>NC_086322.1:139467904-139807071 GCF_036172605.1 Pelobates fuscus | reverse complement strand
GTCACCAAGTTAGGTTTACATTTCCTTCAGGAGCATATTGCAGTTGGTAACCGGGCATGCTTGTTTTATGTCATCTTTATATGGTGTGTTCTATTTATAAATAGGTACTCATGGAGAAAATGGCATAACAAGGGTGTAAGAACATTTTGACAGGAATTAGGATTAAAAAAGAAAGACAAATATTATTTTGTTAAAGGGACGCTATAGTAACCAAACTATTTTAACACAATGGTGTATAGATCATGCCCCTGCAGTCTCAGTGCTCAATTCTCTGCATTTTATTAGTTAAATCACTTTGTTTATACAGCACACCTCCCTGCATTTGACTTACATAGCCTTCCTAAACACTTCCTGTAAACAGAGATCTACTGTTTAAACTTCCTTTATTGCACATTCTGTTTAATTTAGGACTTCTATTAACAGCCTTCAAGACCCTGCATGAGCCTTCTGTGTGTGATTAAAGTTCAATTTACAGAGCAGAAGATAAAAATTTCTAAAGCAAGTCAACATCCAATTGCAAATGAAACCATTTTCTTTTCATACAGGCTGAGTAAATTGAACAGTGAGACTGCAGGGGCATGATCTATACACCAAAATTGCTTCATTAAGCTATAGTTACTTTAGTGCCTATAGTGTCCCCTTTAACCCCTTAAGGACCAAACTTCTGGAATAAAAGGGAATCATGACATGTCACACATGTCATGTGTCCTTAAGGGGTTAATGCTATAACACGCTGGTCAACTAGTCACAACATTTTATTCAGAAGCACAATCTGCTGATTTGCTTCATGGCAAGCCAGAACAAACCAAATTAGAATCAAAATGTTGGAATTCCATTTAGGAAATAGAGGTTCAGACAGTTCAGACAAGCAATGAATTGCATCTATTGATTCTGAGCTTGTACATTAGGATGCAGTTTGCATATTGCAGGTAAAAAAAAATGCTTTTCATGTCTCTTACGCTTTCCTCAAAAAATAACTTTGATTCACAAAAAAATTGACAAACAAAAAAATCTTTAGCTTTAACACAAACCTTAAAGTATCATTGAATAAGATACATACTACCTCATGAGGTTGAAAGGACACTATTTTCACCCAGACCACTTTATCTCAATTAAATGGTTTGGGTACCATGTCCCTGCAGTTTTACCTGTGCAACTGAAAGCAAGTTTACATTGCAGGTTTAAAATGCCTCTAATGGGTATCCACTGTAATCTCGGCTATTTCATAGAGATCATTTATTTGATTCAGTGCAGAATTTTGCCGAATGCCTCCCAATACTTTCATATGGGAATGTATTGGATTGACTGTGTTCATCAAGACTGCTGATCTCAGCCAAGGAGGTGGAACTGTGGCATGGTAAGTAAAGATAAACTCACCTTTTAAATCCTCAAAGCAAGGCAGGGGGGAGGACAGCCACCTATAGGTAACACTAAGTTTTTCTTTAATGGCAACGCAAGAAGCAAATAGCATTATATTTGCCCGTAAAAAGGAGACAGCTAATGATCAGTGTGAAGATATCAAATGTCGTAAAATGAATAGTGTCTGGTGATTTTGCATTAAGAATTTTGTCCAACACCTAAATAATGTAATAGAGAAAATACTATTATTTTTTATTTTTTTTAATTTATATTTTATTGGAGTTTCCAATTCCAAAAATATCTGCGTCAAGGTATAAGGTTACAAAATGTAGGTATAAAACATATGTATAAAACATATACAACATATAGCATATTTAACATATATATCAAAGCATATTTAGGCTACGACCTATCAGTGTGCATTGAGGGTTATGCATGGTAGTCTCTTGGACCTTGCCCAATGATTTGCATGTACTAGTAGAGACCGTCGTTAACCCTGTATTACATTGGCACCTAGGCATACAAGTTGGAGCACGTGTGGGCTTAATACTTAAGAACTAAGAAGGTAAACTGCTACCCTTACATGTGGTCTCTTCAAAAGACAGTCTCGATGGGTGTGGTGTGTGGTAAAATAGGATAACGTATGTGTCAGGGCATAGGGTGACAGGAGTAGATATGTAACATAAACAACATATAATCCAGACAACTCGTATAACAATACATAGGTAGATAGCGACATATCAATGTGCAATGTGCTCTATACATGTTAGCTTCTTGGACTCTGCTCCGTAGCAGGCATGCAAGTGTAGAGAAAACCATTAACTCTGTAGTACACATGCACTAAGAAATATAAAAAATATAAACCGGTGGGCTAAATGCCTAAGAACCAAAAAGGAGAATTACTCCCACTATGTGTAGTCTCTTCAAAAGACAGTCTCGTTGGGTGAGGTGTGTGATACTCCTAGTGCTAGCATATAACATAAAACACTTAACTGAAAGATATCAAGTAACTTAAAGATAAATAGATTTCCTCTGGTTGGGAGCTAAGATGTGGTCACTATGAGTGTGTGGCTGCATTTGTCGCTAACTTTATTATGTGTTCATATTTATGGATTTAGGTCTGTTAGGCAGCTATTGTCTCGTTGTCAGGTAGCTAGTGGTCTTAGAGGGCCACTATGAGCGAGGTGTAGTTACATGAGACGTGGTTTAGCCAGGGATCGAACTTGTGGGTTTAACGGGTGAATTCTGGTGAGTCCCTGTGTGCCTATCACTGGCTTCTGGATTTTCGCTGGTATTATTGAGTTAGCTGTCAGTTTTTGGAGGAAAGTCTCTTTGTTCTCAGGAGATGAGAGGGTAAGTATGTCGTTACCCTGTGCAACTAGCAGAGAGCCGTCCACTCCCCACCGATATCTGATCTGCGCATCTCTTAGCTGTCTGGCCACCGGTATCAGCTGTCTCTTGACTGCAAGGACGGCAAAAGGGAGGTCTCCGTATATGGCTATTTCACAGCCTTCAAAGTGGACGGTGCCCAGCTCTCTCGATTTGGCCATGATTGCGGATCGGGTTATAATGTCTCTAGTCGCGGCAATCACGTCTCTTGGGGCATCCGCAGGGGCAGCTGCTGATTTACGGACTCGGAACGCAGATGTTAGTGTTTCCGAGCTCGTATTGCCTCCTATGCCTAGCGAGGCCATGTAACGTCGAAGGAAGGGCAGTACGGCGTCCCCCTCAATATGCTCCAGAATGCCGCGGAGGCGGATGTTCCTCCTTCTGTGTCTGGACTCCATCACTAACATCGACTTGGTAAGTTTCTGTATTTGGTCTGTTAGTGCTTGAAGATTGTTGTGAGTCTCTTGCAAACTCTGGGCTCTAGTTGCTTCTTTAGTTTCGAGCGCTGCAACCCGTTGTTTGAGGGTCCCTATTTCCGTGCGTGTGTCTAAGAGGTCAGCCTTCCACACCCGCCGCATGTCCAGCAGGAGATTTTTAATGTCTCTCTTTGTTGCCGGTGAGGAGTCCTCCTCTGACTCAGATTCATTAGAGGGGGTTCCCTCCGACTGTGTGGTCTGGGCATCTTCCTCCTCTTGGTAATTCTCCAAGGCCTCATCCTTGCTAGGCGGGTCGGGCGCCATCTTGGCTTGGGCCCACGGTGTAGGCCTCTCAAAGGATAATCTAATATCTTGCATTTTTGGAGCCCCTGGATGGCGAGGTTTTTTGTTTTTTCGGCCCATATTACCTTCCGTGTGGGGGCGGTTGGCTCTCAGCGTGTTAAGGGTTTTATTTTCGGTGATTAAAGTGGCTTTTTCTGCTATCTGGGACAGAGCTCTGTGTAAACACGTCTTCTCTGTTGCTCTGTTGGCCACGCCCCCACTATTATTTTTTTTAAAGATATACTATAGGCATTAAAATAACTTTAGCTTAATGAAGCAGTTTTGGTGTATAACATTTCAAGAGATAAAAGTGTAAAATAGATTAACTAATTTTCTACGTGTATATAACAGAATAAAAGTGACCAGTTTCATGTTATCAATAATAATTTCATATACATATTAAGTAATTACATTGCCGTTAAACATAGGAAAGGCCTGAAACTCCCTTAACTATCACATCAATCTTTCTGACAGGATGTACATAGTCTGTGACAACACAGAAAATTACAAGCTGGTTGAGATATACGGCATCTTTAAAGCCATAAATACAAGGATTTAGCTGTCTGCAGCTCTATGGCATATGTAAGAAGAGTATCTTATCTAATCTTATCCGTTTACCTATAAACTGTCTATCCATAGAAAATATGTCAGCCTAAAAATACCACCAAGCAAAACAATGTGAACAATGTGGTAAATTAAAGCGTTGACCAAACCGGACAGCAGTTTACATACTCTAAGGCTATGTGATTGAGTACATCCGAATGCTGCAAGTCATAGTCATTGAAAATTCCATATGAACAATCTGGTTCTGTGGGTATTATTTTAAGCTGCCTATTTTGACCTTAGCTTTCTTTTGAGATTTGGTATATCACAGTACAGTACGATAACAATGTTCTTATAAGGTTTCTTGGAGGCAATTCTTACACTTAGGGTATCCCTGTCATCAGGAGGTTTCTTGACATAAATCAGTTCTAAACAATATGTTCTACAGATTGTCAGTGACTTCACCAAAATGAACTACAGTAAACGTTGGTGTACTTACCATTTGGAGATATATAAACATTTTCAGAGTGCAGGAGGCCATTTTAGAACTGCATCACCATTTTTAACCCATCAGAGAAAGTTATTGGTAAAAAATAGACAGCTTGAAGCATGAGATGACAGCAGGCAATCAGAATTGAGGTATTCTGCGAAAAAGCTGATAAACCCACAAATGCTGTGGTAAGAGAAAAAGCACTGAACTATCTCAATCGGTGATTCTAACGCAGCTGCAAGTCCAGATACTTGGATTGCTATTTAATAGTACATGAAATATGTATTATGACAGAGCTTTAACTTTAAATCGCAAAATGTAGCACACAATATTTTTTGTATTATATAATTGGAAGCACATCCAAAGGCGTGTTTTGATTAGAATAAGTAATAGATACATTTGTTCAAATTGGTATAATGGCCCAGTTACTGCAAAAGTGTATTTTATTTCGACTCATTAAGAGTTTGAAAAAATCCCTTTCCCCCAATTATTCATATTTATCACTACTTCAGCTGTATAAGAGTTAAGATGACATTAAGCAACTTCACAATACTATAACTATAGATTTCACTTACAATTTCTTGTACTATGAAATAATAATTGTGGTTATATTTAAAGAAATGCAAGTATCAGTGTCTAAAACAATGTGATGTCCACCTTACAGTTTTACTTACCTCAAGGAAGCTCAAGGAAGGAAATCATCAAGCTGTGTGGACTCATATCCAGGGATGTCCATGGGGTTTCCAAGGGAGGCAATGCTAACGACACCTAGACTCTTATACATCTACTGTATGTAGGACGTTTGGCTCAACTCATAAACCTCAAGATTGTTACTTCTGTCCCTGGTTCTCTGGTAAGTTGTTTGTATAGCAGAGTCCATGGAAGTTGATCTCTGAAGAGAAATAGACAGAAATTATTAGACTTGGGCACCACAGAAATGTTCATTTCATCTGAACACATACAACCAAATTTTTTTTTTTGTCAGAACCGAATTTAGTTCGTTTGCGCATTCATTTTCAAATGAATTGAGGCCATTACTCTAGTTTCTGAATTTCATTAAAACTAATGAAATTCTGAATTGTGGCCACAGCTTCATCTTGCAACCATTTAGTCGACAACTCCCTGAATTGGTGCCCTTGTGGGATTGCCATATTTAAGAATAAAACATGTGTGTTTGTTAAGTAGATATCTTCTTTTTGGTATCCTTATGGCAATCCCACAAGAATTAGGGAGCTATCTACTAAGCCCTTCTTTTTTATAGTTTTAGTCTTTCAGTCAATTTTATGAATACTAAGTAAAAAATACTTGGTATTAGTAAATAAGCAAGGTTAAATCTGACTTCATGCCATGAGTATGGGGCATGTTTACTAAACAGCGAACAGCTAATGGGGCAGAATGGGGAACCTATTCAAATAATTAACTGGGGGACTGAGGCCTTCAGACCCCACCCGTGGCTATGCCTATTTTAGTAGGCTCCCCACTGCTTCTATTTTTAAATATTACAAGGACGGAGTAATATAACACAAAATAAATTTACGAAATTTGTTCAACAAGCAATTTGTTCTTTGTTCCATTTGTTGTAACTTGTGTTCGTCCAATCAAAATTACCCAGCTACTATACAAGTTAGCAATCACTGAAAAAACAAAAACCTGATAGTAAGGACTAAGGCCTTAGATTGATAATAATTCCACTACCTGACAATAAATAGACTGCAGGTGTTCCAGAATGAAACTAACAATTGCATTAGGTTTAGAGTAAAATTATAAATTGTATTAAACAAGAGGAATTGCCACATTTGTAAATCCCCCAAGTAACACCTCCCAGCTTTTAACCAGAGAGCCAAGATAGTTTCTGACCTTGGTTTCACTGGTTGCATTGATTCCAATGCCTCTCCGTGACAATCATTGTTGATGAATCACAGTGATCACCACGAATGCAACGTGTTTCCCTATGATAAACATCTGATTAGACGGAAGTCATCAGTAATGATTTTACAGGAGGTAGATCAAACAGCAGTATGGAGGCTCTCTTGGCACTGGAATACAGGAAAGTATACTTATTGTTAACCATTTGAATGCTGAAATGTTTGGAGGAGCAGTAATCTAATCATAGGAAGGTATCCCTAATTTAAAATTCTTATTTTTTATTTTCTCAATGCAATGTTCCTGCAATGAATACAATATAAATAAAAGAACAATCAATTAATACAAAACAGCATTTCTAATTGAGCTAATGCGAAGTTTAGTTTGCTTTCTTCTCGTTGCTTAAAGGGCTGTGTGGATTTATATTATAACCATAGTATATAAATAGAGTTGATGAAATAGTCCTTCATTGGCACTTTTTGTTTGTTCTTGTTCTTGCAATCTAACATTTGCTCTATAGAAGCACGTGTTTCACTTATATAGAAACAAGCATATTTAACCATTGACTTTGTACAGGGCTGTCGTCAAGGGGGTATGGTCAGTAATCTGTTAAGGTGACTGGACCACATTGCTAAAGGCACAGGCTCATTGCACGGTCGCACTGGGAGAAAGTGATGTCCATTTACTTTACCAGTGCTGTAAGAAAGCCATGTGGAAGGGAGGAATGGCCCAGCACAGCCTGCTACCGGAGCCAAACTGCGCTGGACCACAGCAATGCAAAAGGTAGGCTAAGGGAGGGGGTCAATAAATTTAAATATCTGAGTTTGTGTCTGTTCTTGTCAGTGTTTTTGGTTTTTTGTCTATAGCTGTGTGTGTCTGTCAGTGTGTGCAATGTGCATGAGTGTGCCAATGTGTCTGTGTGTGTGTCTTGCAGTGAGTATGTGTGCAGGGCCGGTGTAAGGATTTTCGGGTACACAGGTGAAGAGGATTTTGGCAGTGGCGCCCTCCTCCCCCCCAAAAGCATCTTCACCTGTGTGCCTCTTAACCGCCTTTTGTTTCTTATTCCCTTTTTAAAATGTCTTACCCCCTTTAGTCTAACTTATCCCCTATTTTTCACCATTGTGTGTCTTACACCTCCCTTGTGTATCTCTTAAAAACCCCCTTTGTTTGTCTTACTGTGAGGATCAATACAACGATCCAATACGCAGAGTGCAAAATACGTTTACCGTGCCTTAGAATGGCCGGACTAATGTAGGAAAGGACAGAGAATAGTCAGGGACAAATTGAGGTTAAGAGAGAAAGAAAACGGGTAAGCGAATAAACAAGCAGAGTCAAAGGGAAGGAGAATCACAGAATAGTCAAAACCAGAGCCAAGTCAAATACCAACAAACCAAACCAGAGTATGCACTATAGGGAACTATCTAGCTAGAACCACCACAGGGCAATGATTCACTGTAAATGATTATTTTTTTATACTTTGGCTCGTTAAGTGATGGCCACGCCCCCAAAATGTTTGAATTTGAACTTTTTGGCAAGCCGCGACATCATGGATGTCATGATGTCGGCGCTCATGTGTCGCGTCATAAAAAGGGGCGGAGCTACCATGGCCGGCATCTAAATGGTCAAGATGAGTGGAGGGAGTGTCCCCATCAAGTGGGAGAAGACTCACAGGCTGGATCCCTTCCAGTGTACAAACGACCCTGACACTTACTCCTCCCCAGCCCCCTTTTGTGTCTTTTACTCTTACCAGCTCCTTTGTGTGTTTCTCTTTCACCACCAGTCTGTTATGGGCAAATGCAAATACTACAAGTTTTAGAATGAAATGTTGTATTTCTTAAACTGTGTACTTTGTCTTTAAGATATATTGGAAATTGACAAGGTGTTAGAAATGGAACATATTGTTTTTCATAACTGTTTCTTTAAGCAATAACCTCAGTGCATAATAGGTTTGCGCCATATTGTCCCAGACGAATTACAATAACAATAATGCATAAACAAGCTTCAAGGCTATACTGCGACTCTTTCAGTACACAATATACTGTGGTAACCCCAAGTTAATGGAACTTCCCCAAATCCGGGAATCTCCCACGACTGTGCACTTACGTCTTAGTATAAACAACAGATAAGCTATTCAGACTTTAAGATGCCATCTTGAACTAAGTCAGGAAAATTTCCATGACGTATGCACCCTTTAGTAATGGCCTTGTATGTTTGCCAAATTAAGGGAGGTCCTAAAATGAATAAAGTAAAAGAAGTGTTACTTTTTCATATATGAACTATGGTAACCCTAAAATGGAGACACCTAAGGTATAAATAGGTGTACTTTTAAATGTTAAGAGACAGAGGAGAGACTTGGAGACAGACGCTGCTCCATCTTAAAATGACAGAGAGGCTGACATGGTGACATGTTCAGAAGGGTATGTTAACCTGTTAATGATATTTGCAAGCATTTAATTTCATCTTATAAACTCTGCTATAATGGATTTTACATGTCTATATTTATATTTTTATATAATAAATATCTAAAAGACAAAACTATTGCTTCCAAGACAATCCTTATTTTATATTGTATTCTCAATTATTTATATATGTTAAATACTAACTATACAAAATTATGGCTAAGATATCTGTATGGTTAGCCCTACTAAGTTCTATGCTTTAATACATTATAGTGGTGAATAAGGGAACCGCCTGCGGTTACAAGTCCGTCTGTCTCCCACCAGCCCCTCTGTGTCTCTTTTTCCTCTTCTCCAGCCCCTTTGTGTCTCTTTCACCCCCACTGTGTGGGAGCATGTTTAAACAAAAATAAGTGTTTAGGTGCTTCTTATAAATAAGCTAACAATAATGTGCACATGCAGCGCCAGCGCTAAACCATACAATGGATAAAGCAGACAAAGATAAACTAGCAAAAAAGAGTGTAAAGTGTGTCCAGCTCATTAACAGATACATCAACTCCACTCAACAAATAGAAAGGGTACAGAGAAAACTATACTAAGATGACATCTGCCATCCCAGTATCAAACTATGATAATAATTAGAACTACTAATGCGCCCTAGAGCTGTGGACAGGCTCTATAGAAACTGCACAGGGGTGGACCCCTTCAAGGGCTTGGAAAACTGGAAATAAAAGTGCAGGAACCAGGCATCAGCAGGTATTCCAAACAGTGTATGTTTATTACAAATATTGCAAAAGAAAGAGTATAAAAACAATGCTGTGTCATATACAGAAGATAGAGGTGGAAAAGTGATGCATACAAATCTCACTACTGGCCAGCCCAGTGTATTGCTGTCTATGTGTGTGTGTGTGTGTGTGTGTGCATGTCTGTCTGGCAGTATGTATATGGGTATGTGTTTGTATCGGTGACTGTGTCTGGAATATATGTGAGTGTTTATCAATGTCAGGGGGCATAAATGAGAGTGCTGGGACCCCGGATGCTGGGTTTGTAATTGGCCCCAAGCGATAGCAGATGGCTAGCAGATGATCAGGTCACTTATAATCATACTACAACACCTTTCATATTAACAACAGTAGGATATGGTCATGTTTCATAATGTGACAAAAATAGCAAATCTTAGCTGAGGGTCACTTACCATCACAACACATTTAATGTTTCTAAATGTCAAAATAGCAGTAACCATTCACTATAAATTACTAAGAACTGCTGCCAAAAACAGCATTTAAACCAGTATATACTTATCCCCTTTTATGAGTGTATGTTTTTACCTATTTTACAGAGCTTATGGAATTGTATTAAAAAAAGTATAAAAACTTAAAAACTTGTAATAGCTTAACAATTGGCCAAAATAGTTAAAATACATTAGCAGTATTAATCTTGAAGTAGCAGATTCTCATAAACGAAAGGTCCCTGAAAATGCGTGCCGAAATCACTTGGACGAAGTACACAGCCAAAATGGAATTGTATAAAAACACATTCATTTCAGAATTCTTTGGCTACATGATAAAATGATGATGGAAAATTCCGCAAATACACTTGTCAGAATAGAATAAATAGGTCTCTGCATATATAAAAAACAGAGAGGAAAGTCAATGGTTGCAAACTAATTTACATAGAGGCCAACAATGGAAATGCTTGACATAACAATTTTATGCACGGCTTTCCCTTTAATTTATAAGCAACCGACATAAAAGATTGCATTTGTGTTTACATGGATTAATTACAATTATGATCCAGGCTTGCTGCATTCAAAACATTTGATCTTGTTCCAAATGACAGCCTCCAACGTCAGTAATAATTTTTCCATATAAAAACGTTGGGCCTGCATATGGTAGCCAATATTTGGCTGGATAAAAAAAACACAGAATACAGAATCTGTTCCTTTGAAGCCATAAATAATGTATATTTTCCTTTTGACTTTTAATAAGTCAGTAGAGTTCATTCTGCAGTCTCCAAACACACGTATTTTATTATGGGTCTCTGTCGTTTACTTTAATTAGTGTGTCTGAGTGCTTTGGGAGATTTAGCCCTACTTAAAACAAACACAGTCTTACTATCTATAAAACATTAGTTCACTCTGGTTTATTCCATTGCTGCAAAGGCTTGCTGGGAAACACATGGTATAGGAAAACATTCATAATTGCATTAGAAACCTCTCGTGTATTGGTAATTCAAGCTTATTTCTTAATATTGTCACAATGGTGAGAATGGTTTTACCAAATTTCCATCCATCTGGGATTATATGATATTCTCACTTTGTGGGAATTCCATTATCTATCCCCTCTGTCTCAGCCACCTGCCCTGTGAGACCAAGCCAGAAATGTTAAGAAATGGCAATTAAACACAGTATAACATATCGGTAAAACCAAAACATAACACTACAATAATATTCTTATGTCTTCGGACAAATTGTACAAAAACAGTGGATTTAAAATTGTCTTTTATCAAGCAAGAATGTTTATTTTTCTTAAAATATATTGGTTTGATTGTCCTATCCTGCTCTTTCTGTAGGCCTGTTTTTCAAATGGACGATCATTTTAGGAAAGTTATGTTACTAGTACTACTATAACAGGCATAGGCAACCTTTGGCACTCCAGCTGTTTTGGACTACACCTCCCATGATGCTTTGTGTAAGAGCATTATGGGGGATGTAGTTCACAACTTCTTTAGTGCCAAAGGTTGCCTATGCCTGTACTATACCATTCGAAGTGATAACATTTGGGGTACATGATGTCATTGGTCATTACTTAGCAGTTCATAGTTTATTGTGCAATGTAACAAAATAACTATTTGAGGTGCTTTTCATCATGACTTCTGTATGCTTCTCCGTAACAAAGGTTTTAAACTCAGAGAAAATAGATTGTTTAGGCCAGATTTGATCAAAGTTTTGATGGATACATACTATAATTTCAAACTATTGCACAAGGATACATTACATTTTCTCTATTAAGTATAGCCAGATAAGTTTTGTTATTTCACATCTCAGTGGCATTTATTTTAATAGGCTCGGGAGGATGGCAGACTATTTCTACCCTACCTGGAATAGAACCTGCAAGCCTGAAGTTTGAATAACAGGTGGTGCACTAACGTGAGTTGGCAGAATGGCTATAGCTAAACACGTTTTAATATGTAGCAGTCCAAAATAGTCACGCTCAAACAACATATGAAATTAACAGGAAGATAAACTTAAATAACTACCTATAGAATTGCACGCTCAAATTATCTCAAACCAACCCATTTTTTATCATTTGCTTCAGTTAAGTGCCCTTAATAATTAAAATATACTTGGAGATGTGTTTTAATCCAAACTACAATATGGCTGAACTCTGGCCACTATGGGTCAGGCTCTTGGAGGAAAGAAACTCCCAGGGAAAAAGGAAAACATAATGTAGAAGAGGCTGTTTATTTTTCTTGTGGGGGGAAAATAAGCAACTTAGCTTGCCATGGTGGACAAGAAGTCTGCCCAATCACGTGAGCTCCATCTATTTACGTTAAGTCCGGACACTCTATGGTCCAGTAGTACTTTTATTTTACAATTGTTTTATTTAACTTGTGTTAGACACTGCATGTTGGTCACGGTATTTCCTAACACATTGAGTGCAGGGCCGGCGCGTCCATAAGGCGGCACAGGCGGCCGCCTTAGGGCGCACCGGCTCTGGGGGCGCAAAATTCCAGTGACCGGCAGGAGGGAAGTGCTCCCTCCTGCCTGGTCACCTCCTGGATCCCCGGAGCGGCGCTGAAGTTCATTAGGAGGCGGCGAGGGAGCTCTCTGATCTCTCTGACCGGCTCCCTCGCAGGCTGTTTTCTGATGCCGCGGGAGCCGGAATATGACGTCATATTCCGGCTCCCGCGGCATCAGAAAACAGCCTGCGAGGGAGCCGGTCAGAGAGATCAGAGAGCTCCCTCACCGCCTCCTAATCCACTTCAGCCGCACGCCTCCCAGCAGCCCCACTGGACCACCAATGAAAGACCCACGCCAGCACTCCAGGTAGGGAGGCTGGGTGGGAAATGTAAATTTAATTTAGATAATTAATTACTGTGTATGTATGTGTGTGTGCATGTGAGTGTGAGTGTGTGTGTGTTCGAGTATGTGTCTGTGAGTTTGTGTGTGTCTGTCATTGTGTGTGTGTGAGTGAGTGTGTGTCTGTCAGTGAGTGTGTGTGTGTCTGTCAGTGAGTGTGTGTGTGTGTGTGTCTGTCAGTGTGTGTGTGTGTGTGTGTCAGTGAGTGTGTGTGTGTCTGTCAGTGTGTGTGTGTGTGTGTGTGTGTCTGTCTGTCAGTGTGTGTGCATGTGAGTATGTGTGTCTGTCAGTGTGTGTGTGTTCGAGTATGTGTCTGTGAGTTTGTGTGTGTGTGTGAGTATGTATTTTTCTGTAAGCCTGTCTGTATGTATGTATCTGTATGACAGTATGCCTCTGTATGTATGTATGTGTCTGTATGTCTTGTACGTATGTTTCTGTATGTCTCTGTATGCATGTATGTAACTGGATGTATGTTTGTCTCTGAATGTCTGTATATATGTCTCTGTATGCATGTATGTAACTGTATGCCTTTATGTCTCTGTATGTACGTGTGTGTGTCTCTGTATGCCTGTATGTCTTTGTATGCATGTTTCTGTATGTATGTGTCTGTATGACGGTATGCCTCTGTATGTGTCTGTATGACAGTATGCCTCTGTATGTATGTTTCTTTATGTCTGTATGTATGTGTTTCTGTATGTATGTGTCTGTATGACGGTATGCCTCTGTATGTGTCTGTATGACAGTATGCCTCTGTATGTATGTTTCTTTATGTCTGTATGTATGTGCCTGAATGTCTTTGTATGTATGTTTCTGTATGCCTGTCTGTATGTATGTGTCTGTATGACGGTATGCCTCTGTATGCATGTATGTCTTTATATGCCTGCATGTCTCTGTATGCATGTATATCTCTGCTTGTATGTATCTGACTGTATGTGTCTGTATGTCTCTGTATGATTATGTCTGTCTTTGTATGACAGTGTACCTGTATGACTTTGACTGTGTGACTGAAAAATGATGCCTGTGTGCCTGTGGCTTGGGAGGAAAGACACACAGGTGAAGATGCATTTTTTTTTTTTTAATGAGGGTTGGGGGTGCCAAAATGCATCTTCGCCTGTGTAACTAAAAATCCTAGCACCGGCCCTGATTGAGTGATAGAGAACCCTGCCACTTAACACCATTTTAATCTGCAATTTAGACTCAGTAAAACATTTTTTTTCTGTTTCCCTGACTATTGCAGACACAGTACTTATACTCAGACTCAGAAGCATTTGATTTGCAGTGTGCCTTTGTGCCACTATTTGTGCTTTGGAAAAAAGAAGCTTCCTCCCTCAGTAATACATGCAGTGTGTGGCTGCAGTTTGCTGCACAATTAAACCCTGCCAACCCTAGACGTTGTAGTAGTAGTGTTACATCCCAGGTTCAACATCATTGAAGATGAAGAATCAGTTTGTAAAACCTTTTTTTTTTTATTTAATTTGTGTGTTGTGCAAATCTCAAAACCATTGTGTTGTGTATTCCAGATAGGAGAATTTCTTAACATATTCTTTTATATTTTTCTACCACGGTTGGTATTTTTTAAAACATTTTTTTTATATTTGTGCAAATCTAACACTGTGATCAAACACAATAATGTTGCAGTAGCAACACACTTGGCACCCTAGGGCAGAGCAGGGGGGGAGTGTTGAGGATAGTGTCAGTCAGTGACAAAGGCAGGCTCGTTAGGGACAGTTGAACTAGTCATTATCCAAGGGAAGTGTCCACCAGCCCACTCTTGAACATTTAGTAGGATTTAATTCCGTGCCATGTCAAACCAGCCTAAGATAATCACCTGACCAATGGCCAGATCCATGGATTGTTCTACTGGTGTCAACTACGATCTACTAGCATTTCTAACTATGACGCAAAACGTTAAACAAATAAAAGCTAAATGAAGAAGAGCGCATTTCCGGGTCTTAGAGTGCCCAAACTGAACACTAAATAGAATAGTACAAGACAAGTTGAGGTCAGGAAAACAGAAAGCAGAAAAAACAAAAGTATATCCAAAGGTCAAGGACAACAGAAGGTAAAATGGTCAAAATAAAGCCAAGCTTAGCAAAGCCAGAGACAGAATTAAAAAAAAAAAACACACTCTCGGAATTACCAAACAATTGGAAACCACAACAGGGTACATATAAAATTCAAACTTGAGTTCCAATAGTCCTCGAAGGGCAAGGATTGGTAAAAAATTGACCTTCTGATGCCAAAAGGTGAGTGCGCATCAATGACTATGATTTGCATGTTATTTGCAAAATAGTAATGATGGTCCAGGCACTCAAATTCAATCCAGTGGGCAAATTTATTGGAGCAGAATCAAGACAACGTTTCAGCCCACAACAGGGCCTTTGTCAAGCTGATAAAGGCCCTGCTGTGGGCAGAAACGTTGTTTTGATTCTGCTTCAATAAATCTGCTCACTGGATTGAACATAAGTGTCTGGGCCATCATTACTTTTTTGCAAATCACATTGTGAGGATTCGCCAACCTCAGGTCCAGTTGCACCCTGGGAACCAGGTATCCATATTGGTAATTATATTGATGATTTGCATGTTAGCACAGTCATAGGGACTATTTTTCCTGCTTTTTTGGATATCAGAATTCCTATCCTGAATTTTTTTCGGTACTGACATTCAGCTGAGCCAAACTGCGGCACAAATTTAAATCTAGCAATCCTGAAAATGTTTTTTTTTTTTTTTGTCAAAGTGGTCTGCAAGAACCTATTTTTTTTTTACTCAGCATAAGTCCAATTTAAATAGCGTATTTATTCGAGTATAACGCGCAAAATTTTGTACCGATTTTTAATTTAAAATTAGGGGTGCGCGTTATACTCGAATAAATATTCGAGTGGGTGCTCCGATTATACCTCCCAGGACCGCCGGGCTCATTACAAGCCCGGCGGTCCTGGGGGGGGCGGGCAGCAAGCGTTTACTCACCTCCGTGCAGCTCCTCCAGCTTCCCAGTGTAAATCTCGCGAGACCCGCGGCCGTCAGAGCTGGCCGCGGGTCTCGCGAGATTTACACTGGGAAGCTGGAGGAGCTGCACGGAGGTGAGTAAACGCTTGCTGCCCGCCCCCCCAGGACCGCCGGGCTTGTAATGAGCCCGGCGGTCGGTATTATCGGAGCATATTTATTCGAGTATAACAAGCACCCTAATTTTAGATTAAAAATCGGTATAAAATTTTATACCGATTTTTAATCGAAAATTATTGGTGCGCGTTATACACGTGTGCGCGTTATACTCGAATAAATACGGTACCTCAATATGCCCAACATACTTAACCTGCTTGTAATGTCCAGCTAATAAATTCATGCTGCATTTTTTTAAATTTATGTTCATTCATGTATTTGGCATTATTGTGTAGAATTTCAAATATTATGGGCTGGATTCTCTTTGCAGAGAAAGAGTTTACTGTGCTTACTGTGGCTAAATGACAGGCAACAGAGGGTTGTAGTACAGGGAGTGCAGAATTATTAGGCAAATGAGTATTTTGACCACATCATCCTCTTTATGCATGTTGTCTTACTCCAAGCTGTATAGGCTCGAAAGCCTACTACCAATTAAGCATATTAGGTGATGTGCATCTATGTAATGAGAAGGGGTGTGGTCTAATGACATCAACACCCTATATCAGGTGTGCATAATTATTAGGCAACTTCCTTTCCTTTGGCAAAATGGGTCAAAAGAAGGACTTGACAGGCTCAGAAAAGTCAAAAATAGTGAGATATCTTGCAGAGGGATGCAGCACTCTTAAAATTGCAAAGCTTCTGAAGCGTGATGATCGACCAATCAAGCGTTTCATTCAAAATAGTCAACAGGGTCGCAAGAAGCGTGTGGAAAAACCAAGGCGCAAAATAACTGCCCATGAACTGAGAAAAGTCAAGCGTGCAGCTGCCAAGATGCCACTTGCCACCAGTTTGGCCATATTTCAGAGCTGCAACATCACTGGAGTGCCCAAAAGCACAAGGTGTGCAATACTCAGAGACATGGCCAAGGTAAGAAAGGCTGAAAGACGACCACCACTGAACAAGACACACAAGCTGAAACGTCAAGACTGGGCCAAGAAATATCTCAAGACTGATTTTTCTAAGGTTTTATGGACTGATGAAATGAGAGTGAGTCTTGATGGGCCAAATGGATGGGCCAGATGGATGGATTGGTAAAGGGCAGAGAGCTCCAGTCCGACTCAGACGCCAGCAAGGTGGAGGTGAAGTACTGGTTTGGGCTGGTATCATCAAAGATGAGCTTGTGGGGCCTTTTCGGGTTGAGGATGGAGTCAAGCTCAACTCCCAGTCCTACTGCCAGTTTCTGGAAGACACCTTCTTCAAGCAGTGGTACAGGAAGAAGTCTGCATCCTTCAAGAAAAACATGATTTTCATGCAGGACAATGCTCCATCACACGCGTCCAAGTACTCCACAGCGTGGCTAGCAAGAAAGGGTATAAAAGAAGAAAATCTAATGACATGGCCTCCTTGTTCACCTGATCTGAACCCCATTGAAAACCTGTGGTCCATCATCAAATGTGAGATTTACAAGGAGGGAAAACAGTACACCTCTCTGAACAGTGTCTGGGAGGCTGTGGTTGCTGCTGCACGCAATGTTGATGGTGAACAGATCAAAACACTGACAGAATCCATGGATGGCAGGCTTTTGAGTGTCCTTGCAAAGAAAGGTGGCTATATTGGTCACTGATTTGTTTTTGTTATGTTTTTGAATGTCAGAAATGTATATTTGTGAATGTTGAGATGTTATATTGGTTTCACTGGTAAAAATAAATAATTGAAATGGGTATATATTTGTTTTTTGTTAAGTTGCCTAATAATTATGCACAGTAATAGTCACCTGCACACACAGATATCCCCCTAAAATAGCTATAACTAAAAACAAACTAAAAACTACTTCCAAAAATATTCAGCTTTGATATTAATGAGTTTTTTGGGTTCATTGAGAACATGGTTGTTGTTCAATAATAAAATGAATCCTCAAAAATACAACTTGCCTAATAATTCTGCACTCCCTGTATATTCAAAGCAAGGTCTAGTTACCAGTGGGGTACCTCAGAGATCTGTACTTGGACCCATTCTCTTTAATATTTTTATTAGTGATATTGCAGAAGGTCTTGAAGGTAAGGTATGTCTTTTTGCTGATTATACTAAAATTTGCAACAGGGTTGATGTTCCAGGAGGGATAAGTCAAATGGCAAATTATTTAGAAAAAATAGAAAAATGGTCAGAGCTGTGGCAACTAACATTTAATGTGGATAAGTGCAAGATAATGCACCTTGGACGTAAAAACCCAAGGGCAGAGCATAGAATATTTGATACCCTTCTAACCTCAACATCTAAAGAAAGTGATTTAGGTGTAATTATTTCAGGTAACTTAAAGGTAGGCAGACAATGTAATAGAGCAGCTGGAAATGCTAGCAGAATGCTGGGTTGTTTTGGGAGAGGTATTAGCAGTAGAAAGAGAGAAGTGCTCATGCCATTGTACAGAACACTGGTGAGACCTCACTTGGAGTATTGTACGCAGTACTGGAGACCGTATCTGCAGAAGGATATTGATACTAAACTGGTTCATGGATTGCAGGATAAAACTTACCAGGAAAGGTTAAAGGATCCTAACATGTATAGCTTGGAGGAAAGACGAGACAGGGGGGATATGATAGAAACATTTAAATACATAAAGGGAATCAACACAGTAAAGGAGGAGACCGTATTTAAAAGAAGAGCTCCCACAACAAGAGAACATAGTCTTAAATTAGAGGGAAAAAAGGTTTAAAAATAATATCAGGAAGTATTACTTTACTGAGAGGGTAGTGGACGCATGGAATAGCCTTCCAGTTGAAGTGGTAGAGATTAACACAGTGAGGGAGTTTAAGCATGCATGGGATAGGCATAAGGCTATCCTAGACTTAACATAAGGCCAGTTACTAATTAAAAGTATTTTGAGATATTGGGCAGACTAGATGGGCTGAATGGTTCTCTGCTGTCACATTCTATGTTTCTATGTTACTGAATAGCGATTTTCCCCACAGACTACAATGGAGGAATGGCTATTCAGCATTCTAGTAAGAGAATTCAGCCCAAGATTTTGAAAGTTATTTTTAAGTTGTTTTTTTCTACTTTACAACCACTTTACTTCCTGCATTTTTACAGTTCTAGAATTTTATATTCATTTTAGAAGTGTTCAACTTAACATGACATTTTGGGCTACAAACATAAGGTTCCTTAAAATAAGCACTAACTAAGAGCAAACCTTCAGAAATATCATTTGACTAGCATGGTAGGGGTTCTTTGAAGTATTCAAAGATACACGCTGTCTTAGGGATCGCTTTTCTTTTCCACTTTTACAAAGATTAAAAATGAACAACAGGCCGCACTCAGCCCACCAAAAGAAGCTTTGAGTTAGCTCTAGGAAGGCAAAGACTCAACAGACGGATTAGTTGTGACATGTAACCCTGTTAAAAAGAACACAGCTCTCCAATCCAGACAAAATATAATATCGAATTAATCAAAGCATATGCTGGAGGTCTGATCATAAAATAAAACACATGGTAACGAATACAGAAACAGGCGAACTGTGTCTTTTGTATTTAGAGACTGCAGTCAGCAGCATGTACCCAAAGCTTTAGCGAATCAATATTAAGGAAGGCAATTGCTACTAGGGTTACAAAAGGCGAAAGGAAAGCTACAAGGACTGAGACGTGGTAAAACTGCATGAATCTGTCATAGTTGTAAATTCCAATCATAAGTGAAAAAATTATTCAGTAACTGTAAGCGGGCATGAAAATATTTAAACAGGACCAGATATAGGTACTAGTAGATACTGCTCTGGGCTTAAGGAATGTGACCACCCCACGGAATAGAATGCCCATTTACTATTCATATGATTTTTTTTTCTCATACACACTGTAAAAAACCTGCCATGGCTGACGCAAGATGACCCCAGATCTTTTGTAACCTCACTAAATCCAAGGGTTTGTGTTTACCATTCTAACACGGAAAACTGGATTCAATCAAAACAATAATAAAAAAAAAAAAAGAGTTTTTACCTGCACTGCTGAGTGCTGTCTGTAGCTGGGGGTCTTACTAACAAACAGAAAATCATACAATAATTCTCATCGCACTCAGGCTAGAGGAGATCTTAAAGGCACTGTGATCAACTGGATGACAAGGTACTACAGAAAATCTGCACGTTTTGCCTACATTTTGCAATTCATTTTTCAATTCACTACAATTTGTTGTTTGTAGAATAAATATTAACTACAAATTATTAGTATTAAACATCTATCTATCTATCTATCTATCTATATATCTCTGTCTGTGTGTCTGTATGTCTGTCTATCTATCTATCTATCTCTGTCTGTCTGTCTGTCTGTCTGTCTATCTATCTATCTATCTGTATATCTCTGTCTGTCTGTGTGTCTGTCTGTCTATCTATCTATCTTTCTATCTATATGTATATCTCTGTCTGTCTGTGTGTATGTCTGTCTGTCTGTCTGTCTGTCTGTCTGTCTATCTATCTATCTATCTATCTCTGCCTGTCTGTCTGCCTGTCTGCCTGTCTGTCTATCTGTCTGTCTGTCTATCTATCCTACATGGGTTAAGTTTAGTAAATAATTGATCTATGCAATGAATGTAACATGCTTTGTATGAGACCCAAGTGTGTTTTCTGTAGTGTGCCGAGGCTGGAATGTTCTGCAGTTACGCAGTGTTTGTAAAATGCTGTATAAAGCTGCCAAAAGAAGTTTAAAAAAATAAAATAAATAAAAAAACAAGACACTGGTTTAAACAGGGTGCCATTCAGACGAGAACTGTTAGAGGGGAATTAAAAGAGTGCTTTAAACAAATCCTCATTTTAATACCACAATGGGATACACAGAATGATTGCCATTTGCAAAGTTGAAATGCTAGAGCAATTAAAAAGACAGATCTTTCATCTTCCTGCCCAAGGGCTTAGAGCTGGAGCCAAACAACACCATGTTTTAACAGGTAAACTGTGCCTTAGGAGGAAAACACCTCTTTGACCACCTAGCTGGAGACAGGAAAAGTGGTAGGGGAACAGCGGGCAACAAATTGTGCTATGGTTTGTGATTGACAGTAGATTACAAGAAGGAAGAGGGTGGTAAGTATTTTCTCAGACATAAGTGAAGACTGAATGTCTTATTAAATCTCTGCACCAAAAAATGCAGTATGTAAAAAACAAGAAATAAAAAAAACACGATGACTGACAGAGAGTTACTGTCTTGTGCGTTATGTGCGTACAAGTTTTTTTTATGTGTTCTTTAGGCAGTTAAAATGGATAGGCCTTGTCTCCCGGTACTTATATTGCACAGCTTATTAAATGGTAGAAGATGCAAAAGCATTATTAAAACAAAACAAAACACTGTATTATACGAATATGTGCTTCTCTTTAAAACTTTGAGTGGCAAATGTTGTATTACACTCTAAGGCTCTCCAACGGTTAATTGTATGATTACTTTGTACAGATTTTATCATATTTATCACATAAATGTAGGAAAATCATCTCTCACAATCATGAGCTATGCCATGACAGTAGACCAAGAATCAGACCATTGACTACACATAATAATTTCTATGAGTATTAATTCATTGTCTTAGAAACATAGAACGAGACGACGGATGAAAACCGTTTGGCCCATCTATCTGCCCAATTTTCTAAATACTTTGATTAGTCTCTGGCCTTATCTTAAATCTGGGATACTCTTATGCCTAACCCACGCATTCTTAAACTCATTCACTGTGTTAACCTCTACAACTTCAGCTGGAAGGCTATTCCATGCATCCACTACCCTCTCAGTAAAGTAATACTTCCTGATATTATTTTTATAACTTTTGCCCCTCTAATTTAAGACTATGTTTTCTTGTTGTGGTATTTTTTTCTTCTTTTAAATATAGTCTCCTCTTTTACTGTGTTGATTCCCTTTATGTATTTAAATGTTTCTATCTTATCCCCCTGTCTTGTCTTTCCTACCAGCTATACATCTTTAACCTTTCCTTGTAAGTTTTACCCTGCAATCCATGAACTAGTTTAGTAGCCCTTCTCTGAACTCTCTCCAAATTATCCATATCCTTCATAAGATACGGTCTCTGGTGCTGCGTACAATACTCCAAGTGAAGTCTCACCAGCGTTCTATACAATGGCATGAGCACTTCCCTCTTTCTACTGCTAATTCCTCTCCCTATGCAACCAAGCATTCTGCTAGCATTTCCTGCTGCTCTATTACATTCTCTGCCTATCTTTAAGTCATCTGAAATAATTACCCCTAAATCCATTTCCTCAGATGTTGGGGTTAGCAGTGTATCAAATATTCTATACTCTGCCCTTGGGTTTTTACATCCAAGACGCATTATCTTGCACTTATCCACATTAAATGTCAGTTGCCACAACTCTGACCATTTTTCTAGTTTACCTAAATAATTTGCCATTTGGCTTATCCCTCCTGGAACATCAACCCTGTTACATATCTTAGTATCATCAGCAAAAAGACATACCTTACCATCAAGACCTTCTGCAATGTCACTAATAAAAATATTAAAGAGAATGGTCCCAAGTACAGATCCTTGAGGTACCCCACTGGTAACAAGACCATGATTGGAATATACTCCATTGACTATAAGCCTCTGTTGACTGTCACTCAGCCACTGTCTAACCCATTTAACAATATAGGAATCCAAACTTAAAGATTGCAGTGAGACATAGTCTCAATTTTCTGCAGTGAAACAGTGTCTATGTGAGACAGTGTCAAAAGCCTTGCTGAAATCTAGGTAAGCAATGTCTACTGCACCACACTGATCTATTAATTTAATTACCCAATCAAAAAAATCAACAAGATTAGTTTGGCATGACCTCCCTGAAGTAAACCCATGTTGTCTTTGATCTTGAAATCCATGTGATTTTAGATGTTCAACAATCCTATCCTTTAACATGGTTTCCATTACTTTCCCCACTACTAAAGTAAGGCTTACTGGTTTGCTGCGGTCCAGACAGGGACAGTGCTGCGTTAGGTTCAATAGTGCTGCTGGTCTATAGTTGCCCATTTCCTCCATACTACCTTTCTTGTGAATGGGCAAACATTTGCTAATTTCCAATCTTCTGGGACCACTCCCATTAACAATGATAGTTAAATAAATCTGCTAATGGTTTTGCTAGTACACAACTAAGTTTGTTTATTAACTTTGGGTGTATTCCATCAGGCCCCATCAACTTATTTGTCTTTACTTTTGACAGTTGAAATAGAACCTCTTCCTCTGTAAATTCACATATAACAAATAATGTATTTGTCCTCTTTCCTAACTGAGGTAATTTTCATCTGTAAATACTGAAAAAAAAATATTAATTGAGGCAGTCAGCCAGCCTTTTATCATCTTCTACATACCGTCCTTCTTTTGTTTTTAATCTAACTAATCCTTGTTTTACTTTACTGTTATCATTTATGTATCTAAAAAATAGAGATAATCCCAGTAGGGAGTATATGTGTGCTCCTGACACAAGCAGGTTTTCCAGTTCACATCAGGAAGATTAAAGGTCACCAATGATGATAACTCCCCCCTTCATTTTCATTTTAGCTATTTCCTCAACTAGTAGATTATCTAATTTTTCTATTTGTCCTGTGGGCCTATAAATCCTACATACATGAGCTACTGTGCGATTACTAAATTCTAATGCAACCAAACTGACTCTATGTTTGCCTCACTTACTTTTATTAGGTTAGATTTTATGCTATCCTTCACATACAGGGCCACCCCTCCCTCGTTCTTGACTTTTCTGTCTTTTCTATATAAAATACCCTAGTATTGCTATGTCCCAGTCATTTTTCTCGTTATACCATGTCCCAGTAACAGCGACTAAATCTACATTATTCGTTGTCATTATTGCCACAAGTTCATGGATCTTATTCCCTAAACTGCGAGCATTTGTAGACATGACTCTTATAATTTGATCTTATCATTTTGAACACACTTGCTACAGGCACCTTCTATCCTTGTTTAGTTGGGCAATTGGATTGATGTTTTTTCACCCTTTTGCCCCCCATCCTAGTTTAAACACTTTCTTAACAAAACCTCTGAACTGCTCACTGAGAACATTTGTTCCCTTTTGAGAAAAATGCAAACCATCTTTTTTGCACAGTTTTTTTCCATTCCAAATAGAGGTGCCATGAGGAATGAAGCCAAATCCTTGCTCCCGACACCATTCACCAAGCCACAACTTAAAGTCTTTAATATGCATCCGCCTGCCATTCTGAATGTTATGCACAGGCAGAACGTCAGAGAATGACAGTGTGGAAGCAACCTGCTGTATATCACTGGAAATAACAAAAAAAAAAAACTTGCTTTACCTCTGAATCCTCATTGCAAACATTTGTCCCTAGATGATTAGTCTTGGACTATTTATTTTCAGTGCTAAAATTAAGAAGCTGCTCAAGTGTCTGGAGCTCAAAGTTTGTAACACTATTTATGTTTTAGCCTTTAGCGTGTAGAAGGTTAACATGCGGGCAATGTTATGATCAAAGAGAAATTGTCACATGTTTTTGATAGTTTGCTGGAGTCTATTTTCTTGTGGATGCAGCTTTGGATGATATCCTCTGCTCCTAATGTAGCTAATGATTCCTCTGTTTGTGGTGCAAAACCTAAATCTAAACCTTGTACCTAAAGCAGCACTATCACTGTCTGGACACATTGCATCATTTTCAAAGACCCCCTGATAGTGGTCTAATGCCGGGGGAGGTGAGATTTACTGACCCGATCCTGTCCCGCTGGGGCCCACCACCATCTTCTATCAGCTGGTCCTCTTCTGCTCCTGCTCTTTTAGCGCTAGGAGTCAGCATCACTGCTGTAACAGCAATAAGGTCTATGGAGCATCCTGCAAGACCGTTGCATTCTCCATTTATTCAACTAGTATCCCTGCAACTGTCATTGGTGACGACTGGGAGATTGACACTTCTAGACTATGGTAGATCCGCCCAGGGTTTAGAAGTGTCAGGCATAGGGGAAATACTGAGACAAAGTAGCTCCTACTTTCTTTTAGTACATAATTTGACTAGGTTTGAATTTCTGAGAATTTCAAGATTTTATCTTCATGATATACTTGTATACAGGAGAGGGGGGGGGGGGGGTTGGAGCGACAGTGCCGCTTTAATACTTCTCTGACATTGATAATTCCTCTTTGCCTCATATACAGTCTATTGAAGCATTTACTGGGGGTGAGAATTGGAGTTGATGTACACCACAGCACTTGTGGACTTGAGTGACAATGATTGGATGTCTCTATTCAGAGTTGTCTGACATTTATTACAAAGTGCATATGCCCCATAGCATCATGGTGCTAAAGATAATTTGCATTAAATGTCAAGCTGTGCCAGGCTACTCTTGCATATGCCAAGTTCAAAAAAACGATTTATTTTAATAGCATAACCTATATTTAAAGTATAGTTAGCTATCAGGTGGAACAATAACCATACAAGTAACAGCTGCCTTTTAAGGGTTAATGGCTACGTGCAAGTATGATTCAATAATAAACAATTCTGTATAGAATTACAAGCACATACCCTTCGCAAGAAAAATTGATGTCACATTTTGCCACTAGATACTGCGCAGAACAGTCACAGCATCTAGCATGCGTACGTTATGACACAGTACTCTGGGAAGCACAACATAAATCATTAATGTTTAATGTATACATACATTTTATAAGAACTGTTAATATGGTGCTCACATTCACCACGATATCGATGTGCCATTAAATCTTTAACATTGTTACCTTGTGCATATAATGTAAGGATTATATAGCCGGTGAATCAGACTTTGGAAATGTGAAGCGCAAATTATTCCACATTCCCTTTAAAACTGTTGCTAGGAACTAAATAGTTTGTATTTTAGTTTATGTATTATTTGCTTGTTATCCAATGTTCATGGAGAAGTTTGAAGATTAGGGTGGAACATTCATTTTTTAGTGCTAGAAAATTAAATGAAAATTAAAATCAGTGCCTCTGATGCTTGACTGGCATGGGATTATATGTGAAAAAAGTCAAATAATTATACTTTTGAGTAAGCAATCTGGCAGGTGCTGTGGCTGTTTCATTTTATTGCTACTAGACTGACATTTTTACTGCATAGGGGAGGGTACCCATCTCTACACAGCAATAAGAAATTAATCCACACATTAGTAAGCTACACATTAGAGGAAAGTGGAAACATAATAATAGAAGATCTGAAATCTTCCTAGTCTACATGCACCATAAACAAAACTAAATAACAGTTTAAAGGTGCAGACTTTGGGGGATGGATTTTAGGTGTGCCACTACGACATCTATTCAGTCTTTGGAACTGAAGAGCTGATTTAGATCTCATTGGTAGAACACTTAAAAGATTACAGCGGTAATCTTTGTAAGTAATAGTTTTGTTTCAATAAAGGATTCCCCCAAACACCCATCAATCGTCTGTTGCTTGTTTTATTCTCCTACCCTTCTACCCCCCCCCCAAAAAAAAACTCAAAAAGGCTCACAAAATAGTAAATTGCTAAAGTTATCTAAGAACAGCAAATAAAATATACTTGATAATAGCTACAATTATTTTACCTTTATGCAAAAACATTTGCTTTTAAAAGTAGGCTAATTCAATAATTTGGTTCAAAAGAGCCTGGAGGTTATTAGGTATATGCTATCTTACATTAACATTTATAAAAGTTTTTTGTAACCACCAAATCCTAATTCATCTAACCCAAACCCCAGTATCTAACCCTAATGCCTCTAACATTAACCTAAACTTATAACACCTAACTTTAAATATCTAATATTTATAACTGTTTGTTGTAGACCCCAAATCCTAATTGTTCTAACCCTATCCAACAATATCTGACCCTAATGCCTCTACCATCAACTAAAGTTTCTAATACTTATCCCTAACTCTACTTCCTCTAATTCCAATTGTATCATGACAGATCTCGCACTCTCTCTCCACTGATTAGCCACATGTATGTTACAGTAAATGTTATTGCTTTGATTGCATACAGTTAAGGCAAACACGGATGTAGTCTAGATGGTACATTGCTATAAATTATTCATTATTGGGAAAAATTATATAAAATGTTTGAATAAGAGGGTACAGTTTAAAAAGTGGTAGTGTGACGGACCGCCTGGCCCCCCGACCAGGTACCTCCGTCAATTGCTGCTTCCTAGTACTGACAAGTACCATAAGCACTGCACTGGAGTACCATAACCACCGTGAGCTCCACGAACCGCCGCAGCTTGGTTTGGGTCTCGCCGTCCTCCACCCACCCTGGACCCAAGACCAGGATCCAGCTTCCAGTGGGTACGCCTCTCTTAGTCCCAAGAGCATAGCAGGATCAGTTCTTACAAGAGCTGAGTGATTATACTCAGGGGAGTATAGTGATTATAGCAATCCTAAGAATGTAGTTCTCCAATCCCCCAAACATGAGCCAAGACTTCATGAAGGTGCAAGATGATCTGAGAGTTTAATGATACAGGTTGGATTTTTATACAACTTTTCAGGCCAGAGGAACACCCACTGGACCTGATGGGGCACAGGACACAAATTGTACAGACCAATAGAAACAATGTAACAATGCCTGGCACTCCCACATACAGCACACAATAAATAAAGCATAAAAGACACATATTTTACAAAACCCCAAAAGTACCCCAAAATACAACATATATAAATCTTACATTCCCTGATAGCCCTGATCTGAGCAGGTGTTCAGGAAATTCCTGGAAGTCTTATTTTTGACCCACCATGCACATGGTCCCATGCCCAAAACAGTTCCAGAGAATTAGGGCTAACGGTCGGTCTCTCTGTTTGGAGTACAAAAGTACATACTTCACATGAACAGAGCCTTATACAGGGAGTGCAGAATTATTAGGCAAGTTGTATTTTTGAGGATTAATTTTATTATTGAACAACAACCATGTTCTCAATGAACCCAAAAAACTCATTAATATCAAAGCTGAATATTTTTGGAAGTAGTTTTTAGTTTGTTTTTAGTTTTAGCTATTTTAGGGGGATATCTGTGTGTGCAGGTGACTATTACTGTGCATAATTATTAGGCAACGTAACAAAAAACAAATATATACCCATTTCAATTATTTATTTTTACCAGTGAAACCAATATAACATCTCAACATTCACAAATATACATTTCTGACATTCAAAAACAAAACAAAAACAAATCAGTGACCAATATAGCCACCTTTCTTTGCAAGGACACTCAAAAGCCTGCCATCCATGGATTCTGTCAGTGTTTTGATCTGTTCACCATCAACATTGCGTGCAGAAGCAACCACAGCCTCCCAGACACTGTTCAGAGAGGTGTACTGTTTTCCCTCCTTGTAAATCTCACATTTGATGATGGACCACAGGTTCTCAATGGGGTTCAGATCAGGTGAACAAGGAGGCCATGTCATTAGATTTTCTTCTTTTATACCCTTTCTTTCCAGCCACGCTGTGGAGTACTTGGACGCGTGTGATGGAGCATTGTCCTGCATGAAAATCATGTTTTTCTTGAAGGATGCAGACTTCTTCCTGTACCACTGCTTGAAGAAGGTGTCTTCCAGAAACTGGCAGTAGGACTGGGAGTTGAGCTTGACTCCATCCTCAACCCGAAAAGGCCCCACAAGCTCATCTTTGATGATACCAGCCCAAACCAGTACTCCACCTCCACCTTGCTGGCGTCTGAGTCGGACTGGAGCTCTCTGCCCTTTACCAATCCAGCCACGGGCCCATCAAGACTCACTCTCATTTCATCAGTCCATAAAACCTTAGAAAAATCAGTCTTGAGATATTTCTTGGCCCAGTCTTGACGTTTCAGCTTGTGTGTCTTGTTCAGTGGTGGTCGTCTTTCAGCCTTTCTTACCTTGGCCATGTCTCTGAGTATTGCACACCTTGTGCTTTTGGGCACTCCAGTCATGTTGCAGCTCTGAAATATGGCCAAACTGGTGGCAAGTGGCATCTTGGCAGCTGCACGCTTGACTTTTCTCAGTTCATGGGCAGTTATTTTGCGCCTTGGTTTCTCCACACGCTTCTTGCGACCCTGTTGACTATTTTGAATGAAACGCTTGATTGTTCGATGATCACGCTTCAGAAGCTTTGCAATTTTAAGAGTGCTGCATCCCTCTGCAAGATATCTCACTATTTTTGACTTTTCTGAGCCTGTCAAGTCCTTCTTTTGACCCATTTTGCCAAAGGAAAGGAAGTTGCCTAATAATTATGCACACCTGATATAGGGTGTTGATGTCATTAGACCACACCCCTTCTCATTACAGAGATGCACATCACCTAATATGCTTAATTGGTAGTAGGCTTTCGAGCCTATACAGCTTGGAGTAAGACAACATGAATAAAGAGGATGACGTGGTCAAAATACTCATTTGCCTAATAATTCTGCACTCCCTGTAAAGTGCATTGGCAAGATATAATGCTTTCAATAATGTTACAGAGTCAATATTATCTGCTAGGTCACACTCTACAGTGGCACACTAAGTTGACCCGCTACCTGCAGAGATGCTTCTCATGAATGAAGTCTTGCACCTTGTCAGACTTTCTCCATAATAAATTTGTATTGTGTTTATACAGTGCAGCTTGCTAAACAGTTATATTTTTCCTCTCTCATTAGTCCATGATCCTGCAATTCCAGGTGTCTCTTTGATACCTTTAGCTCTCTTCTTAGCCTTACCATGGCCCCTCCATAAACTAACCTTTCAGCCAATAGCTTTGTGTAATACTTTACCGACAAGATTGAACAGTTAAGGAAATATTTCTCCCTCCTTTGCTCTTTTTCTCAATCGCAATTGGACTGTACCTTTCCTACCCTTCAGACCTTCTCCCCAGCTACTGAACAGGAGGTGGCTCTTGACTCGCCTTCCCTTTCCAACTGTAGTCCCATATCTCTGCTCCCTTTGTTCTCAAAACTTCTAGAATGACTTGTTTTTACCAGTTCGCTTCCTCAATTCCAATCTCCTTGACCCTCTTCAATCTGGCTTCCACCCCTCCCCCTCTACTGAGACCACACTGATTAAAGTTACAAATTATCTAATCATGGCTAAATATAAGGCCACTACTCTATGCTAATTCTTATTGACCTCTCTGCCTTCTTTGACACTGTTGATTATGTCCTATTTCTGCAAACTCTTCAATCTATTGGGCTATGTGACACTTTTCTCTCATGGTTCTCCTCCTATCTTGCCCAATGTTCATTCAGTGTCTTTCTCCTTTTCCAATGACACCTCCTCCCCTCATCGTGTCTCAGTTGGAGTCCCCCAGGGCTCTGTTCTTGGTCCCCTTTTTGTTTTCTCCTTATACTGCCTTACTTGGCAAACTTATTTATTAATTTGGATTCCGCTACCACATGTATGCTAATGATACTCAGATATATTTCTCTCTTCCCCTGATCTCTTCCCCGCTGTCTTACAACATGTCACTGCTTGCCTTTCTTCCATCTCTTACTGGATGTCCTCCTGCTTCCCGAAACTCAATCTTTCTAAAACTGAGTTTATTATATTTCCACCTTGTAACGCTTATCTTCCTTTTTTGCTATCCGTGCTGTTGATGGTACTTGCATCAGCCCATCCTTGCAAGCCTGTTGTCTTGGTGTTATCTTTGTCCAGTCTGTTGCTAAAACCTGTTGATCCACCTCAAAAACATTGCCCATGTATGCCCCTTTTTTATGCAAGATGCTTGTTCATGCTCTAGCAATTTCTCGCATTGATTACTGTAATTTTCTCCTAATTGGTCTGTCCAGAAGCTCAGACTACCTTGCTACAGTTTGTAATTAATGCTGCGGCCAGGCTGATCTTTCTCTCTTGTTGCTCCTTTCACACCTCTCCCCTCTGTCGATCCTTACACTGGCTTCCTGTATCCTATAGATGTGCATCCCATGTCACCTTGGAAGGAGGGATTTTCATTTAGAGCCCCCACCCGCCGCTCAGGGGTGGGGGCCGGGGGAGGACAGTAGGTCCCTCTCCTCATTGTTATGTAGGGCCACCCCCTGCCGCGCAGGGGTGGAGGTCGGGGGGAGGACAGTAGGTCCCCCCCTCATTTTTATTTAGGGCCCCCACCCACTGCTCAGGGGTGGGGGCCACTGGCTGCTCATTGTTTACTAGACATGCCCCTACTCGCGGTATAGCGAGTAGGGGCTGAATTTACTAATACTAAGTAATCTTTACAGTATTTAGTAAATGTGGCTCAATTTAGGTCTTTCAGCCTTTTGGTAGATAGCTCCCTAATACCGTGGGAATTAGGGAGTTATCTACTAAGCGGCTGCAAGATGCAGCCGCCGCAATGAATAGGATCGGAGTTTCATTCATTTCGAATGAAATTGCTATACGAACAAAGTCCCGAATTGCGTTCTAACACGAATGGAGAAACTGTTCTCATTCTGTTAGGACACAATTCGGCAGTTTTGCCTGCGTTCTGTCTAAGTGACAGGACGTTCGGCAATACTGACAGGAGGCATTGTGGGAACAGGGAGGAAAGCTATTTGCACTTTACTGCATCGACTATCAAAGTGGCGCTCACACAGTTTGTCATTGCATTTTATGCTTAACCAGTCATTGTCTTGGGGCCCCAGGCAATTGCTTGGTTTGCTTGCCTTGTCGCGACGGGCCTGCACACGAGTCAACCGCTTGTTGATTGGCTGCCCTGCAGCTTTTCAAAACGCGCCATTAAATCGAACACCGAACTCGAACCCGAACTGTTACTGAAATGTCCGGGTTCAGGGTCAAAAAATCGTAATGTTCGATACGAACTCAAACTTTACAGTTCGGGTTCGCTCAACTCTAATTGTAACATTTATAATACTGTAAGGCGCTGCAGAATAAATTGGCGCTATATAAATACCAATAATATTAATAATAATACAAAGCTAATAGAGATAATTGGGACTGGGGTTTTATCTTTGCAGCAATACACGCATATATTCTAGGCATGCATGAATGACATAAAACTAAGCTGACTTACCTGTGGCAATTTAAACTCTTCAGATTTTCTTTAAATCTTCCAAATGCTTATGTATTTGCCCTGCTTGGGTTTAGCAGTATTCTCAAGAGTGTATTCATATTATCAGTCCATTTTTGATACTTTACCTAGCTTGGGCGTGTTTATTTTTTATTTGGCATTCGCTTCTCAGTTCTCTGACTTCTATACTCTTTTGACCTAATCTTGCTTCTCTATAGGCACCACATTAAGTCTGGCCATTTGAAAGAAGCATTGATTCTGAATCTCCTCTTTTTGGACATTACTTATTTCAAGTCCCGTGTATTGGGTCACTCCAATTATTTAATGTGAATGATCATGACCACAATAAATTCCATTAAAATTCTGATCTAGGGTAGGTTTTGGTATAGTTAAAACTAGTAGAGGAATGTGCTTGGTGGAGTTTAATCTCACTTGCATGTTGTATATACAGAGATTATTTATGATCCACCTTCTTAAAGGAAAACTCTAAGCACCAACACGTGTTTAGCTTAATGAAGCAGTTTTGCTGTATAGATCATGCTCCTGCAGTATCACTACTCATTTATCTGCCACTTAGCAATTTTTACTTATGTTTCTGATAATGTTTCCCCTAACCACACCTCCCCTGTGAATGACTCACACAGCCAGCATTAAAAACAGGTTTCATTTTCAATCAGTTATGACAGCACAGTGTGTTTACTTTAGATGTTTGTATCTCCTGCTCTGTTAATCAAACTTTAATCGCACAGGCTCTAGCAGGCTATTAACAGAGCAGGGGATAAGGATATAGCTGCCTATTAACAAGCTCTACATGCTTACATACTGTATTTGTATCATATGCACATCACTGTTCTACGTCTAATAAAAAATGAGACATCAGCTCCTCACATGTCCTGAAGGCTAATTTATCAGGCAAATACTTTTTTTTAAAAAAGTTCCAAATTTCCATGCGTTATCAAGATCCCATACAGACTTCTTGTTTTGTATATGGTGGAACTCCCCAACCATATGATTTTTATGTTTGAACAAATAGTTATACAAAACAGCCTCTTTTGACATGTGAAAATCTCAATTAATGGTAGGTATATCCAGCTAGAACTGTAACTGTAACCCCTCATTCTGTAGACTATCAATTAATTTCTTGACACCTTTGAGGCAGGAACACACTAGTTATCCTTAAACCCACACCATCCCAGGCTGTAATCCACACACAAACCATATACATAAAAAATAATATGCTTGATTTTGTCATTAAAAATTAAAAAGGGGAATATAATAATTATAAGCTTATTATTCAGGTATTAATTAAATTGGATCCTCACTCATGTATGGTAGGTGAGTATGTGCAGCAGGAAGCTCTAATCTCTAATATATGCCAATGAAATATTAGGCATTAGGCAGTGAACATGAAAATCGAAATGTATTTCTCAAAGCATTTTTATTGATTCCAAAATATAAATAAAGAATTATAAAAAAAAACAAAGAAAACAGGGATCAGACAGCACACAAGTTATGCTAAAAAGCCAGACAAAAATGCAAATAATAATGACACATTTACACATATATACAGCGTTGGACAAATGCAAAAAAATTGAATCGCCATGCAAAAACTGGTTTAGCAATCATGAACACAGTATGGGCATGAAAATGATACGCTTTGTAACCGTAGGTGGAAAGAAAGAACCAAGAATGCCTCAGATGACAACCCATACATATGACAGAGAAGCTGCACATGGAGTAGTTATTTATACATTTTAATGAGGTAAATTACCTAAATGTAAAGTTATTTAACCCCTTAAGACCACAGCCAAATGTACAAGTTGTGAACGAAACAAAATGTAAACAAAGCCTGGCATTTGCGCTATATGTCTGTCCAACCGTAATTCACCTCTTTCATATTAAATGCACCCCCCCTTATTATATATCATTTTATTCAGGGAAACAGGGATTTCATTTAATATCAAATATTTAGCTATGAAACATAATTTAATATGAAAAAAATGGGAGAAAATACGATTTTTTTTTATTTTTTAGTTCTACATGACATTTTAACTGTCAATGTCATAATACTGTTTGCTTTTACTGCAATAAAATACACATATTTGTATTCAGCAAAGTCTCACGTGTAAAACAGTACCCCTATTACAGGTTTTATGGTGTTTTGGGAAGTTACAGGGTCAAATATAGCGAGTTACATTTGAAATTGAAATTCGCCAGATTGGTTACGTTGCCTTTGAGACTGTATAGTAGCCCAGGAAATAAATTTACACCCATAATGGCATACCATTTGCAATAGTAGACGACCCAAGGTATTGCAAATAAGGGATGTCCAGTCTTTTTTAGTAGCCATTTGGTCACAAACACTGGCCAAAGTTAGCGTTAGTATTTGTTTGTGTGTGAAAAATGCAAAAAACGCCAATTTTGGCCAGTGTTTGTGACTAAGTGGCTACTAAAAAAGACTGGACATACCCCATTTGCAATACCTTGGGTTGTCTACTATTGCAAATAGTATGCCATCATAGGGGTAATTTTCATTCTTGGGCTACCATGGGGTCATAAAGGCAACGTAAGCAATCTGGCGAATTTTAATGTGAAAAAAATGAAACACAAGCCTTATATTTGACGCTGTAATTTTTGAAAACACCATAAAACCTGTACATGGGGGGTACTGTTGTACTCGGGAGACTTCGCTCTACACAAATATTTGTGTTTAAAAACAGTAAAAAGTATTGCAGCAATAATATCGTCCGTGTAAGTGCTGTTTGTGCGTGAAAAATGCAAAAAACTTCACTTTTACTGGCGATATCATCGTTGTAATAAATTTTACTGTTTTGAAACACTAATATTTGTGTTCAGCGAAGTCTCCCGAGTAAAACAGTACCCCCCATGTATTGGTTTTATGGTGTCTTGGAAAGTTATAGGGTTAAATATAGTGCTAGCAAATTAAATTCCCTATACTTTCGGCCTGGGTTGTCAGGCAGGTCCCGCTAATTGTAATTAATTAGGATACCTAATTATGTAAAATTATTACATAAATATATGTGTAGAATTAATATATGTATATATATATATATATATATATATATATATACACATATGTGAATATATACGTATATATATATATATATAATTTTTTTAAAATATTTTTATTTATATATAGGTATATATATAGTGATATATACGTATATATATGTATATAGATATATATATATTATTTCGTTCTACGTGTATTTTGATATAAATATATATATATATATATTAATATCACAATACAGTTAGAATGAAATAAAACACATCTATATATTTTTTAATATTTTATTTTTAGTTATTTTTTTTATTTTATTTTTTTACGTATTTACATATTTTTTTTATATTATATATAAATATATATATAACAATAATTATATATATATATATATTTAATCAGTATCAGTCTACGTGTAATTTTATATTAATATATATATATAATTATATATATATTAATATTAAAATACACCTAGACAGTGTATGTGTATGTGTGTATATATATACTTAGATCATATATATATATAATGATCTAAGTATCTAATGATCTATATATAATATATATATATATGATCTAAGTATATATATATATTTTTTTTACTCTTATTTAACTTAAATTAATTTGATTTCCAGCCAGCAGGGGGACCAACTGTCATTACAGTTAGTCCCCCTGCTGGCATTGCTGCAGCCAGCTATCCCGGCCATGTGATTGTGAGGTCCTCACATGGCCCGGGGGGGCTGAAGAGGACGGAGGTGCCGCGGGGGCCTCCCTGGGAGTCCCCCCAACCGCGATCGCCGGCGTGGGATCGCCGGCGACCGGGTAAGTGAAAAAAAAACGGAGGGCGTACAATTACGTCCTGTGGCGTTTAGAGCCGCTTTAAAAAGGACGTAAATGTACGCCCTCTGGACTTAAAGGGTTAAAAGTGTTATGTTGTCAAACAAAACCTATAAAATAAATTCTATATTTACTAAATGAGGACCTGGAGAATTACTGGGAACTTCAAATTGTAAGTCAAAGTAACTAGAATCATAGCTAACTTGAGAAATGTTACAGTTTGGCTATTGTGGCCTGAAATTTGTAATTACCTGGTCAGTAATGAGTAATCCCTAGAGCAAGCATGTCAAACGCAAAGTCTAGCATGGGCCAAATAAACAAGGTTTAAGTTTATGTGGGCGCAAAAAAAAACCCCCAAACTTACATTTTCATAGAAACGTAGGTTTATTTTGAAAAGTACAGTATAAAAATAACCCCAGCATCCCCCTCTAATAAACTACAGCACCCCCCCTCTACTAAATCCCAGTTCCCCCCTCTACTAAGTCTCAGTCTGTCACGTCTAAACATTTGTTATGAAGGAACACAACTGCAGATTTCTTATAGTTTGAATATTTATTATCAAAAGTAAAAGGTATTGACTTTAAGTCCAATTACAGGTACTGTAGCTTTAATTAATAAACGATAACTGAAGTCCACAATTACAGGCACTGTAGCTTTAAGTAGTAAACGATAACTGAAGTCCACAATTTTAGGCACTGTAGCTTTAAGTAGTAAACGATAACTGAAGTCCACAATTATAGGCACTGTAGCTTTAAGTAGTAAACGATAACTGAAGTCCACAATTATAGGCACTGTCGCTTTAAGTAGTAAACGTTAGTAATTAGCAGACACTGAATCAGAAAGAGTCTCTTAGTAGTATTAATGAATTAGGTGATAAGAAGTTACAATAGCTGTTCCAGCTTCCGGCACATAGAACACTGGTGTAAGGAAACCAAGTCTAGCCAAACCGTTTTCGGTAGTTTCCTCCCGAAATTTCAGAGTCTAAGAAAGTGAGAGTTCTGTTTGGCAGTTACAGGAAACGAAGTCCATACGAAATATAACAGCTTCACAAGATAATTCCCTTGGTAAAGCATACGAATTCCAAATAACAGTCAGAGTCCAGGATCAGGATACAAGTAGAACTAACGTTTATTCACATACATGGCTTTTTATGCAGGTCCCCATGCAAGGGGACATCCCACAGGGAGGAGTAACATTTATCCAATCCTGAACAGTAAAAATATAAAACACACCCAATACAAACAGGCAGTTCCCTCCCCTAGTCCTGGAGATAATCAGGTCTGATATAGTAACAACCTAATTATCTCCAGGCTGAAAATTCACTGTTTTCCCCAATTTCTGGAACACCCCTTTATACCTGGGGTATCCCCACAAATCCTATGTCCCCTGATAGCCCCGATCTGGGTGACCAACATATCCAAATTTCACCCAGATCGGTTCAGGGGTTCGCAAAAAGTATGGAAGTCCTTTGTGACCGGTTCACTGTGGGTGGGCTGCCCAAAATAGTTCCAGAGGTTCGTGGGGTTTTGCCGGTCACTTTAGAAAAAGGGAAAAAACGAATAAAAGTACCGAATGAATTCCCCTGGCTCCTAGCAGCGATTGTTCCCCTCATTCGTGTGCATATATGTACCGAATAGCGCTCTTCTAGCTAATCGGTATCAATAGTTCCAGCGTTCGTATGATTGAGACCGGTGTTTGGGAAGTCGAGTGTCCGATTTTAGTTCCAGACACTCGACGACCAAGTCCCGCTGCCTTTGTTTGACGAAAAAAAGATGGCCGCGGTTTTCTCTGCCACGTGGCGTTCGGTAGTACGAACGCTGACCGCACACATAGAGGGTGAAAGTGATGCCGGCTTTGAAGTTAAGTGAGCCAGGGGTGGTCTTTGTTCGGCAGTCCCATCTGCCGAATGAAAATACACAGGAAAGCAAGAAATATGCAAAAAAATACCGAACAAATAGTCATTTCTTCACAACTGGTTCCCGAGATCTCCTCAGAGGCGGTTATCCTGAAAGGAGTGAGTTCAGCTTTAGTCGTGGAAGAGGAGAGGTGAAGGGAACTTGAAGTCTTCTAGTCCGGTCCGGTAACAGAGGGCTTTCACAACGATGTTGTAGCTGGTTCGTGAGTACGGAACGTAGTTCAATAATCCAGCGTCGATCAGCTGGTGCGGTCGGATTAAATAGGGAGACCGTGTCATAAAGGGGTGTGGCTAAGCTCCGTGGAACCAGGAAGTACGAGGATACCATAGTTAAGGCATGACACAGTTGCCCCATATACTAAATCCCAGTCCTTCTTCTATACTAAATCCCAGTCCCTCCACTCTACTAAATCCCAGCACCACCCTCTATCCAACTAGCAGACCCCACTCACATTGCCCCTGACAGTATGCGACTCCGGCCTCCGGCCTCTGGTATACCCCAAATGGCACTGTCTGCACCCTGTGCCAAAGCTACTTCTTGAAACCCTGTGAAGGTGGAGCACGTCAACGTCACGTCGGAATGTGACATAGCGTTGCATGCTTCTTTGCACCTCCAGGTACTCCACTGTCCAGCTGCAGCCATCGCAACACAGACCGACACACACACACTAACTGACACACAAACACACACACACTGACAGACACACACACAGACACTCTCACTGACAGACACACACACACTCACTGACACACACATACACACACACACACACTCTCACTGAAAGACACACAGGCAGACACACACACACACACACACACAGACACACTCACTGACAGACACACATACACACACACACACACTCACTGACAGATAGACAGACAGACACAATTACTAACTGACAGACACACACTGACAGACACACACACACTCAGTGACAGACAGACACACACACACACGTACACATTCTTGCACACACTCACATTATCCCCTTGGGTCCAGTGGGGATCTTCTATCTGGAGATCTCCTTCCTGCTCCTCAATGCTCCCTCGCGAGCAGTTTAGTGATGCCTGGTGCCGGAATATGATGTCATATTCCAGCTCCCAGCATCACTACAGACGGTGCGTGCGAGGGAGCAATGAGGAGCAGGAAGACTGAGCCCCCTCGATGCTGCCAGCGTCCTGCCTCCTCCCAGGCCAGGTAAATTTTACCAGAGTAGGTACCTGCAATGTGGAGAAAGCAGGTGCCTACTCTGCTTTAACACTAAGCATGCACTTGCTGCTCGCCGGGCCGCAAAGATGTCCATTGTGGGCCGCATGCGGCCCGTGGGTCTCGAGTTTTACATGCTTGCCCTAGAGAAATGGTGTGAAAACTAGTTTAGTTTCAAACGTTTCTTTATTGCCAATTATGGATGATATCCATAAATTAGATTAATATTGCATTACAAGTAGCAAGTTGGATATTATACATATTACATAGTTCACATGCACAGAATTTATGAAAATAAGAAAATACGAGGGACAAAACATTATAACGTAAAAATAAAGTAACCTAAGCATTCTCTCTTTCATATGTTTCAGGTATAGGGGCGCTCATCTTGAGGTTTTCTCTTCTTTGGAAGTCACGTTGTAGGGCTATCGGGTTTGGCCCACTGTCACCCTGTCAAGTACCAGCCAGTAAACTGTAAACAGTAGAAAGTACAAAATAGTTTTGATTCTAGATTGGGTATCTCTATAATTAGTCAACAGACAATTGCCAAGTAAGAATTTTGTTTTTGTTAACATACTTTTATTTAACAAGGTTTCTATCCAGTCCATGTGGAACGGAAAGGAGAACTTTGTGTGAAGCAAGGATAATGGGTGGGGAGTGACAGTTCCAATTGTGCAGTATCCACTTATGTAGAGCTGCTTAGATTATATGGACTAATTTTGGAACATGATTTGATTCTACTATTGTTACTCCTAGGGCTGTCAAGTTGGATCATTTAATTTGGAAGCCTGTCATTGGGACATATTTTTCAAAGAAGGCAATTGCATTTGTGAGAGATATTTCAGGATCCGAGAGGTAAGTAGGAGTAGATGAATCTAATAATAGGGTCTAGGACCAGATTAAAAAGGATAGGTGATAATGGGCAGCCTTGTTTTACCCCTCTCATTATCTTTAGATTTATTTTTTTTAACCTAGGCCATGAGTGTTTTTTTTGAGGATTGTTCGGTATATGAGGCTTTCATAAAATTAAAGAATGAAATTCCAAAAAAAAAACGAGATGAGGCTAGGCTACTTGATCAAATATGTATATTTATTTGTGCTTGACTGGGTACTCTGGAATGTGTGGTAGGCTGGTTTTAGACTTCTCCCCTCTAAGCAACCAAGATGACGTTTGTCACACTTGTGATTAAACCAGTCTGGGTCCTTTGGGTGCTCTCTCAACTCTCCAGAATTTGTGGTTGGCGACCTCAGTGCAGGCTGCTATGTCTGCACACTTTAATTTGTCGGATGCTAGCAGTGATGGCTTTGGAAGGTGCCTTAAGGGGTTCACGCGGAACTTCCATGCCTGCGTCTGCTCCCGTTGGCTTCTACCCCAGAAATGCATCTTTCATAGTTTAATGGTCAGCAATATGAAGCTCTAATGGGCAAGAATATTAAGCAAGCTACATACACGGATACATAGGGTTAGGCATTAAAACAACTTATGAAAGCCTAATGAAACAGTTTTACTGTATAGACATGCCCTTGCAGGTTCACTGCTCAATTATCTACCATTTAGGAGTTATATCACTCTTGTTTCTGTTTATGCAGATCTAGTCACACCGTCCCTGGATGTGACCTGAATGTGGAGGCTCCTGCATGTTCTAGAAGGCTATTATTAGAGCTTGAGACAAGACATCCTAAATTAAACAGAATGTGCAATAAAGGAAGTTTTAATAGTAGATCTCTCTTTACAGTTAGTGATTAGGAAGGCTGTGTAAGTCACATGTAGGGAGGTGTAAACAAAGTGACTTTACTCCTAAATGGCAGAGAATTGAGCAGGGAGGCTGCAGGGGCATGATCTGTACACCAAAACTGCTTCATTAAGCTAAAGTTGTATTGGTGTCCCTTTAACCCCTTAAGGACACATGACGTGTCTGACATGTCATGATTCCCTTTTATTCCAGAAGTTTGGTCCTTAAGGGGTTAAGCATAGGAATTGTGTACCTTGCACAGGGTCACTGTGTTTTAAAAGGAATGTTTACAAAGAAGGCTTATTTTAGGACTGCATGAGGGAAAGTAAATAATGTTATCTATTTAATTACACCATTGGTGTATTATAATTTCTCTAAACTCATGTCTCCTCTAGTCTGTATAACATCCCTGTCACACTGGTAAATTGCTATAATAATTAAAGCTGTAAAATGTAGTAATCCCCCCACAATAATGTTACCTGACAATATAATGAAAATAGTTCAACAAATATCACTAACGGCCCTTAAACTGATGAATTGTGAATAATTCACGTATGGCCAGTGTCTAAAGTCAAATTAATAATAATAGTCAATTATTTAAAGGGGTAATAATGAATTAGCCACCAATATATCCAAATAAAATCAGACAGTATTTTTAGTTTGAATGGGCATTTATTATTTCTATTTTATTGTTCCATGTGCCCTGCCTGCACTTATTAAAAGGTCCAAACAGATGTTACAGAATAATGTATTTAGTGTAAATGTAAGTATCCAATCTGCTAATATAAACCCAGTGTAACTAACTCCCTACTGTTGCCATGCTTCATGTTCTTTCTTTGCAGATTACTTAACTCGGTACTTCCCTATGTGTACTTTCAGTTATGCTCTGAATTTCTCTCCCCACTTACCTCATTTACCCCAATGACTCCTTCAATACGTAAGCATACAGCAGGGTTCCAATAAGCCTCTGCTTTTGCAAAGAACTCCATGAAAATCACACTGAGCTAAACCGAAGGATGAGTTCCTAAAATTGTATTTTGTAGCTCTACTGGCAAACAACTAATTATAACCACATATCACTTTTTAAAAAAAATTCTATCTCAATTTTTGTATTGAAATTTTTTTCATAACAACAATCAACGAATATCATTGTATACTCCTACATTCATAAATATTTATGTTAAATGCAATAGGATCTATAACCACATTTTACTGTTTAAGTCATTACTATGACAGATCAAGTAATATGGATTTGTAAGGTGTAAATTTAACAAGGGAACACTCTAAGCACTATCACAACTACATCTCATTGGCAACGTGGTGCCAGTTTCTCTCAATTGCTCTCTTTCAGTAATGTGCTGGTTTCTCTAATCAGAGTAAGGGTTAACACTGCTTACTGAATAACATTTTTTACATAGACTTCAATGGATTAAATTCTATACAGTAAGCAAGGTGTAAACCTCTATTCTGCTAGGACAATCTAGTTATTTGTGTCAAATGTTTTTCAAGTAATTTTGCCAAAACCAAGGGTCCCCTAGGCAACGATGGCCCCTAAAGTTTATTCATTGGTGGAGCATGCTGACACTATAACCACTAAAACAGGTCGTAATGGTGTTTAGAGTGCCTTTAAAAAAAATGCTAATTTTAAAAATATTTTTTTCAAATTATTTCCTAAAATATATAAATATTATAAATATTCAAAACAAAGACATTAAGATTTTCTCTGACATAGAAGGGAAGATAAGAAATGCAAACTTTAGAGCAGTCAAAACATGTAACTCATGCAAATATACCTATATAATAAACATAATGTTACTCTACAACACTTAAAGCTGAAGCCTAGTGCAAACATTATCATTCAAATCTTTAAATAAAGGTTCCCCTTGACGTCAGCTGTAACTAATCTAACTCAGCTTTAGCCATTATAGTTGCCTCCGGGAGAAAAGTATGCACATAAGAGTGTTCAGATGCACAATTATCTGTTTATGTATTTCATTGATTTTAATAATCATGTGTTTTTTTTCTTTGTACAGAAACACTTTAAAAATTAACTCTAGAGGTCACTGTTGGCAGAATTCATCTTTACTTTAAGAAAGATCACGCCTGGTCTCACTCTCTTTACCCCCAAAATTAGGGTGAAATACATTAATATTCATAAATCCCTTAGCAAAGTTAATTTGGGATTTAAATGGTGATTGGGTGCACAGCAGACTAGTCACATTAATGAGGAAAAACAGCAATTAAAAAAATCAAAATAACGTCTATTTCTTTGTTTCAAGATCGCGAGCAGTCCTGAGGTAAGAGATGGATGGTGGTGAAAGATTTCCCATAGCTAGTGTTTCTATACAAATGGTCCCTGCTCTAGAGAATTATTGCCTAAAAGGATTATGGGGATTTTAGTTTAACTTCCTCTGAGTCTTGCTTTAATCTTTAAGAAATATAGGCAAGTGAACTAAGGAGAAAATGTGGCATATATTGAGCATTTCTATGCAAAAAAAAATAAAAAAATTCTTCTTTTAGCCTTATAAAGGGACATAACCTGGTGTATATTTTGGTCTAAAATATATTTATATAAAAAAAAATATATATATATATATATATATATATATATATATATATAAAAATTGAATTTACAGTAGAACATTCGGTGAAAATTATTTAGATTTGGCGGGTCAAATTTTTATGAAATTCTTTAACTTTACTATAACCCAGAAAGAAGAAACCACACACAGAACCACATTAGACATAAATAGCATACTTAATTTTCCCCCCCCAATATTGATATTACAACTGTTTGAGATAAGAGAAAATATTGCCTATGAAAAAAAAAGCATATTTAATGTCTATATGAGGGTATAATGCCCAAATATACTGAATGCAGTTTCACCAGACACCTTTGTTTTACAGGGCAATATAAAATACAAAAATGTTTGGGGGCAGGCAAAGCGTTTCATAAGAAATGTGCACATGCAAGGGAATATATGTTAAACCATACAGTTTATATAGGCACAATTATAGCTAGAAGTTGGGAGGCTATCAGTGGAATGGGATACCGACTTCATCTTTTATATATGTAAATATGCAATTTATTACAAAAAACATCAATTATTTAAATAAGGTCAGGGCCGGATTGGGAAAAAAAATTCGGCCCGGGCATTTTTAAATCACAGCGGCCCACTGAGAACGTGATGGGCCCAGAGGGGGTGTTGTGTCATCACCAATGGCAAGCACATCCCCTCTCAAAGTGAGCATGTTAGTTCAGTGCTCTTCCAGAGAAAAAGGCCTTGTATTTGTTCTGCACAGTGCAAGCATTTTTATTAACATGCTTGAGCTGTGTGTTTGCTTGTAACTTGTCTCTGGTGTCTCCATAAGTGGGATACCAGAAGACAAAAAGGCCCAGGAAAGAGTATTGTGCATGTATTTGGAGTCTGCTTGTGGGATTACGTGTGTGTAGAGTGAGCTGATTGTGGTGTGATGTTGTGCAAATAGGTCGGTTTCAGTTGTGTTGAGTTTGTGGGGCAATGTGTGGCTAGGAGCTGTAGACAGTGAGAGAGTGTGTATAGGAAGCATAATGTGTACAGAGGTTGTAGAGTGTGTTTGTTTAGGGAATGTAGTATGTGTTTGCTTACAAGGAATCTATTGTGTGTATAGGGGATCCAGAGTTTTATATGTCAGGCATGTAGTGTGTGTGTGAAGGGAATCTACAGGGAGTGCAGAATTATTAGGCAAGTTGTATTTTTGAGGATTCATTTTATTATTGAACAACAACCATGTTCTCAATGAACCCAAAAAACTCATTAATATCAAAGCTGAATATTTTTGGAAGTAGTTTTTAGTTTGGTTTTAGTTATAGCTATTTTAGGGGGATATCTGTGTGTGCAGGTGACTATTACTGTGCATAATTATTAGGCAACTTAACAAAAAACAAATATATACCCATTTCAATTATTTATTTTTACCAGTGAAACCAATATAACATCTCAACATTCACAAATATACATTTCTGACATTCAAAAACATAACAAAAACAAATCAGTGACCAATATAGCCACCTTTCTTTGCAAGGACACTCAAAAGCCTACCATCCATGGATTCTGTCAGTGTTTTGATCTGTTCACCATCAACATTGCGTGCAGCAGCAACCACAGCCTCCCAGACACTGTTCAGAGAGGTGTACTGTTTTCCCTCCTTGTAAATCTCACATTTGATGATGGACCACAGGTTCTCAATGGGGTTCAGATCAGGTGAACAAGGAGGCCATGTCATTAGATTTTCTTCTTTTATACCCTTTCTTGCCAGCCACGCTGTGGAGTACTTGGACGCGTGTGATGGAGCATTGTCCTGCAGGAAAATCATGTTTTTCTTGAAGGATGCAGACTTCTTCCTGTACCACTGCTTGAAGAAGGTGTCTTCCAGAAACTGGGAGTTGAGCTTGACTCCATCCTCAACCCGAAAAGGCCCCACAAGCTCATCTTTGATGATACCAGCCCAAACCAGTACTCCACCTCCACCTTGCTGGCGTCTGAGTCGGACTGGAGCTCTCTGCCCTTTACCAATCCAGCCACGGGCCCATCAAGACTCACTCTCATTTCATCAGTCCATAAAACCTTAGAAAAATCAGTCTTGAGATATTTCTTGGCCCAGTCTTGACGTTTCAGCTTGTGTGTCTTGTTCAGTGGTGGTCGTCTTTCAGCCTTTCTTACCTTGGCCATGTCTCTGAGTATTGCACACCTTGTGCTTTCGGGCACTCCAGTGATGTTGCAGCTCTGAAATATGGCCAAACTGGTGGCAAGTGGCATCTTGGCAGCTGCACTCTTGACTTTTCTCAGTTCATGGGCAGTTATTTTGCGCCTTGGTTTCTCCACACGCTTCTTGCGACCCTGTTGACTATTTTGAATGAAATGCTTGATTGTTCGATGATCACGCTTCAGAAGCTTTGCAATTTTAAGAGTGCTGCATCCCTCTGCAAGATATCTCACTATTTTTGACTTTTCTGAGCCTGTCAAGTCCTTCTTTTGACCCATTTTGCCAAAGGAAAGGAAGTTGCCTAATAATTATGCACACCTGATATAGGGTGTTGATGTCATTAGACCACACCCCTTCTCATTACAGAGATGCACATCACCTAATATGCTTAATTGGTAGTAGGCTTTCGAGTCTATACAGCTTGGAGTAAGACAACATGCATAAAGAGGATGATGTGGTCAAAATACTCATTTGCCTAATAATTCTGCACACAGTGTATTGTGTGTTTGAAGGACCCAAAGCGTGAACAGGAGATCTAGTGTGTGTTTGTTTGCATAGAGGATTTAAAGTGTATATAGGGATTTAGTGTGTGTAGATGATCCAGAGTTGTGTAAGGCATCTAATGTGTGTCTGGAATGTAATGTGTGTATGAGGGGTGCTGTGTGTGTGTGTTTGAGTGTGCTGTGTGTGTGTGTATGTGAGGGGTGCAATGTGTGAGGGGTGCTGTGTGTGTATGTGAGGGGTGCAGTGTGTGAGGGTGCTGAGTATGTGTATGTGAGGGGTGCTGTGTGTGTATGTGAAGGGTGCTGTGTGTGTGGGGTGCTGTGTGTGGGAGAGGGTGCTGTGTGTGAGTGTGCTGTGTTTGTGAGAGAGGGTGCTGTGTGAGTGTGTGTGTATCTGAGGGGTGCAGTGTGTGAGGGGTGCTGTGTATGTATGCGAGGGGTGCTGTGTGTGAGGGTGCTGTGTGTGCCCGACTGGCCATCGGGCAAACAACTGATGGGCCGTGATGGCCATGGGCCGAGTCAGACAGGGGAGATCAAAAGATCTCCATTGTCGGCCCATGCAGAGCCGGCGCTAGCCGAGCGCCAGCCCTACTGTGTGCCTTCATGGGTCCACAGGAACTGACAGGCGGCCCCGGCTGGGGAGGGAGAGGAGAGAGAGAGCTCTGGCTTGAAGCTCCGATGGGTTCCTCTCGCAAGGTCAGAGTGTTGCCGTGGTTGCCATGAGTTCACTCTCACCACTAGGACCACCAGAGATTGCAGCACGGCCCCCCCTCCCTCCCAGTCAAAAGGTAAGAAGGGAGGGTGTGTGTGTATGTGAGGGGTGCAGTGTGTGAGGGGTGCTGTGTGTGTATGTTAGGGGTGCAGTGTGTGAGGGTGCTGTGTGTGTATGTGAGGGGTGCTGTGTGTGAGGGTGCTGTGTGTGTATGTGAGGGGCGCTGTGTGTGTGTTTGAGGGGTGCAGTGTGTGAGGGTGCTGTGTGTGTAAGTGAGGGATGCTGTGTGTGTGCATGTGAGGGGTGCTGTGTATGAGGGTGCTGTGTGTGAGAGAGAGGGTGCTGCGTGTGTGTGTGTGTGAGGGGTGCTTTGTGTTAGGGGTTCTGTGTGTGTGTGAGAGAGGGTGCTGTGTGAGTGTGTGTGTAAGGTGTGCTGTGTGTGAGGGTGCTGTGTGTGGGGTGGAGGGTTCTGTGTGAGGGTGCTGTGTATGTGTGTGTGAGGGGTGCTGTGTGTGTGTGTGGGGGGCGCTGTGTGTGTGTGTGAGTAAGAGAGAGGGTGCTGTGTAAGTGTGTGTGAGGGGTGCCTTGTGTGAGGGTGCTGTGTGTGTGTGTGTGGATGCTGTGTGTGTAAATATGTTTGGAGGTGTTGTGTGTGTGGGGGAGATAGATTAATGTTACTATATATTTTTTTATTTTAATTTTAAAAGCACTGTATTCCCCCTCCCTTCTTACCTTTTGCCTGGGAGGGGAGAACAGTGCTGCCATCCCTGGTGGTCCTAGTGGTGAGAGTGAACTCTAGCCTGCAGGGCTAGAGTTCCCTCTCGCGAGATCGGAGCGTTGACCTGGGCTTCAAATCAGAGGTCCCGGGTCCTCTTTCCTCTCCCTCAGCCCATGGCCATCGCGGCCCACCGGGCATTTGCTCGGTTTACCCTGTTTGCCCGATGGCCAGTCCGGGCCTGGATAAGGTCTTTCCACTTATATGTTGCACTTTCTTCTTGAAATGGAAAAGTTCTAAAAAGCTAACTTGAGAAGATAACCAAGTCCTTTAAAATAGGTTTTGCTACACCATCATGGCTGGTGGTATCTTGCCACTTTTGCACCCTCTTCCCCCCTGCATGCTACACCCATGCTGACTGCAGCCTTGGTGAGAAATTATTTTGTGCATGGAGCAAAGACCAGAGCTGGAAAGGAAAGGGAGTTATGTTTCCCTTCAATGCTTTGCAAAACTTAACTACAATTAGAAAAAATATATAATATTTGTTGTGGTTTGCGTTTATTTCTAGCGGTGCTATATTTATCATATTTAATATAAACATTTAATTAACAAGAAAACAGGATATATGTTTTGTTTTCCTTAAGAAGTGACATAAAGCAAATGTCAGTAAAAAAAAAAAAAGACAAAGTAACAGATCAAAACAAGCAATCTGTGTGAGCATGACCACAAATCATTCTGCTGCACTGTTTGGGCATTGCTCCCCTAAAACATTCTATTTCATCCTATCTCCCAGATAGAGATAGCAAGGCTTTTGCTACCATTTACCAAACACTACTAATTGAACCATTTGCAGGCCTAAATCTATCATCACTACAGATAAAAGTGCTCTCCCTTCAGTCACATGCATTTTGGATAACCACTTAGGTCAGGTAAGTTAAATGAGAGCAAAAGGGGTGACAGATAAAGAGGTCAGAGATGGTCATGTTTGAAAGCCTAAATCTCCTGTTTGGCTCATGAATCGCTGCTCTTTTCTCCAAGGGGTTTATTTTCCACTGGGGAATGGCCAGCTTTAAAAAATAATCCTAAACCATTTCTATTCAGCATGGAGCCAGTAAAGAGGGGGAAAAAATCTGTTATTTGTACAGCTCGAGACTTGATTTCTTTCTTTCCAAAGAAGGATAGATTCACAGTCTGCACAGCTGTAATTCAGAATTCAGTTTCCACGGATCAAAGGTTAGCACATTAATCTACTCTGTGTATTTCATGCCAGCCCCACTTGGAAATATAAAAAAACCTGCAAAAGTATTAACTCATTTAATGCCAGGGTGCATTGTTTGACATTTTACAAAATTGTTTGGACAGTTTCTGCAAACAAAGTTGACTACATTTCTTTGGTCAAAATTAATAAAAAAAAAAAAAAAAAAAGAATATAAATTACACAGAATAAAACCACTCTGTTTTATTTCATATTTATCTAATGATAAATGTTTTTATGGTTAACAATATTTCTTATTTTCCCCAAGAGTATATCAGTTTAGGTTTGTTTTCTGTTTGTTTATAATGATCTACACAGATGTAATAAGTTGATTATTTTCACAGCTTGGCAATGGGTCAGACAAACTTAAAACTTAAAGGGTCGTAGATGCCTGAATATAACTGGTTTTGTATATAAAGTTGCAAATGGAGGCCATTTCAAGCATGCGTTTAAAAGTTGTGTGGTTTACTTATTATATGTTTTATTTCAACAAAAAGTGTTTATGCATTTTAGTAATCGGCAAGAATGAAATGCACAGGTACACAATGACCCTGTAAAAATCTATAGCTATAATCTTATTGGCTACTTGATGATTTCAGCTAATTAACCCCTTAAGGACGCAGCTTCAGAAGCTGGACATACCCTTAAGGACTCAAGCTATTTTTGCATTTTCTGCTGTTTGTGTTCAACTGCAATTTGCATCGCTCTCATTTATTGAACCAACACATATTATATATCGTTTTTTAAAGGACAAGATGGGCTTTACTTTGATGTGACTTATACATATATAAAATCTAATTTATTATTAAAAAAACATAAAAAAATGAAAAAGAATGAAAAAAATATATATATTTTTCACAGTTTTGGCAATAATAGTGTGTGTATAATATGTCCAGCTTAGGAAAAGTAATTAAAAATAAATTCATTTAGGTGTCTTGTTTTTCAAAGTGCATAATATGTAAAGGATTTCAGCTTATTTTAAAAGTTACAGGTCACAAAATACAAGGAGTAATATAAAATTTAAATGTGAAAATCTTTTAGAAGTTGGTATGTTTGACTTGTAAGTTTGACAGCTGTCACAGAAAACAAAATTGCTACACAAAAGTATATATTTATATAAAGAAGACATCACAGGCTATTTATTTAAGGGTATTTTGACACTTTTTACATAGCCATTTTCCCACCAATCTCTGCTACATATTGCAGTAAAATTGTGTTTTTTCTGTTTTTTGAAATACACACATATAACAAGGTTTTTTAAATGTGTATTTTGTAAAGCTGCTGTGTGCTATTCCTGGTCAAAATCCCATTTTGTGTTCAGCAACATCTGCTGAGTACAACAATACCCCCCTTGTATGCCTTTGCCACTATTTTGGGAAGCTATAATGAAATATAAGAGGCCAGACTATTTCAGTTTCTACAGTTAGAAAATTCAAAGATGGATTTAATGGACCTATGTCTTATTTTGGGGCATTATAGTAGTTTGGTTGTTCAAATGACGGCAAAAAGGCCTACCATTTGTGAAAGTAGACACTCCAGGGTATCTCATATGGCATATATTGTGCCTTAACATGTCGCCATTTTTTCGCCATTATATGTCAAAGTTTGTGGTAAAAAAATATTTTTCGCATTTTTTCCTTAAGCATTACATTTGTGCTGGGCATTTTGTATATTTGATATGTTCCACTATGATAAAACACCCCTAATTATGCTCAGCTAAGTCTTCTGAGTAAAACAATACCCCCAATGTATGTCTTTGACACTATTTGGTGACGTTACAGTGCCATAAAGGAGACCTGACCATTTCAGTTTTTAGAGTAGAATTTTGAGAGACGGATTTGCGGGGCTTATGTTTCAATTTGGGCCATTATAGCAGTTTGACTGTTTCAAAAACCGCAAAAAGGCCTACCATTTGTGAAAGTAGACACTCCAGGGTATCTCATATGGCATATATTGTGCCTTAACATGTCGCCATTTTTTCGCCATTATATGTCAAAGTTTGTGGTAAAAAAATATTTTTCGCATTTTTTCCTTAAGCATTACATTTGTGCTGGGCATTTTGTATATTTGATATGTTCCACTATGATAAAACACCCCTAATTATGCTCAGCTAAGTCTTCTGAGTAAAACAATACCCCCAATGTATGTCTTTGACACTATTTGGTGACGTTACAGTGCCATAAAGGAGACCTGACCATTTCAGTTTTTAGAGTAGAATTTTGAGAGACGGATTTGCAGGGCTTATGTTTCAATTTGGGCCATTATAGCAGTTTGACTGTTTCAAAAACCGCAAAAAGGCCTACCATTTGTGAAAGTAGACACTCCAGGGTATCTCATATGGCATATATTGTGCCTTAACATGTCGCCATTTTTTCGCCATTATATGTCAAAGTTTGTGGTAAAAAAATATTTTTCGCATTTTTTCCTTAAGCATTACATTTGTGCTGGGCATTTTGTATATTTGATATGTTCCACTATGATAAAACACCCCTAATTATGCTCAGCTAAGTCTTCTGAGTAAAACAATAGCCCCAATGTATGTCTTTGACACTATTTGGTGACGTTACAGTGCCATAAAGGAGACCTGACCATTTCAGTTTTTAGAGTAGAATTTTGAGAGACGGATTTGCAGGGCTTATGTTTCAATTTGGGCCATTATAGCAGTTTGACTGTTTCAAAAACCGCAAAAAGGCCTACCATTTGTGAAAGTAGACACTCCAGGGTATCTCATATGGCATATATTGCGCCTTAACATGTCGCCATTTTTTCGCCATTATATGTCAAAGTTTGTGGTAAAAAAATATTTTTCGCATTTTTTCCTTAAGCATTACATTTGTGCTGGGCATTTTGTATATTTGATATGTTCCACTATGATAAAACACCCCTAATTATGCTCAGCTAAGTCTTCTGAGTAAAACAATACCCCCAATGTATGTCTTTGACACTATTTGGTGACGTTACAGTGCCATAAAGGAGACCTGACCATTTCAGTTTTTAGTGTAGAATTTTGAGAGACGGATTTGCAGGGCTTATGTTTCAATTTGGGCCATTATAGCAGTTTGACTGTTTCAAAAACCGCAAAAAGGCCTACCATTTGTGAAAGTAGACACTCCAGGGTATCTCATATGGCATATATTGCGCCTTAAAATGTCGCCATTTTGTTGCCATTATATGTCAAAGTTTGTGGTAAAAAAATATTTTTCGCATTTTTTCCTTAAGCATTACATTTGTGCTGGGCATTTTGTATATTTGATATGTTCCACTATGATAAAACACCCCTAATTATGCTCAGCTAAGTCTTCTGAGTAAAACAATACCCCCAATGTATGTCTTTGACACTATTTGGTGACGTTACAGTGCCATAAAGGAGACCTGACCATTTCAGTTTTTAGAGTAGAATTTTGAGAGACGGATTTGCAGGGCTTATGTTTCAATTTGGGCCATTATAGCAGTTTGACTGTTTCAAAAACCGCAAAAAGGCCTACCATTTGTGAAAGTAGACACTCCAGGGTATCTCATATGGCATATATTGCGCCTTAAAATGTCGCCATTTTGTTGCCATTATATGTCAAAGTTTGTGGTAAAAAAATATTTTTCGCATTTTTTCCTTAAGCATTACATTTGTGCTGGGCATTTTGTATATTTGATATGTTCCACTATGATAAAACACCCCTAATTATGCTCAGCTAAGTCTTCTGAGTAAAACAATACCCCCAATGTATGTCTTTGACACTATTTGGTGACGTTACAGTGCCATAAAGGAGACCTGACCATTTCAGTTTTTAGAGTAGAATTTTGAGAGACGGATTTGCAGCGCTTATGTTTCAATTTGGGCCATTATAGCAGTTTGACTGTTTCAAAAACCGCAAAAAGGCCTACCATTTGTGAAAGTAGACACTCCAGGGTATCTCATATGGCATATATTGTGCCTTAACATGTCGCCATTTTTTCGCCATTATATGTCAAAGTTTGTGGTAAAAAAATATTTTTCGCATTTTTTCCTTAAGCATTACATTTGTGCTGGGCATTTTGTATATTTGAGATGTTCCAATATGATCAAACAACCTAAATTATGCTGAGCTATCTCCTATGAGTAAAACGATACCCCCAATGTAGGCCTTCAGTCGGAATACCTGACGCTACACTGCCATATAGGAGACCTGACCATTTCAGTTTTCACAGAATTTTATAGGTTTATGACTCATTTTGGGTTCTAATAGCAGGTTGCTTATTCAAACTTTCCCCACAAAGGCCTACCGTTTTTTAAAGTAGACACCCCAGGGTATTTCAAAAGGCCCATTTTGAACCTTAGGGTGGAATCATTTTTTCGCTAGTTAGTATCAAGTCTAGTAGTAGTAAGCATTTTCTCTGCCTTTTTGGCACACACTTTGAGATTTTACTGCATAGTTTACAATCCTTAGGTGTGCTACGGCAGTATAACGCTTCATATGTCACTCAGCTATGTCGTCTGAGTACAGCAATACCCTCGTGTGTACCTTTCCCAGGTATATGTGGATGTTGGAGGGGCAACTTTGAGACTCGGCAATTTGAGGTCTGTTTCAAACTTTGAATTTTTACGCTGGGTCCATGTCCCATTTTGGGCATTTAACAGGTTGAGAATTCAAACTTCCCCAACAAAGGCCTACCATTTTTTAAAGAAGACACCCCAGGGTATTTCAAAAGGCCCGTTTTGAACCTTAGGGTGGGATAATTTTTTCGCTAGTGAGTACCAAGTCTAGTAGTAGTAAGCATTTTCTCTGCCTTTTTGGCACACACTTTGAGATTTTAATGCATAGTTTACAATCCTTAGGTGTGCTACGGCAGTATAATGCTTCATATGTCACTCAGCTATGTCGTCTGAGTACAGCAATACCCCCGTGTGTACCTTTCTCAGGTATATGTGGATGTTGAAGGGGCACATTTGAGACTCAGTCATTTCAGATTTGTTTCAAACTTTGAATTTGCATGCTGGGTCCATGTCCCATTTTGGGTCAAACTCTGAGGCACTGTCTGTCACATCTCAATCCGCTGTCAGAATTCTCTAACTGTACTTCCTAAGCATTTTTAACTTTTTACACAAGAACTTTAACAAAACAATGTTATAATAATGTTATTTTATTTTTTTATTTTTTATTTTTTATTTGTATTTTTACCCCTAGCATACGCACTAAACTCCCCAATTTCCCAGGAACTATCATCCACCCCAATTAACTAAATAAAAGGTAAAAATAAAATAATATATATATAGTCAGTGGTTAAATAACAGAAGAACTACAACATACTATTGGCCCTGAGTATGAAATAATTTAAAACAGTTCCCAATACAAAGGCCAGGCTGAGAGGGACAATCAGGGCAGTAGAAACTGGTCTCCGTTTGAATGCCTCTCTGGTAACACAGCCTGCACCTTTTCTGGGGGGTCTTTTTTTTGGGGGTTGGTGGTATCCGAAAGCAGAAGTGACCTGTCTGAATATTTCTGCTGCTAGGCCCTGCTGATGGCTCCCCACTGTGGCACTCAGTGAGCAGCACCGAAATTAGCTGGAACTGAAATGTAAGAAAAGTACATTTCAGCTGAGGATTTGCCTTTTTGAAAAGGATGAATGCGTTATGAGTAGCCATTTGCATTAAATAAATGCCCACTTTCTTATACCAGGCCCTGGTCTTTCTCATTATCAGATATGGCTGCAGCAGTTGATCAGACAGGTCAACTCCCCCCATGTGTTTGTTGTATTGCTTAATGCAGACAGGCAGCCGTCTTGTTTCCTGTCTGCCACGGACTGCGACCCTGCGTGTGTGTTCACTGTGCATGGTAGTCAGTATGAACACCTCCTTTTTGTCTCTGTATTTCAGAGCCAGCAGTTCGTCCTGGCATAGAGCAGCAGTTTCCCCCTTTTTAATTTTTTTCTCTGCCAGAGCCTTGGGGAAGCCAGTGCGTGTCTTGCGGATAGTGCCGCAGACCACAGTCTCAAAACAATATAGCATTTTTTGAAGGGGTATGCTATTGTAGTAATTATCAAGGTAGAGGTGGTACCCCTTGTTCAGTAGCGGGTTCATTAGATCCCAAACTATTTTTCCGCTAGTCCCAACTACATCAGGGCAACCTGGGGGATCCCGGTGGCTATCTTTACCTTCATATACTCTGAAGGTATAAACATACCCACTGCTACTTTCACATAACTTGTATAGCTTGATGCCATACCGGGATCTTTTGGCTGGTATGTATTGCTTAAACCCCAGTCTACCCTTGTATTTCATTAGGGACTCGTCAATACATATATTCTTTTGGGGAGTATAAATTAGGCAAAATTCTTTATTAAAATGGTTAATTAGGGGGCGGATTTTATAGAGTTTGTCATACTGCGGATGATCTTTGGGGTGGCACTTCAAATTGTCATTGAAGTGCAGAAAGCGCAGTACTGATTCATATCTGGGCCTACTCATGGTCTGAGAGAAAATGGGAGTATTGCATACTGGGTTTTTGGACCAGTACATTCGGATGCTGGGCTTTTTTATAATTCCCATCAGCATGGTTAGTGCCCAGAACTGTTTTAACTCTGGCACACTAGTGGGGTACCAGCTCCCTTTTTTGGCAAGGTGACTTGTTGCATTTTGTGCCAGATACTGCGCTGCATAAATATTTGTTTGTGTAACTATCTGCCCTAAAAAATCATCCCCAAGGAACAGCTCCATAAAATCCTGGGAGTTATAGCTGGTCACGTCTCCCTGAATACCAGGAGTCGCAGTGAACAGAGGGATGTCGGGGACAAAATTGTTAGGGGGCACCCAAATATCAGCGCCAGGAGCAGTGCCAGGGGTATCTTCACTCTCTTCATCTGTGTCTGGCACATAGTCACCCTCTACACTCTCTGAGGCAGTGTCGGTTGCCTCTGAGTCGGCTGCTAATATATTATATGCCTCCTCGGCACTAAACCTTCTAAGCATGGTCAAAGCTTAAAATTAACTTTAACTAAATAACGTATTTTTTTTTGTTTTTTTTTTATACTTTTTTTGTTTTCTGAACTTTTTTTAATACTTTTTTTTAACTTTTTTAAAACTCTTAAAAACTTCTAAAAACTTAAAAAAAAATTAACCCCTGTGGGTAAAAACAGAAATCAGATCACCGCTAAACACAGTGCTTACACCTAGCAAAGCAGAAATGCTTTGACTTAAAATAAACTACTTTTTTTTCCTCTTTTTTCCTTTTTTCACTTTTTTTTATGATTTTATAAACTTTTACAAACTTTTACAAACTTTTAATAACTTTTAATAACTTTCTAAAACTTTTCAGCTTCCTAGCTACACTAATGCTAGATTCCCCAATTCCCCCTAGCTTCAATCCACCCCAGCTGACTAATTAACTGAAAATAATAGTACAAAAAATAAATTAAATATATTTAACCCCTGAGGGTTTAAAATAAAATAAAGTTAACCCCTGAGGGTTACAAAAAAAAAAACTGATCTCAGTAAAGTACTGTGATCAGTATTGTGATCACTGCTGCCAGTGATCAAAGGGTTAAACCCTTGTTAATTTTTACAGGGAAAGGAAGTAAAGGGATTTTTTAAACTTTTAAATACTTTGTGTCTGTCAGGGACACAAAATTTCAACCGATCCGTCTCTCTCCACTTCTAAACACACACAGAGGTGGAGGGAGGAGGATCAGGAAATCCCAGCAGCACTGTGATCGCTGTGACTGGCTGTCACAGCGATCACATGTGCTGGGACAGCGCTATTGGCTGATGCTGGGCTTCCTCAAACGCCGAGGCACCCAGCAACAGCGTTAACCCCACGATCGCCGCGATCGCGGCGATCTGGCGTTAACTTTAGTAAATGACGGAAATTTTCCGTCAAGCGTCCTTAAGGGTAGGTCTGCCTTGACGGAAAATTTCCGTCCAGCGTCGTTAAGGGGTTAATATTCAGCAGGAATTCAACTCGTGGGCAATGACCAAAGTCGTCACAGATACAGATAAACCTATGGCAACCTCTTGTTTACTGTCAGGTACAGATATTTTAGAGCAACACAAGTACACGTGAGCACATTTCATGATTTTCATTACATTTCTCAACTGCTGTAAACATTTTCCTCTATCTAGACTTAAATCGTAGCATTACTGAGTATTTCGCAATAATCACTACAGAAGAACCTTGTTCATCGAGACACTTACTAATGTTTCTCTTTCCTGTCCTTCTCTCTTGTTTTCTATAACTGTTCATGAGAGGTGCAATAAAAATATTTCCAGGAACAGCAATGTAGCTGATTGATTATGTATTAATAAGGAGGGTATTTAAATGTGTACCTTCATGCAGATATTTCTTTCTTTGCAGCCTCCGGTATCACAGTGCCATTACAAAACCAAGGAGAGAGGGAAGGAAGGCTAAATTAATCAGTTATCAATACTTAATTTACTTTTTATCTTATTATTTTGATTGGACGTTTTTGCATTATTTAATTACTTACATATATAATTAATTTTAAAAAACTTAATTCCACCTTGATATGACCTTTTAATATTACAAACCAGGAGGTGGCAAGCTAACTTTAATTAGTAATTAGAATTATATTTAGCAATAACTGCATATGAGTCTAAAGCTGATGATAAAGACTGTAATTTTTATTTGTATGAAACCACAGCAGGTTGAGAGACTGTATCAATATCCAAAAAGTTTATGGTAAAACAACATGCGCAAGAATACATAAAATGCTGTACATGTTATAAAACACAAGGCATTGCTGTCACTAGGTTACAAATATCTTCAAACTGTCTGTGTTATGTTCATCTTGAGATTTCTGAAAACGTACATAAAAATTAAAATCAAAACTGTGGAAAACTGTTTACTCTTTAAAAGGCATACTCAGTAAAACATTTAATAACACTATGTATACATATACATCCTCTGGAAACTGAATATTATCAGTATAATTGTATAGATCACAGTAATACAAATTATTCACTTTGATTTCCGATAGGGATATTTACTAAACTTCAAACTTAAATTGAGGTTAAAATGGAAACATTCTCCAGTTCACCTATTGTCACAGCTTACCTGTTTTAGTCTTAGCTTTTTTCCTTGTCGCGGAGGCCTGACAATTCCTCGTCGATCAACCTGCGGTCTCTGAGTGAGAAACAGATCAGCCCAGGAGTTGGAATATTGCAAGCGTGATCAAGAGTTCTATATAAAAACCTTGAACCGTGTTGAGTACCCATGTGTCTGAGGTAATTGTTGACCAAACTGGGAAAAAATTACAGAGTCTGCCCCCTACACAAACAGGAAAAAAACTTGAGGTCCACGGAAACCTCTTGACCGCAATGGTCGACCCCGTGATGGTAAGAAGGGGGACCAGGACCTTGTCTCCTGGAAATTGGAGCGGTGCTGGAAAGAGCCTTGTCCCGAGCCATGGGACTGGAAATAGTTGTGGCCAGACGGCCCCTGAATCTGCCGGCCCTGGTAGAGACATCACAACAGCCCCCTTTCCTGTGTGGACCATATTAAGTAACAACAGCAGTATTAATGCATTGGTGCATACTGCTTGAATTTACCCAGGCGAACACATTACCTCATGTATAGAAAGCTACGATAGCAACAGAATGTGAAAGATTTTCAGCAATGAAATACTTCACAGAATCACAGTTAATGAGCTATCAATAGTTCTGTAATAATGCTGACAAGAATAATTTTACAAAGTGATATCCACATGATATTTATTGAAAATCATATTTATATCCCTAGTAATTGTTGTATAATGTGTTTAAGTCCCTGACCAATAATACAACTGAACTCTGCTATAAGAAGTGCATAAATTTAAATCTGAAATATATTTGTACAAATTATAAAGATTTTTATTTTCTTCCCAGTTAATATAATTAACTTTAAAATGTCAGTATTTTATTTTTCCCCAGAGAACACCCCTGCCATGCAACTAATCGTTTGATTTCAGAACAGATTTTCATTTTTGCATGGCAATTGCCCATATGTTTGGCTCTAAGCATCATATTTTTCAATGTTCACATCACACCAGTAGTCCCGACAGGCCATTAATTCCAACGTTTATTCTCTGTATCACATTTCTTCACTCAATGGCTGCAATATTTATGTCTTTTATTGAGTCCTGCTGGGAAACATTATATAAAACTGCGCTTGGAATTATAGCCGCTGAAATATATACAGCACTATAAAGAAGGAAATAGGAATAATGCTGTTTGCATACTTAAACTATAGGAATCTGAAATGATTTTAATCAGCACAGCTGCTATGTATACACAGCAGGGGACAAGTGACACAAGAACGGAAGTAAGATATATTAAGTCTCCATCTGTACTTCCCTCCGCAGCGATCTTAGTATGTGCAGCAGCATGCAGGTTTATGAGTCGTTTGGGATGTATTGCTTTACAAGATCAGCCTTATCTATTTATTGTCAATATTTAAAAAACTAAATATTGCCTACATATTAAATATAACTTGTAGCGGGGCCTGCCTAACCTGACTGCTACCCCAGCTATTAATGTATTAAGAGACCCATTTCCCCCAGTGACTGGACGACACTGTACAATGTTTGACAATCTTTATTTTGGCACACAGATTTTTATGCACAGACCCCCACAAGGGGTCTCCTCCAACACATCACAAATACCAGGCAGGAGGGGGCTAGGTTGCAGATAACCATCTCCCGCTCTAGGGACACACATGCCAACACATTACATACAGGGGGGCAAACTTTGGGGCTCGGTGCCCCGGGCAGGGAAGGGGTCCCACAGGTAAAACATATATCGTTAGATAGCCCCGGGTCCCACCTGGGATCCCTGCAAATAGCGGGGATATCGGGTGTACAGAGTCCGAGATATCAGCATCTAAAGTCTGGGGCTCAAGGCTCTGTACAGCCCTGGAATCAGTTCCACAGCGTGACTTGGTATGGTCCGGTGAATTCAAACTTCGAGCCCAAACCAAGCAACAGCAAATCCACTGGAAGGAACAATCAGCGCTCGGGGACGAGAGGGGTTTCGCCGCCCAATCAAGAGAAAAGGCGCGAAATTCAAGTGCACCATTCAGCGCTCGAGGAGGAAAAAAGGGCGCAAAACCCGATTGCATCAATCCGCTGAGAGGCACAAAACCAATTTGTGCCAATCAGCGCTCAGGGAGGAGAGGGCGTTCGCCACCCAATCAGGAAAAAACGCACTAAACCCTGTTTGAACGGGCGATCCTGCTCTGATTTGTCGCTGGCTCCTTGCAGCGACCAATCAGCGCCCCCTTGGGCTGACCAACCAGGAGAATGGCAGGAATCTAGTTTGAATGGGTGCTCCTTCTCCATTGGTCGGCACAGACTTCCACGCAGCCACCGGGGACCTGTGGCCGTGAGACCGACTAACAGCCCCAGGGATTCCCTGTTGGCGCGCATTCCTCTCTCGGGTGCATATCCCTACGCTGGTATCCACCTGAGAGAGCGCTTTCCTGGGCAGCCACGAGCCTAGCCTCTTAGCTGCCAGGTAGGGGTGTAAAGAGTGATTATAGCTCCGTTGGGAGTGACTAGGAGTAGGATGATCCCCGACATGGGGATCGAAGACAGTGCTTGCAGGCCGGGTCAGGATGCCGCTAGTTTCCCTTGTGGTCTGCGGTTTTCACACCTCGTTAGCGAGGTAGGAACGTTCTAACCACACGTTCTAAATAGAGTATCGGGGTGGCACAGAGCGCCCCGTGTGGTTAAAAAGCAATTTGCAGGATTCAATGTGAAAATCACAGAGAGGGGGAAAATTAACAAGGGAAAACATACATTCCAGGAAAGTACATCCACACATAGGAAAGGGCAATTTATAGTCAGGCAGTGGTCCTGCCACATAACTCATTAATTATCAAATAATCAATACATACATGCTAGATGCTTTAGATTAATTTTTCTACATATAATTTATGAAAGGTTACAGTGAAATATCAGTAAACAAAAAGCTACCTACCTGTATTTATGTTCTTAAATATGGATGGTGAAAGTTTTTAATGAAGGAACACTGTAGGCACCGTAACATCTGAATCTCCTTGATAGGGCTGCTGACTTTGCCACCATTCTTGGAAAAAATTATCATGCTAATTTTTGACATCACAGGACATGACATCACAAGTCATAACATCACATAAGAAGAAAGAAAAATACATTTGTGAGAGGAAAATTCCTCTATGTCTCTTCTTCTTTGCCATTCCCATCTATCTCTTTTTATATGCCACCGCATCTATGTCTTTTCTGCTATGCCACCCCATCTTGTCTCTTCTTCTATGTCACCCTCATCAGTGCCTCTCCTTCTATGCCACCCCGTGGGCCTTATTACAGAATCCTGTTGACAGAAAACACTAAATTAGTTATACCTCCCAAGAGTCATGTATCTCTGATGGAGGTAGCGCTGGAGGGAAAATCCCAGGATGTAGCTATAAGAAAACACATACCCTATGCTGATCTACTTTTTTCATCTATCTAGCAAATCCATACCCCCGTGAAGCAGGACATCAGTGGGCGGGGTAAATGGGTGGGCCATTGACAAGGGACCGGCATGCCAAGGAAAGGGGCAGGCCAGCACGAAGAATTGGAAGTTCAGCCTGGCATGAATGACTTTCAGGTTGCATGCCAATCATACAGACTGGCAAACTAAGGGCTTACCATGCAGACAGCGCCCTGAGCTTGGGGCAAATATGTCTAATGATGTATTCACTCAACACATTCTGACCACTGTCCCCTCATTTATCCAGTCCTCTTCTTATTGGCAGGCAGAAGCTCGTCCACAGTCAGTCCACACACATTTTATTCCTCTACACCCCTCTTATGTTTCCATACTTAATTCCCTCTGCACAAAGCAAGAGTATGTGCAGAGTAATAAAAAATAAAAATAATAATAAAGAAAAAATAAAATAAAAAAATAAATATATATATATATATAAATTATTGACTTTGTCCTTCCACTCAGGCTCAACTGAATCAAGTGCCAGTCCCAGAGGCTAAAACTTGCATACATAAAAATAGGGACTAGGGCTGCACTCACGGTCTTCTTGCAATATAATTATTTATTAAATAAAAGGACCAAAGTCAGATCTTTAAATCAATGGGACTATTCCACAACACACATTGGAAAAAGAGGAGGAATATCACACTCTTGTTGAGATCCAGATGCTGCCAGACCTGGGGTTGTCTGTCCCCACTGCAACTGTTTTGAACAAAAGTATGGTCCAGGCACTCAGGATTCAATTCAAAAGCAGATTTATTGGAAACAAGTGCAACGTTTCGATCCCATAAGGGATCTTTCTCAAGAAGCTTAAGAAAGATCCTTTGTGGGATCGAAACGTTGCACTTGTTTCCAGTAAATCTGCTGTTGAATTGAATCCTGAGTGCCTGGACCATACTTTTGGGACCAGTCCACAGGCATAGAGCTTCAGACACCCACAACAGGACAGACACTTATAGGCAGGTGCCTACTCTGTCTAATGGAAAACCCATCCCTGCTAGTGGGTATTGTTATGTGTTGTTTTGCCTTACTTGGCTACATGCATTCGGGTATTCTTCCTACTCTCCATATTGCTATGAAAGGAAAAGTGACAAACAACCAGCACAAAGACAGAATACATTAAGCTTGGTATACCATACTAAGGCCACACTTTTATAATTTTTTAACTAATTTTCTAATTTTCACAAACCTTTCAAATGACTTATCTACAGAAGGCACACATTAAGTAAATGGCAATATGTGTAGATAGATCATTTGAAAAGTTTTCCAGATTGTGATCATTTGAAAAGCTTAAGCAAAATAATTAAATTAAGGTATGAGTGAGAACGCTTTCTTAAAGGAGCTTTTTCGTGTTAGGATTATAAAGATGTGCCTATAGATGTCATATGCATCTTATTTGCAGTTTAGAAAATATTTGTAACTCTATAATAAGAAAAGGATACCTAAAGGTATCCCTACTGTAACTGGGGTGCATCTACATAATTACAACAGCTGCATTTATATTACATACTCTTTACTAAAATCCTATTTGAACTGAGCTGGACTTCGTTCTTCTAAGTGTTTCGCAAACCTACTCATTGTGGATGTGGCAATACCCAGTGACTATAACATAAGGAAGAAGGAACATAAGAACATGGACAAACACCAAAGACTGAAAGAAGAGCTAGAAAGGATGTGGAAAGGGAAGGCAGTAGTATCCTCAGTTGTGATAGGACCCCCAAGTTGGGCGAGTGGATTCAACAGATTCCAGGTGGGACATCGGAGATCGCTATCCAGAAGCGTGCAGTTCTAGGATCAGCTAGGATACTGTGCAGAACCCTTAGATTCCTGGCCTCTGGTAGAGGACCTGATAATAAGTGGAAAAATGAAAAGATATACCACCCAGGAGCGGTGAGAAAGTCAATTTAATTTTTATATATATCTGAAAAGAATTAGATAAGTAAATAAGATGTATGAAGCAGCTGAACACATACTTTCGTTCAAGGTATTCTTTAATACACAAAACCACAGAAACAAGCTAAGCTCCAGTTAATTCTCATTTTAACTGTCTGTCAATATCCTGGATAGAATCTAGGTAGAAGGTAGTGTTTATACTACTGTCAAAGACATATCATAATATAATAGTCATTAAGGTATGAAAAATCCTTTCACTGACTAGTAATGAGGACTGTGGCGGTTGGTAATATTTTGCTGCTTCATTATATGTCTTAAATCATAAAATATTGAAAACATGCCAGAATTGAAATCTGACTACATTGGATTAAAAACTGCTTAAGAATCCTCACACGTCAGATTGTAAGTAAGGTTTGAAGCAACAAAGGGTATTATCAGTGTTACTGACTGTGCACAGTACAATGGACCCCACTAAGCCACCCAAGACATGAACAAACATTTTAGCTCCATATGAGTCACATTTAAATTGGTGGATATAGACATATATGATTGTCAAACTACACCTCTTACACATGAATACATGCAGAGGCGTAACTAGAAACCACGGGGCCCCGGTGTGAAAATTGCCCTGGGGCCCGCCATACATCTCACTCCCCACGCCCCTCAATGTGTCTCATTCATACAAACACACACTGACATACATGCAGATACACACCATATAACACATACAGATACATATACGGACACACATGCTGATACACAGACACACATACATACACACAAATGCAGACACATAAACTAACACACAGATATATAGACACACATATACACACAGATACACATGCAGATACACAGACACACATAATTACACACTTTGAGATACACAGAATGGCACTCCTATAGATACAAACACTGAAACAAATACAGATACAAAGACACACACACGGTTACACAGACACATATACAGACAGATACACAAACACTTAAGGACAAATATTAAAATGCACAGAATGACACTTATACAGATACAAACAGTAACACACATACAGATACACAGGGCACACACTGATATAACATACAGATATACAGACATACATATACACACAGACACACATGCAGATACACAGCATTACACACTTTGAAATACACAGAATCACACTCCTATAGATACAAACACTGACACAAATACATATACACAGACACACCCGGTTGCACAGACACATATACAGACAGATACACAAACACTTAAGGACAAATATTCAAATACACAGAATGACACTCATACAGATACAAACAGTGACACGCATACAGATAAACAGGGCACACACTGACATACAGATATGCAGACATACAGATACGCAGACAAACAGATACACATATAGACACATATATACAGAGACAAACACATATAGACACACACATACAGAGACACACACACATACAAACATACAGAGACACACATACATACAGAGACACACACCGGACACACACACACACATAAATACAGAGACATACACACATACAGAGACACACACGCATACAGAGTGACACACACACATACATACAGAGACACATACACATACGTTAAGACACACATACACAAACACACACACATGCAAAATGGTTTAGTCACCCTCCTGTTTCCTACCTTTTAAGGGGCAGGAGGGTGGCCTCCCTGGGAACCAGTGGCTCAGGCTGATGGGAGTCAGAATTCCCACTCTGACTCCCTCCTCCCCTTCCTCCCGTGCGGCTTAGATTTTGCTGTCACTTCCTCCCAGCTCTGATGACATCACAGAGGGCCCGGCTGTGCTGTTAAAGCGCTGCAGCACTGACCGTGCCCCCCTGGAAATACATAGAATTTGGTGGGCATAACAGCAATGGGCCCCCTGAATGTGTGGCCCCGGTGGATCTACCACGTGGGCTGGGGCCGCAACATATGGCGGTGGGCACCCGGTACCCTGCGACCGCGGTAGTTCCGCCACTGAATACATGTAATGCTCAACATAATATCAACATAATATCATGAATAGAGGCAGCAAACAGAAGTCGAATGTTGGAAATTCTATTAGAATTGTTAAGTTCTCAATAGGAATTCTCACAATTCATATTCTTTGTGTTGAAAAAATCCCCCTTTATTTTCATCTCCAAAAAAGCAAAACTTCTAGAATTTCACCTATCTCTTTACAAAGTACTAATTATATAAGGACTGCATATGGATTGATTTCAGATATATCGGTTTTTATCAATACGCTTCCAACAGCTGCACTGTTGCAAAAAAAAAAAAAAAAAAAAAGTTGGTTGTAATATATTAAGCAAAAGACTTGGAGTAATCCTTCATTAATTAATCTTCCATCAGACAACCTTTACTACTCTGAAGTAAATAGAAGCACATTTTTACCAAGTGTTGGCAATAAAAGGCAGAACATTTCCTATAGCATGCTCTTTCACTGCTGGAAATATCTAATACCAATTTCTCTGTAAAACTCATTCTAGATTATTGTCTTAAAAATTATTTTGGAAAACATTTTAGATTTTGAAATCCTTTAGGTTTTGACACCTGATTTTGGCATTTGCAGGGTTAATAGGATGACATAACTGCTCATCTTAATTATTATATTTTTTATTTAATTGTTATTCAAGTTGAAGTAGTCACACACTATAAACATATATAATATTGTTAAAAAAGAAATCAGACAATAAAATGCAAATTTACAGAAATACATATTAAAAAAACCAAGAGGAACTACGGTATATAAATATAAACAATATATATCAGGGTGGTGTCAACGTCATGTCTTACAACAGAAAATATACCCATTAACAGCAAAAAGGAGAAATATTTAGAAATACATGAAAATTAGGATGTTAAAAATGTTCAATATAGAGGGAAGATTAGATTGCTTATCGAAAAAGGTATTCTCAAGATTGCAAAAGACAATAAATTATCCTGCATTCTCTAGAGATCTTATCACTTGCTCCTGACGACGGCGTGTAGCTTTCTTTTATTTTACACTTTTGGTAGCACTTTTGATTATGCTTTTTTTGTTTTTCTAGTTTTTCTAGTTTAATAAGTTTCATTTTGTTAGGCAGGGACAGCGGTACTTAGGTAGGAACCAGCGGTATCTCCCACGGTACTGAGGTATTCTTAGGGTCAGGTTCAGTTTCTATTTGACTACCCACAATATGGTTCTACTCTACTTGGGAGGATTTCCCCTAGAGTCTTTTATTTACCTACCTATATTCTTAGAAAGGTTGGAGTTGTGTTTAGGAGCCTATCATTTCGGGTTTAGTGTGGTGTTTACCGCTGCTGTTAATTTTCTCCTAGCTGTCATTACTTTCCTTACTTTCTGTTGCACCTATTTACCTACCCGCCTATGCTCTTCCTGCCCTTCGTTACTGTACAGACCCCTTTTGTCTTTTACTAGAGTTTCTCTAGATAGGGGTCTATCTCTGTGTCTCCAGAGTTCCACTTTTGGACCTCTTGCTCTGAGGGCTCCCGTTATTGTGTGCTTATCTTTCTATTGTACTTAGGGTTACCCCCTCCTTCGGGACTCTGGAACAGGCTGTCTGAAGACCCAACCCCGGATTCCTTATTGAACCTAGCTCTTGGTTTTTCAGTTCTACTTCTTTATTTTCTTATCACTTATTTAACATATTAAGAGTAACTGGTAATTTTGTCACGAGCTTGGGTTCCGGTACGGCCCAGGGTTTTCCCTATCGGGATGATGCAGTGAGTTTTTTTTTCTCCAGTCTCTGACTTTTATGTTTTGCCACCCTCCGCTGGTGTGGCTTGCCCCCCCTGGGGTTTTACCCCTGATGCTCTCAGCGCGTTGGGTCCCCGGATTCGGGGTGTCGTAGTTAGAGGTGCCGAGACGTTTCGTGGGAGTTTCCCAGGTCTCCCCTCTGCTTGATCCGTGTGTCTCATAGGCTCTGTTTTGTGTGGCCCAGTTGGCTGTAAGAGTGCCATTAATTTAGCCCAAAAGTGTAGATCGAGTGAGTCTCTCTTGTTTATGTCTGTGCCCAGACTAGGTAGTGGTTTCGTTTTGCTAGGTCACGCTCGTCCTCCATCTTGGAGGCCCCAAAACCCGCCTTGCTTGAAAAAGTCGCGGGCATAGTCGGGAGGCATAGGGCATGAGGTTCTCCATCTGGTGGGGACCGGAATGTCCCCCACCGGTCCATGGGGGGGGAAGTGTGTCATAATCGTGTGTAGCTGGTTGCGATCGGAGGGAAAGCGGCTGTCCTTCCTCTCTGCATCCCGTGGTAGGCCACAGTTTGCCGTGGCAGTGCCCGGTCGTCTCGGGTGTCGAGTGTGGCATCGTTCGATTCCGGCAGGGTTCCCCAATGCCGTGGGCCAGTTCACAGGATGTTTGGAGCTCTGCAGCCTGATTAATCCACAGATTTAGGGTTCGTTTGGTGGGAGCTCTAGCAGAGCACATCCAAACAGTTTGTTGGTTAGCCTCCGCCCCCAACTAAGCCTTTTTTTTATGTATTTCTCTTCTATGATATGCTATGAAGAGGTTGTGCTCTGGACCACGTGACATCGAGTGAATGTTTTGAAATAAATGCATGTCATTCAATTCTGTTTGTAAATAATATCTATTACATATTTCAAAATGGTTGGAAAATGCGATTGTAAAGTTCTTTTTTTTTCTAAATCATTAAAGGGTTACTCCAGGCACCATGACAACTTCAGTAATTTTAAGTGGTCATGGTGCATGTAGCCTATATGTGAAGCATTTTGCTTTAAAAAATGGCGCACATATTTTAAAATGGGCCTGCTAACCTTCAAAGCCTTAAACAATCAAGGCCCACAGTACCTGAAAGAGCTCCTACACCCCGTCCATCCTGTTCACTTCGGTCAGCCAGCAAATCCCTTTTGTCAGTGCCAAGAATAAAGACAGACTCAGGTTCCAGGGCATTCAGCCATGCTGCCCCTACTTCTGGAACTCTTTAATGTGTGCAAGCAGAGAGGCACCGTCCTTACAGACGTTTAAGAAAAAGCTAAAGACCCACCTCTTCCATCAGGCATTCAGTCCGCTCATCTGACCTTCAGAAACTCCTAACTTTTATGTCTTTATGTTTGTATATTTGTAAAGTGCTTTGAGTCTCACAGGGAGAAAAGCGCTATAAAAATGGCAAATTATTATTATGTTATTGTTATATATTAAAATGCTGCACATACTGAGGAAAAGGAGGAACGGGTTTAAGGTAGATTTAGGTCTCAGGAGCAAAAAGACAAAAGCATGAATCCAGCTAAATGGTAAGTAAATCTACATGTTTATTACACCTGTATTTAAATATATATTTTTAGTCTATTTTTGTTTTGGCTTTTGATATCTAGAGGTTATACTATTTGTATACCTTTTAAATTATTAATAACTAAAAGCTAAGAATTATCCAATCTTCTGCTCATAGGCCAGGGCAATTAGCTTCTCCTTTTCCTTTGCTGTACATACTGAGTTTAAGCCCTCTGCTGCCAGAGGTGTAACTCCACCTCTTGCAGTACTATTGGGGTTTCGTCATCCAGCCTGGAATGCACAGAATCTAATTTGATGAGAGCAGCCAGTTTACAAGTTTAGGAGTGGCAGGATTGGCACCAGATTGGCATTGGATTTCTGGCAAGAAAGGAGTTTAAAGAAGTCTCCTTTAAATCCGATTGGCCTTACCCGGCCTCTGACCCCAAAACGTGTGTGCACGTCCTTTGCGTGACGTCATACGCACGTTGACGTCGTCAATACCGCAGGTGGACGTGGGGCTACAAATTGGCATGGGTCTGCAGCGGCCGGCGTCTTTCAATATGCTGCAGGAGTCAGACACTACGGTACAGGGCTGCTGACCAGCATCTCCACCAATGCCTGGAAGGTAGTTTTCACCAGAAACACCACGAGGTGAGGACCAGAAACACCACAAGGTGACAACCAGAAACACCACAAGGTGACAACCAGGTGACAACCAGGCTGCGACTCCTCAAGCTCATCCGGGCAATGTACTCCGTTCCAATTGCTGGCGAAGGAAAAAAAACGCCACTGCAGCCTCTTATAACTGGAGACAGCTGCATTCTCCCAAAGCCAGAGCTAGTCAAACCCCTGACTGCAGGCCCAGACACGAAGCGATGGAGCGCCATGCACTCCGGATACACTTGGTGCAAACCTAAACCCCGTTTTGCCCGCCATTGTATCCTGACCTGCTCATGCAGGAGCCCTAGACTCCAGCCGTAAGGTCTCTGCTCTGCCCAATAGATAAAGGAGTGACCAATGATCAACAGAAAACGGGGGCTATCTGTAGAAAGAACAAAACACAGCATAACCAACATGGCCCTATAACCGGTGAGGACGAATATACTACTGAAATCTGTGGGAATCCAACCTACCAAAACGCTGAATCGCAGCATCGGACAGCCCTAGCTGGCGCGCCTGTGTCGCCGCACCTATCCAGAAGGAGTGTGGCGAGTACCCTTTGTCCTCCAGCCTATCATCCGGAACCCGTTCCTTCCTCCACCCTCTAAGTACCCTATGCACCACGAAATTCTTGGAAACATCCTCCCATCCCATAAACCACAGAAGAAAGGAAAGAGTAGCCAAACTATGTTCCACTGAAGCAACCAACGCAGCACGCTCCCGCAAGGATGAAAGATAACCCAGAGTGGACAATAACCTACCTTCAGCGGAATCCAAACCAAACTCGCCTACCACATAGTCCAGCCACTGGTCCCACACCACTCGTTAGGAGGCCCATAATGCCAGAGCCAAAGATCTCCGCTAGATTCCGAAATCGAGGGTCCATAAGCAGTTGGGGCATACCAGGCCATCGGCATCCACTCCCTGAGAGACTTCCCGAAATCAATCCCACTGAAAGCTAGAAAGAAAATCGGCAATAACATTTGACACTCCCATTACATGGGTCGCTCGAACCCAAATGTTAAACTGTAAACAATGCAGCACCAACTGATGCAACAGAGCCAAAACTGGAAATGAACCCGACGATAAATGATTCACCACATGGACCACACTCATGTTATCAGTGCGGAATATAACCTGCCTATTTGCGACCTCCAACCCCCAGAGTTCCACCGCAACCACAATAGGGAAAAGCTTGAGAAAAGTCAGGTTTCTATTTAACTCCGACTTGTGCCATGCCGCTGGCCATGGCTCAGCACACCATCGTCCCTGAAAAAATTTGAAAAAACCCAAGGATTACTGGAAGTGCTTCATAGAAAGACCACAACTTACTTATCAGGACAGTTAATTCTAGCGTGTGGACTTTAGAGATCTCATTTGACATTAAAATGTAAAGTAATTATTTGATCATTAAGAGCTTACTCTTAGGGCATTATAAAGATATGATGTACATGTCTAGGTATGTTTGTGATTGCTGGGAGTTCCACTTTCTCAATATGTCATCATTCACCACCAAAATTGTGTCCACATTGTATTTTAGCTCTTTTTTATTTAAGTATGTCCGTGGCTTCTGTGTGACTGTACATGCAGGGGCCTATTTGTATTTTTTTTTTTTTAAAAGAGTGTGTGTATTCAGGAACAAATGTATAAATCAGAGGGTCTGTTCGAAACAAGATGTGTCATCAAAACCGTAATTGTTTGTAGCTCATTCTCTCTTTCCTCCATAACCAGTAGCCAACTGGCGCTCCTTCAGCATAGTCAAACCATGCTAGGATCATTTAACTTATTATCTGGGGTTCACTTGGCACTACTCCCTGTCTACACTAAATCAGTCAGATTACCAGTAGCTCTCTGTTTGACCTAGACCTTGTACTGCTATCTGAGAGCATGATCTTCTGGCTCTCTGGAAGAAGTAGTGAAGGCAGCAAGAAACATCAGTTAAGAAGTAAAACAGTTTGACAATTTACAATGGGGGAACCCTAGGCAACTCCAGGCATGCACTATAACCACTTCAGCACATTATAGTGGCTATGGTTCTTAGAGTGCTCGTGTAATGTTTTTGTAAACATGAATAAACCTTCTCCTTACAAAATATAAATATCTTTTGAGCAACTGAAGAGTTAACCAAGTCCTTTATGTGAAAAGACTAATCTGCCCACAGGTTTCTTTGTCAGAAAATTCAAGAGGATATTTCCTGTCAAGCCAAGACTACTGATGTTTATGAGCCATTCTTTGTTCTTTAGAAAGTCAAGGTAATATCAGATTTATTGAGAGGATATTCCCTGCAGTGTATTGTCATTAATTGAATATAACATGTATTAGAAATATATAGTTCAAGACCAGGCTTGGTCACTGGAATCCATTAAATCAGCTTCCCTGTAGAATTACATAACCTTTTCCTATATTCTCCTTTTATTTAGAAAGTGTCAACATACTCCACAACACTAGACAAAATGTAAGCAAAACAATCAAGTAGATTGCAAAATACTACCAAAACGAAATATTCTAATTGCAACAACTGACAAAATATTGTGCAGAGTAATATTTTATCCTATAAATATTTGCTATAATATATCTATATATATAACATACAAGATCCAACACACTCACTCATTCACTAAACAGCAATTTCAAAGCTCATATAATGTAATAGTATACAGGTATATAAATATATTTATCATACTTTATTGTCATTTTTAGAATTATACTTTATGGGATCGATGCATGAGAATAGTTAATAATCTGGAACTGTGGGTTCTATTGCGTACATAGTTGTGTGGATCTACTGGGTCCCTAACTTAGTATCTCTCAATGTTATTTTAAGATTCAAACCTTTTCAATCAACATTCCATTTGGAAGAGAGAATAGAGGAAGAGTAAAAAAAAAAGGAAAGGAAAGGAAAGTGAGCACCCTGATGGACCCTCCCTCCATGTACCAAATGGTGTAGTGGAACTACGCCTTGTGATGAAAGCATACAATGACCAAGGTAAAGACATGTCTCCATCCAGCCAAGGGTCCCATGTTTAATGGAAAGATTTAGGAGAATCATGAATTTCTCAGGTGAGTCTATCCATCTCTCTATGTTTTCGTTCATTTTTGGTTATTATAGCTAAAGAGGGAATATATTGTGTAACCCATTGTTCCCCAACCCAGTCCTCATGGACCACCAACAGTCCGGGTTTTGTCAGTATCTCCATTGGAATAAAACAGGGAAATACATAAATCCTGGACTGTTGGTGGTCCATAAGGTCTGGTTGGGGAACACTGGTGTAGCCCATTCTACCCCTATGACTCTGTGAGTTGATAGCTCTATTCCCTGCTTTTATAAATTATTGGTATTGATGGAATGGGTGTATTGATGGAGTGAGGGGGGGGGGGTGATAATGGTGTGAAGGAGGGGTGGTATTGATGGTGTGAGGGAGGGGGTTTATTGATGGAGTTGGGGTATTGAAGGAGTGAGGGGGTGTAATAATGTTGTATGGGAGGGGGGGATGATGGTAAGGGATTAAATACCTTTTTTTTTTTCGCTCTCTGGCGGTCCTGTGGCCATAATATCTGTGGTAACCCACAGCAACGCTCTGATTGGCCAGATCTCGCAAGACACATGGTCTGTTATTGGCGGTCTCCAGCTGGGCAAACTGGAGGGGCCTCGCACCCAGCAGCATACAGAGCAGGCTGTCGGACCCCCTCCGTCACTGTCACTGACCGAGGACGCAACACAGTCTGCCCTAAGGTGATTTAGGCTGCCGTGAGGACCCAGGCAGCACGAGGTCTTAGGTGGCCACCTAAATTACCTAATAATATTATGTCCTGATGAAAGTTCTAATGTGAACTGAAACGTTGACCTTCTGTGGGATCTTCAATGAAGAAAATCTTATTTTTTCACAAGACCTAGAGTGCTGGCTACCTTTATCTTTTTGGTGTATGCAGTGCAGTAGAGCTATAAGACTGGGAAGCTGGAGTGCTAAACTGTATATATATTGTAAAGCGCTACGGAATCTGTTGGCGCTATATAAATGGCAATAATAAAAATAAATAAATATAAACACACACACATTACGTGGCACAAGGACTTATGGGGCTGGTATACATTTTTTTTCCAGGGCTGCTTTGAATTCCCAGTCTGGCCCTGCCTTTATTGGGCCTAAATCTATTTCCCAAGCAGAGATTTATGGCAGTGCTATTTGAGAGGAATGTGTTGCTAATTGTGTATAAGTGTCGAATACTTGTCCTTTTCTTGTTTGAGAGTGTGCATACCTTCTCAAAGAGTGTCGCCTGCCTGTAGAACCTGTAGATGCAAAGCTTTTGAGTTGTAGGTATCTGAAAAAGTCAAACATCTTAAGGGAAGTATGATCTGGTATGTCTGTATATTCCAGAATCACATTGTTTAAATATAAATGTCCTAGACATGTAATGTTTCCGTAATGGGCAAATAAATATAATTAAAGGAACACTATAGTCACCTATATCACTTTAGCTAAATAAAGCAGTTTTAGTGTATAGATCATTCCCCTGCAATTTCACTGCTTAATTCACTGTCATTTAGGAGTTAAATCACTTTGTTTCTGTTTATGCAGCCTTAGCCACACCTCCCCTGGCTATGATTGACAGAGCCTGCATGAAAAAAAAAAAATGGTTTCACTTTCAAACAGATGTAATTTACCTTAAATAATTGTATCTCAATCTCTAAATTGAACTTTAATCACATACAGGAGGCTCTTGCAGGGTCTAGCAAGCTATTAACATAGCAGGGGATAAGAACATCTTAATTAAACAGAACTTGCAATAAAGAAAGCCTAAATAGGGCTCTCTTTACAGGAAGTGTTTATGGAAGGCTGTGCAAGTCACATGCAGGGAGGTGTGACTAGGGTTCATAAACAAAGGGATTTAACTCCTAAATGGCAGAGGATTGAGCAGTGAGGCTGCAGGGGCATGTTCTATACACCAAAACTGCTTCATTAAGCTAAAGTTGTTCAGGTGACTATAGTGTCCCTTTAATATAAGAGTAGATGGGGAAAGAAAAGAGGTCAAATTTCTCCTTTAGTCTATCCCACAAATAATTTTTAGTGTATGAGTAGGTGATAGTTGGATCAGTTGGGGGGCTAAGGGGTGATGTATTTTCAAAAGCCAAATTTATAAGGAAGGGTAATCCCACTGAATATCTGGTGCTCTAAATCAACCCATCGTTTCTTCCCTGGTGTTATATGCCAGTGTTGTATTTGAGTCAAATGAGTAGCATACAAGCATTGCATGAAGTTGGGAAGTCCTAGTCCTCCCGACCTCTCTGGTACATATAGCATGTTCCTATGAATTCTGGTTCTTTGTCTGTTTCATATAAATTAATAAAAAGTAAAGTCTCTGGTGGACGAGTGTTGAGATCTCCAAATATCAATAAAGTCAAGGTGGCTAGAAATTGGGAGACTAATAAATCACCTCGTAATAGCTGTGGCGTCTCCCGGTCCAAAGAACTCCAGTCAAGAGCAGGATAATGTCATCGCCAAGAACAGTGTGAGTTGCTGGTAGAGAAGTTAAGTGGGTGTACATTGTGTTCCAGAATGAATGGTCTGGGATAATGGGTGCATATATAGAGCAAAATGCACCTTTGATTACTCCTACGTTGCCAATTATTGTGACATATCTACCCTGAGAGTCCGCGATCATTGAGATGTTATTTAAGGGACAAAATCTTTTCAAAAGGATAGCTACTCCCTTTGATTTTGTGTCAGGTGAATGTGGCAAATCCAGCCACTGTTCATTGTCCTTTATGTATATGTAATGTTATGCATACGTGTATATACCTTTAAGAACCAAGCGTGTGTATTCTGTGTTCAAGGTATCCTAGCATTCATATGCTGCCGGCATACGAAAACCGCCAGCATCCATGTAATCGTTTCACGAACGGTGAATTTCAACACCCTTCGTGAAACTAACAAACTACCGAATGGAGACCACACGCTGGAGGTTGTGTGGCGCCCATTAAGGATTGCAACATTGTTGCAATCGGCAATTAAGAGGATTCAGGGTGGCTGTCGTTCGGCTACCGACCACGCGGCGGTCGGTCATTTTGGATCCTTTGTTAAGTTCAGCGGTATTTGGTCGTCGAGCGCCTGGAACTAAAATCGGCTACTCAATGGCACGAATACCGTTGGACTTCCAAGCCGTTCGGGAGCCCCAGTCCTTCGGTAATGTGGTTCTACATAGTCATTCGGTAGTTTGAAGGTAACTTAGAAAATATATGTATTTTGTGCGGCGTTCGGTTATTTAAGCTGGGATATGAGCGGCACTTTCACGAAACGTGCGCTCAGACCCCAGCTATCTACCGAACGTCCATTCATTGAAATCAGACGAATATTGTGGAAATTGTATATTTTTATGTAAAATGTTGGTTCTGCTGCACGAGGGGATAATCCACTTAACGGTGCATTCTGGTGGGAGTGTCCCTCTCGTGCAGCAGTGTATTGTGGGAGAAATGTCCAGGTTGCTAAGTCCCCCATGTAGTCCCCTACTGTACAACCCCTGCAATGTCAGTAGGGAAACCCCTTGCATGGGGAATTGCATAAATACTGTGACCTGTGAATAAAGCACTCAGTTGACTCCCAGCCTATGTCTCGTCTAGTTCTTGGGAGGGAAGGATTCTTATTACGCTACCTGGAATATTGTATGCTGTACCTGCCTGTGCTGATTATTGCCTGTGTTCCTGTCTACCAGCGGAGATCTTGTGGATTATACTGCCTCTCCGCTACAGTGAATTTTCAAACAAACTGTGACCGAGGCGTCGGACCAGAGCAGGAAGATCGAAGGTGGTCGTTATGAAGCCACATCAATAGCTGGGAGACCAAGTTGCTCAAAGATCCGCATCAGTAATCTGTAAAAAGATTGATTCTCATGGTGAACCGATAATTTGAACGGGTGTCCCCATGAGTAACGCAGTCTTTGCTGAGTTATTATTTGGGTCAGTGGGCACATTTGAGTAGGGTGTTCGGTGCCAGGTCATTAAAAAACTGGACTGGGTGCCCAACCACTTGAATTGGGGAGTCTCTTGCTGCTCTCATCAGAGCCTCCTTCACATGAAAATAATGAAACCAGACAATGGTTGTGTGGAAGGAATAGAGGGATTGTGAAGAGCCCTGTGCTCTCTATCCATTAAAAGTTCCACAGCTGCAGCATCAGGGAGAAAGGCTGCAAAAAGTTTCTCTCACCTTGGATGAAAAGATCTCTGTCGACACAGACTGTGGAGACCCAGATATTATTTGATTTTGTCTTCAGTGTCTCGTGCACTTCGTGTGAGGTCTGCTCTTTAATAGATGTGAGGTGTTTGGTGAATTCTGCCGCGATACTTAGTCTGCATACTTAGTATGTATTGCAACAAGTTTTCAAGATCTTTTCTAGTGAGTGGTGAAGCTTCGTGGCTATGGCTGGAGCCACTCATGTCTAAGTCTGATCCTAACTCCATGATCCCATCAGCATGTGGTGGGTCTTTGTTAATGTGGCTCTGGAAAATTGTTGCAACGTCGGAACCATGTTCCAATTTTCGGTCCCCTCCCATGGTGCGGCTTAGGGAGGTCTTCTGCACAGGTTACAGGTGTTTTGGGTAGGTTTAGCTTTGCTTCTGCCGCTTAATACTTACGAGTAATGCATAGGTGTAACATATGACCTGTGTCCACCTAGAGAAAACCTAAGCTTGCACCAAGGAGAGTAGTTATTTCTCTAAGTCACAGAACAAATTTAATGTTTTGGCGTTGAAACAGTGTAATTGCTTGCTTTTGGTACTTGTCTGCAGACAGTAAATACTCCTGCTTAACACCTGGAGAGAACCTTCATTTCACAGCCAAAAATACACCACTTTCAGCCAATATAGTAACCTATCTATTACATAAACAAAACACTTTGACTCAAGTGAAAATAATTTCCACAGCATTATGAGCTCTTACTCACAAGCCGTGTCCTTTGTCACTTTTTACAGTGATAAAAAATACTGCTGAAAAAAAATTAAAATGAAAAATAAAAAGGGGAAAGGAATTTACATATATGCTCTGTATAACACTTGGAATTGCATGACTAGTTCTTTCAATCTCTGCTTAAAAGCTAAAGTTATCATCATTTGTCACTATGCTGCCAAAGATATAAATCCAGTGCTTGGTCTCAATTTCCAGCCAATTGTTTTCTACTATAAATGTTGGTGCTGAGGGTAACTAGATAAGGATCTGCTTTGAAAAGAGCAATGATTATTATACTAGAAGGAAGCTGTTGGTGCTGGGCCCCAATGATAGATTTATGACCATCTCCTGGGGCTGCTGTGGCATGATGGAAGTAGCAGGTGCTGCAAACCACAAAGTCAATTTCTGTACCCTGTTCCTATGCACAGGTGCCAGAGCAGCTGGAGGTTTGTCTGCAATATTCTGACAAAATGTATCTGGAGTAAAAAGTTTGGGTATTTGGGTGCTATTTTCACTGTGAGACTGTGAGGTGTCAGGCCTTGGCTCTCTAACTATTATTGGACTACAGTTTTGCATAACTCGTGTGCAGACAGTGTTTGGCAGGGAATGATGAGAGAAATGCAGTATAGCAGCTAATGGTGCGAGAGACTAGACAAGACGTGTACATTGTATGTTTAGTTTTGAAAGTGAAAGATGTAAATTGGATAAATCTGGAAAGGAATTCTCCTACTCTTCCACTTGGATAAAGTGGAGCATGTATGGCATGGTGTTGTGCTGATTAAAAAAAATTATCATGCAATATAGAAGGTACTTAAGGGGGCAGTTAAACCAATTTAGCTTCATAGAATGGTTTTGGTGTATAGAACATGCTCCTGCAGTCTCACTGCTCAATTATCTGTCATTTAGGAGTTAAATCACTTTGTTTATGCAGCCCTAGCCACACCTCCTTGCAAGTGACTTACACAGCCTTCCTAAACACTTCCTGTAAAAAGTAATCTAATGTTTTTACTTCCTTTACTGTACATTCTGTTCAATTTAGAATGTCTTATCTCCTGATCTGTTGCTGACCTGTTAGAGTCTGCAGGAGCCTCCTGTGTGTGATTAAAGTTCAATTTACAGAGCAGGAGATAAAAACTTCTAATGTAAGGTAACATGGTTGAAAATTAAAACATTATTTTCATGCAGGCTGTAGCAGTCACAGCCAGGGGAGGTGTGGCTAGGCTGCATAAAAAGAAACAAAAGTAATTCAACACCTGCTTTAAATGGTAGAGAACTGAACAGTGAGAATACATGGGGCATGATTTACTCACTAAAACTGCTTTATTAAGCTAAAGTTGTTTTGATGCACAGTATTCCTTTATATCTGAAGTGTATATCAGGCAACGGTTCTAGTGGTATGACCAGGGCCGGCGCGTCCATAAGGCGGCACAGGCGGCCGCCTTAGGGCGCACCGGCTCTGGGGGCGCAAGATTTCGGTGACCGGCAGGAGGGAAGCGCTCCCTCCTGCCAAGTCCCCTTCTGGATCCCCGGCGGGCGGCAGCGTTCTAACGAGAGGCGGCGAGGGAGCTCTAACCTGTCTGCTCTGCTCCCTCGTGCGCCGTGTGCTGATTCTGCGGGAGCCGGAATATGACGTCATATTCCGGCTCCCGGCATCAGCAGACAGCCCGCGAGGGAGCAGAGCAGACAGGTTAGAACTCCCTCGCCGCCTCTCGTTAGAGCGCTGCCGCCCGCCGCACGGAAGCCCCACTGGACCCCAGGGACACATCCACACCAGCTCTCCAGGTAGGGAGGCTGGGTGGATATTAATATTTCATTGTGTGTGTCTGAAAGTGTATGTGTGAGTGTGTGTGTGTCTGAAAGTGTGTGTCTGAAAGTCTGTGTGAGTGTGTGTTTGTCTGAGTGTGTGTGTCTGTGTATGTGTTTGTGAGTGTGTGTCTGAAAGTGTGTGTGTGTGTGTGTCTGTGAGTGTGTGTGTATGTGTTTGACTTTGTGTGTGTATGTGTTTGTCTTTGTGTGTGTATGTGTTTGTCTTTGTGTGTGTATGTGTTTGTCTGTGAGTGTGTCTGTATGTGTTTGTCTGTGTGTGTCTGTGTATGTGTTTGTCTGTGTATGTGTTTGTCTGTGTATGTGTTTGTCTGTGAGTGTTTCTGTGTGTCTGTCAGTGTATGAGTGTGTGTTTGTGAGTGTCTGTCAGTGTATGAGTGTGTGTTTGTGAGTGTCTGTCAGTGTATGAGTGTGTGTTTGTGAGTGTCTGTCAAATCAGTGAGTATGTTTGTGATTGAGTGTGTGTCTGTCAATGAATGAGAGTGTGTCAGATCAGTGAGTCTGTGTCTGTCAGTGACGTCTGTGTGTTTGTCATTGAGTGTGTGTGGCTGTTAGTGTGTATACACCACTGAGAGTAGCGTGGCGGAGCGGAGCGCAGTACAGGAGCTTCTGTTTCCTGTACCTGGCCAGACTGAGAGGAGGTGCTCACTGAGAGAGCACTTCCTGTCAATCCAGCCAGGTACAGAAAACTGAAGCTCCTGTAGAGGGTCTGCTTTGCAACGCTACAAGACAGGTAGGAGGCACACCAGGAAGGGGAGTGTGACCGCTAAGAGGGTGGGGGGTGCACCAAGGGACAGACAGGGGAGGGGAGAGAAAAACCAAGGGACAGGGAAAGGAGAGGGGAGGGGAGAGGAACACTAAGGGACGGGGAAGAGGGAGGGGCTGGTTAGGAGGCACATAGGTGAAGATGTTCATTTTAGAGGGGGGGCGGAAAAATGCATCTTCGCCTATGTACCCAAAAATACTTGCACCGGCCCTGGGTAAGACATTAAACCATGAGACTTCCATATTTTTGCCTAGGAAGTTAGAATCGGGTCTGGGTTAAACCTAGGGTTAGGATAGGATTATGCAGGCGAGGGTGTATCATGTTTACCTATAGTAAGATGAAATAGCAAAACTTCAACAGGCCAAGTGGTTAGAAACAATCTGAGGTCAAGCAGTACAGTACAGAGTTATGAAGAAATAAGAGAATACGTCAGGCTAGGATTACTTGAATGCATGAGCACCAAACACAAGTGAGGTCATACGAGGAAACAAGATCCGAAATACTATCAACACACTGTAGATCAAAAAACCACAACAGGACAGTACAATGCAAATGTATTCTGCTTTCACAGCCCTCATATCAGCTGGGATTTGGTCATGATTTGATTATGCCAATATACCTTATTGCCCATGGGCTTTAGGTATCAGGATTTGGCTTCAAGAAAGTGTGAGAGCAAACAACATTAAAAGAGTACTCCAAGCACCATAGCCACATGTAAGGAGTCAAACTGTTTTCTAATAATGTGAAATCTTACCTGGGATCTGCCTGGCACCGATCCCTGCCTCCTCACAGCCCATAGTGAGAGCCAGAAGCTGCTGCAGTGCAGGTCCATATTATTGGTTTAGAACATCATCTGATTTATCTTAGTCAATGAACAAAGACCTGCACAACTTGCAGCTTTGATTAAGCCAAAGGCAAGCAAATAGGCTGGCACTTTGACCGTTAAGTGGGTATGGGCCTAAGATTATCATGCGGAACTAGAGGAACACTATTGGTTTGATGGTTCATTGGCTTAGGGGGATAAGGTTACAAGAGGAATTAACTTATGAAAGCAACTTATTGATAGAGCTATAGAGGGACCAATGATTTCTGATGGCAATGCTGCAGTGGATACTTATCTGATTAAGTAAAGACCAGGGCCCTGGTAGTGCTAATTATTATTAGTTATTATTATTATATAAGACTATAGTTATATTAAAGATATATTGTAGAGGTTGGATTTTGAATGTTAGATACCAGAGAACAATAATTTACCAGCTGAGAGGGGATATCAAGTTGCTAAAGGGAAGAGAATTTGGCTGATTATTGTGCGTGAGCTGATTATTGTGTGTGAACTTTAACTTTATTGTGTGTGATATTAACTGATAGTGTGACCTATGTGTGAGTGTGTGGAAAGATGGTGAATGCCATTAGACCTATGGTAATGTTTACCACTGATTATTAGTGATGTCGCGAACATAAGATTTTCGGTTCGCGAACGGCGAACGCGAACTTCCGCAAATGTTCGCGAACGGGCGAACCGGGCGAACCGCCATAGACTTCCATGGACAGGCGAATTTTAAAACCCATAGGGACTCTTTCTGGCCACAATAGTGATGGAAAGGTTTTTTCAAGGGGACTAACACCTGGACTGTGGCATGCCGGAGGGGGATCCATGGCAAAACTCCCATGGAAAATTACATAGTTGATGCAGAGTCTGGTTTTAATCCATAAAGGGCATAAATCACCTAACATTCCTAAATTGTTTGGAATAACGTGCTTTAAAACATCAGGTATGATGTTGTATCGATCAGGTAGTGTAAGGGTTACGCCCGCTTCACAGTGACAGACCAAACTCCCTGTTTAACGCACCGCAAAGAACCGCAAACAGTCCATAAACATATACATAGGCAAGAAAAGGAAAATAAAAGGACAGAGCGTAAACCGGACCTTAGAATGGCCGGACTAATACGCTAGAGACAATGAATGGTCAAAGGGACAGCCGAGGTCAAGGAAGCCAGAAAATACACAATACCGTTTACACAAGCCAAGTCAGGGAAACCAGAATTCAGAATAACCAGGGAAAAGCCAAGATCAGGATACCAGGAAATCAGATTCACAATGATAAAGTACTCTCAGGAAACCAGGAACAGGAAACCATGACAGGGCAAGGTACTGGGGTGAGCTAGGGATTTAAATATCACTCGGCGGGCCGGCAGCCGCGACACCCTGTTACGTCCCCCTCATCAGGCCTTTTTTAGTCGAATGTATCGCCCACTGTCAGTCCCTTCGGGATCCATCCCTCATTCATCTTAATAAAGGTAATAAAAATTGGGATAGCTCAGGCCACAGGTCAAGCCTGCACACCCAGTAGTCAAGGGGTTCATCGCTCCTCAGAGTGTCTGCAGTTAAGGCGAGGCAGTCTGCTACCTGTCGTTCGAGTCGTTCTCCGAGGGTGGACCCCGAAGGGCTGTGGCGATGCGTAGGACTTAAAAAGCTCCACATGTCCTCCATCAACAACACGTCTGTAAAGCGTACTGTCCTTGCCGGCGTGGTTGTGGGAGGAGGAGGATTACTTTCACCTCTTCCCCTGTTAGATTCCCGTTGTGCTGTGACATCACCCTTATACGCTGTGTAAAGCTTTTTAATTGATCTTGGAACTGTTGCATCCTTTTCGACTTGCCGTATTTCGGTAACATTTCAGGCACTTTCTGCTTATACCGGGGGTCTAGTAGCGTGGACACCCAGTACAGGTCGTTCTCCTTCAGCCTTTTTATACAAGGGTCCCTCAACAGGCACGACAGCATGAAAGACCCCATTTGCACAAGGTTGGATGACGAGCTACTCATGTCCCGTTCCTCGTCCTCAGTGATCTCACTGAAGATATGTTCTTCCCCCCAGCGATGTACAACACCACGGGTACCAGATAGGTGACAACGAGCACCCTGGGATGCCTGTTGTGGTTGGTCTTCCTCCTCCTCCTCAAAGCCACATTCCTCCTCTGACTCCTCTTCCTCACAATCCTCTTCCAGCGTTGCCGCAGGTCCAGCAAGCGATGCTGATAAGGCTGTTTCTGGTGGTGATGGTGACCACAATTCTTCCTCTTCACGCTCATCTACGGCCTGATCCAGCACTCTTCGCAGGGCATGCTCCAGGAAGAAAACAAATGGTATGATGTCGCTGATGGTGCCTTCGGTGCGACTGACTAGGTTTGTCACCTCCTCAAAAGGACACATGAGCCTACAGGCATTGCGCATGAGCGTCCAGTAACGTGGCAAAAAAATTCCCAGCTCCGCAAAGGCTGTCCTAGCACCCCGGTCATACAAATACTCGTTAATGGCTTTTTCTTGTTGGAGCAGGCGGTCGAACATTAGGAGTGTTGAATTCCAACGTGTCGGGCTGTCGCAAATCAAGCGCCTCACTGGCATGTTGTTTCGCCACTGGATATCAGAAAAGTGCGCCATGGCCGCGTAGGAACGCCTGAAATGGCCACACACCTTCCTGGCCTGCTTCAGGACGTCCTGTAAGCCTGGGTACTTAAGCACAAAGCATTGTACGATCAGATTACACACATGTGCCATGCACTGCACGTGTCAACTTGCCCAAATTCAATGCCGCCAACAAATTTCTTCCGTTGTCACAAACCACTTTGCCGATCTCCAGTTGGTGCGGAGTCAGCCACTGATCCACCTGTGCGTTCAGGGCGGACAGGAGTGCTGGTCCAGTGTGACTCTCTGCTTTCAGGCAAGTCAACCCCAAGACGGCGTGACACTGCCGTATCCGGGATGTGGAATAGTACCTGGGGAGCTTGGGGGGTGCCGTTGATGTGGAGCAAGACGCAGCAGCAGAAGAGGACTCAGCCGAGGAGGTTATGGAAGAGGATGGAGTATGAGGAGTAGAGGAGGTGGCAGCAGGCCTGCCTGCAAGTCGTGGCGGTGTCACCAACTCCTCTGCAGAGCCACGCATTCCATGCTTGGCAGCCGTCACCAGGTTTACCCAATGCGCAGTGTAGGTGATTTACCTGCCCTGACCATGCTTTGCAGACCAGGTATCAGTGGTCAGATGGACCCTTGCCCCAACACTGTGTGCCAGACATGCCATTACTTCCTTTTGCACAATCGAGTACAGGTTGGGGATTGCCTTTTGTGCAAAGAAATTTCGGCCGGGTACCTTCCACTGCGGTGTCCCAATAGCTATAAAACGCCTCAGACTCCACCAGCTTATATGGTAAAAGCTGGCGGGCTAAGAGTTCAGTCAAGCCAGCTGTCAGACGCCGGGCAAGGGGGTGACTTTGTGACATTGGCTTCTTACGCTCAAACATGTCCTTGACAGACACTTGACTGTGGGCAGATGAGCAGGAACTGCTCAAGGCGAGAGACGGAGTGGCGGATGGTTGAGAGGGGGCAAGGGGGCAAGGGGGCAAGTAGGGCAGCAGTGGTTGACGTGGCTGAAGATGCTGGACCAGGAGGAGGATGGCGCTTTTGAGTTTGTGTGCTGCTTGTACTCATGTGTTGATCCCATAGGCGTTTGTGATGTGCGATCATGTGCCTTCGCAAAGCAGTTGTACCTAGGTGGGTGTTGGACTTCCCACGACTCAGTTTCTTTTGGAACAGGTTGCAAATGGCATCGCTGTTGTCAGAGGCAGACACACAAAAATAATGCCACACTGCTGAGCTCTGCAATGACGGCATTCTGGTGGTGGCAACAGCATGCGTTGATTGGCGTGCTGTCTGGCTGACCCCGGGTGCCGATGCATGCTGTCTGACTGTGCCACTAGCTCCTTGTGACGACCTCCCCCTGCTTCCAACTCGTCTCCTCCTCCTCCTCTCTGTCTCCCCATCTGAACTTTTCCCCTGTTCTTCTTCTCTTCTAGCGGGCACCCACGTGACATTCACGGACGCATCGTCATCATCAACCACTTCACTTCTGACAACTCAGCAAAGGAAGCAGCAGCGGGTACAACATCATCATCATCACACCGTACGTCCATGTGTGTAATGCTGCCTGACTGAGACATATCCCTGTTATCTACATCCTCGGCAATAATGGTTGCGCATCACTCATTTCTTCCAACTGATGTGTAAATAATTCCTCTGACATACCAAGTGAAGCAGCTGTGGTGCTAGTGTTGGTGGTGGCGGCAGGCGGGCGAGTGGTAACTTGAGAGGTGCCCGAAGCTAAGCTGGAGGAGGATGGTGCATCAAGGTTCCGAGCGGAAGCTGTAGAAGATTGGATGTCCTGTGTTAGCCAGTCAACTATGTCCTCACAACTTTTCCAGTTCAGGGTACGTGGCCTCTGAACACTGGGCATTATTCTAGGGCCAAAGGGAATCACAGCACCACGACCACGACGGCCCCTGTGGGGTGGCCTGCCTCTGCCTGTCATTTCTTTTGGATTAGTGGTACTATGCATGCAAGCTACTGTGACAACAGATATGAGTGGCGCTGTGCAGTGGCAGAAGTTGGCAGAGTACACGTTGTAGGCCTGACACACACGCTTGCAGACAACTAACTGCTATTCAATCTATTACAGTCAAAATAGTTTTTTTTTTTTACACCAGTGAGTGAGTGGTGGCACTGGGCAGGCCCTGAAACGCACACTAGTGAAGGAAACTAACTGCTATTATATTACAGTCAAAAAAGTTTTGTTTTTTTAAAAATGCAAGCTATTGTGACACCAGTGAGTGAGTGGTGGCACTGGGCAGGCCCTGAAACGCACACTCGTGAAGGAAACTGACTGCTATTATATTACAGTCAAAAAAGTTTTGTTTTTTTTAAATGCAAGCTATTGGGACACCAGTGAGTGAGTGAGTGGTGGCACTGGGCAGGCCCTGAAACGCACACTCGTGAAGGAAACTGACTGCTATTATATTACAGTCCAAAAGTTTAGTTTTTTTTACATGCAAGCTATTGGGACACCAGTGAGTGAGTGGTGGCACTGGGCAGGCCCTGAAACGCACACTCATGAAGGAAACTGACTCCTATTATATTACAGTCAAAAAAGTTTTGGTTTTGTTAAATGCAAGCTATTGTGACACCAGATATGAGTGGTGGCACTGGGCAAGTGGGCACAGTATACGCTGTGAGCCTGACACACACGCTGGCAGACAACTAACTACTATTCAATCTATTACAGTCAAAATTGTATTTTTTTAAAAAAATGTACACTACTGTTTCACCAGATATGAGTTGCACTGGTGTGACACTGTGCCCTGGCAGGCCCTGAAATGCACTCTCGTGAAGGAAACTGACTGCTATTATATTACAGTCAAAAAATTTCTTTTTTTTTTTTTGTTTTTTAAATGGAAGCTATTGTGACACCAGTGAGTGAGTGGTGGCACTGGGCAGGCCCTGAAACGCACACTAGTGAAGGAAATTGACTGCTATTATATTACAGTCAAAAAAGTTTTGTTTTTTTTAAATGCAAGCTATTGTGACACCAGTTAGTGAGTGGTGGCACTGGGCAGGCCCTGAAATGCACACTAGTGAAGGAAACTGACTGCTATTATATTACAGTCAAAAAAGTTTTGGTTTTTTTTAAATGCAAGCTATTGTGACACCAGTGAGTGGTGGCACTGGGCATGTGGGCACAGTATATGCTGTGAGCCTGACACACAGGCTGGCAGGCAGGCAACTGCAATTACATTACACAGAAAAAAAAAAGCAGACTGATGTTCTAGCCCTAAAAAGGGCTTTTTGGGGTGCTGTCCTTACAGCAGAGATCAGATGAGTCTTTCAGGACTGTAGTGGACACTGAATACACTAGCCTAGCTATCAATTTCCCTATCAAATCAGCAGCAGCTACACTGTCCCTCCTCTCACTTAGAATGCAGCTTCACAATGAATGTAAAATCGATGCTATCCAGGAGGTGGGAGGGTCTGGGAGGGAGGGTCTGCTGCTGATTGACTGGAATGTGTCTGCTGACTGTGAGGTACAGGGTCAAAGTTTACTCAATGATGATGAATAGGGGGCGGACCGAACAGCGCATATGTTCGCCATCTGTGGCGAACGCGAACAAGCAATGTCACCAGGAACTATTCGCCAGCGAGCAGTTCGGGACATCACTACTGATTATATGTACTGCTTGGTTAACATGGAATCAAATGAAAAAAATAAATCATATGACATCATATTTTATTTGTCAAAAAAACAGGTATTCTTTGGAGTTCTTCATTTTGGATCACTCTGGTCATCCCGGCGTAACTAAAGAGCAGGGAAGAACACTGTGTACCTTCTATCAATGTCTTGCTAAGCTCTAAATTACTTTAACATTTAGGTTAAAATAAAAGTCCTACATGTGTCTTGATATAGCACTATATAACCAATAAAATAAAATACAATAAATAGGCTGTCTTTTTTTTCTTTCATAGACATCTAAAGACTTGAGTACCCAGTGAATATTGCTATGCCATCTTCCTTGAACCCCTTTTTGCTACATTTTCGACCTGTAATGGGACTGGTTATAATTAACCCTTTAAAAAGGGCAGAGCACACTTAATACTTTAAGAGACAAATAATTAGCTGTAACCCTCAACAATCCTACAAAAGGTATGGGGGTGCGGAATGTAGTGTACACTTTCATATAAAAATGAAAAAGTTAGCTTTTAGTTACATTAAAAAAAAAAATGTTTTCAAAACATAGGATTCCAAGATAATGGCATTGACTATTATATTACTTCAGTAAAGCCAGGTGCATGTTTATCTAGTAAACTAAGAAACTAGGTTTTATATTACACCCGGTAAACACTTAAATCAGTGAATTACAAATTAACAACGATAGTGTGTGCATTTACATTTTAAAGGTGTTAATATAGTACATGTACAGTACAGTACTTAATGGCTTATTTAATGCCTTTTACAATATAACAATATATAGATGTACTTTTATGACTGTTTGAAAAGCAGTTGTTTTTTATATTGTATGTTTTATCTCTATACTTAGTTATCATTCTTCGCTGTGAAAATTAGTTTAGCTGTTTTGTTTTTTCATATTCAAACTTTATTCCAATCTTTTATTTTATGCCCTGTCGTTGTTTCTCATTCTTACTGTTACAATTTATGGGCATCCTCTATAAAATGAACAGAAAAATACTTTAAGTTCACTTTTTTTATTACAGGAAAGGTGAAAGTTGTTCAGGGATGAAGTCGGGAGAAGATGAAAGTGTCACTTTTTACATTTACGGATTGGCTCTTTATGAGCCTTGATATGTTAATGTATCCTACGGGGCCATTGCGAATGAATGCTTTGCACAGGTGGCCCTAAGCAATTTATAGAAACGATAATTGAATGAGAAAAAGAAAAGATGCAAGATTTTGAAACACATGGAACACAGCTGGTCCCAAGCTTTTTAAGAGCAGACATAACTTTTACATGACAGAGATGATTTCTAAGTCAAAGAAAGAGCTTCACGGTCTACGTTCTAGTGCTTCCCACTCCAACTGTACAGTGTGTTCTAGAACATGCTTTTATTACCACACTGTCAGCATCCATAATGATCTTTTTTTTGCTAACATAATTCATTCATCACATGCATTGTCTTCAGAGAACATCTGCGGAAGACTTTAACATCAAACCCCCAAATAAGCCCAATAAGGTTTTTTTGTTTTTTTTTACCAGCAGTCAATCAGCATTCAATACAGCCGTAGCTTAGCTCGTTTTATCATAAAAGAATCATCATTCAGAAGTATTATATTCAGAAGTATTATGAATAATGTACAAAGATACTAAACTAAAAGGGAAAAACTATGAAAATTTGGAGAAAATTCGTGAATGGGTTCCAGTGAAAGAAATATGAGTTTATTATTGGAGTTTTTACTATCTACCGTTTAACCTTCAATGTAAATGTCACCCCAAGTCAAACGAAGCAGTAATTATTATGGAATTATCATATGCAGTTTTATGGGCAGTCCAGTCCTTATGTAAGGGCAAAACAGAGTCCTACTCTGGTCCTTGGAGGGCCTCATGGCTTAACTTTTCTTTGAAAACGCTATTGTGAATTGATGCTGGGGTTTGGGAATTGCTACTCTAGACTGTTAAAAACTGTCATGAACTTTTAAAAAGAATTGGTATGAACCTCAAACCTGACTGTTAATCAAACACTGTGTTCTCAAGGTTATGCTACAGGCAGCATTCTAACACAGTTCTCTTTTTTTGTCTTATGAGCAATAGGGACATTGGATATCCTTTTCACATTGAAAAAAAAGGATGAGGAAAGGAATCCAAAATACTTCTTTTCCACATGAATAAATTCTTCCTCCAAAGAGGATGTAAAAGGAAATATCTCTGGCTACAAATATATTTATTCTAAGTCTTTTAGCACCAGGGAAATGAGTCTGTGGGAGATGTTTCCACAGATAGATAGTAACTGGAATTAAGTCCACTGCAGACATTGCCAATGGATTTGGTTTCCTGCGCAATGATTTGCATGACAATGGTGTGTATGGTAAAGTTGGGGGCTTAGACAATGTATCCATCTCCTTTACCTGCACAAATGTACTTATTTCAGGCATTTTAGAATTGTGTTTATACACTACTATGTTGGCTGAGCTATGTTACTGTAGAGTTTACAGGAAATGGGGGCAGAACTCAAATATATTGTTAGATAGATTCTCACAATTTTGACCCATAGACAATCTGCAAATATATCCAAACTCATTTCTTTATTAAAAAAAAAAAACCCAACAACTCCATGCAAGTCAATGTGTGTATTGATATTTCAAAAAGCAATTGGCTGCTTCATATCAGAATGCACTGACAATTTATGAAGTGACTGCAAGCTGTATTCTTCATTATGAGCGAAACAAAGCAGAGTCTGTGATATGAAGAATGTATGTGTGTCTGATAAGAGACATGTATGCCAAGTCCCCACTATTAATCTCACCTGTCATTTTACAGATGTGTGACCTTTCCTCCCTTATAGAGGAGAGTGAATTAAATGACATGAGGGAAAGGTAAGATAGTACATCGTAATTAGATATTAAATTATTCTGGGTATATATTATTCAGCGCAAGTCTCGTGGACCATTCTTAAAATGATTAAAACATACATGTCATTACAGCAATAAATACAACACTGAACTTAACCTTATAGGCATGGCATGATTAGGAAAACAGCCTAGATGATAGAAGACAGCAAAGCAATGCGTGTCACCGAGATATGATACAATACAGTGTTAGGGTCTGTACAGGTCAAACAGTCTGTGAAGGTCAGGTATGTCAATCTAAGGTTAGCACGACTGATATATACAGTCAATTGTTCCCTCAATAAAGGATATCGATGCTGAAACACTATGATGAAGAATCCTGTATTTTAGAACACATTTTAAAATGGTTTATATAACTACATGATTTCCTAGTATGGAATTGTCTAGTACGTTTTGTTTTTACTACAATGTCACTGCAGGCTGGTAGAGATTCATTTTTTAATATATTGTATTCCGAACAAAAAGAATAGGAAGCCAATAATTTAGAAAATAAAATTAAAAATGCTCACCTTTACATGTATGCATTTAATATGAATGTAAAGGCTTTACAGCATTTGCAGTTAATCCCATTTAAATTAGGAATTGGCGTAGCTAGTCAGCAGGCTTGCAATCTGTTTGATTGAGCCTCAGTTAATGAATTCTCAACATATGACATAAAGTCCTGCCCAGCAGGTATATATGGACTAAGTAATTTAGTACTGGCAGCAATCAATAAACAAAACTACAAATTGTGATCAGGGGCGGACTGAGAACCCTCAGGGCCCCCGGGCAAAATAAATCAAGGGCCCCTTACAGGCCCCACCCATACTCCGCAGCAAGCGCCACCCATGTCCCGCCTCCATGCACCGCCTCCAGCCACACCCTACACAATCTTTAGACACAAGGAACAAAAGTGCAATAATCCCTTCAAGGCCCCAGTAGAGACTACAATGGGCCATGGAGGGGGGTCTTTCTAGCAGAGGCTATCTCAGTGTCCTTTAGAGAGTGTGTTAGAAAGAATCCCCTCCAGGCCCTATTGGAGACTACAATGGAGTCTAATAGGCTTGGAAGGGGGTCTTTCTAACAGAGGCCATCTCAGTGTCCCTGCTGGAAACAGTCGCCTCCAGGCCCCAGTAGAGACTACAATTGAGGGCTAATGGGCCATGGAGGGGGGGAGCATTCTAGCAGAGGCTATCTCAGTGTCCTTTAGAGAGTGTGTTAGAAAGAATTTCCTCCAGGTCCCATTAGAGACTACAATGGAGTCTAATGGGGCCTGGAGGGGGGTCTCTCCAACACTCTGGTTCCTATTCACAATATAGCAACACAACATAGCTGATACCTAGGCCAAGTTGGCTCCTCTTACCTTAATTACTGTTGCTGACTGGCAGTCTGTGGGCTTGCTGGAAGGCTGTGGGCTTACTGGCTGCGGCTGGCAGGCTGTGGGCTTGCTGGCAGGCTGTGGGCTTGCTGGCTACTGCCGGCAGGCTGTGGGCTTGCTGGCTGCGGCTGGCAGGCTGTGGGCTTGCTGGCTGCGGCTGGCAGGCTGTGGCTTGCTGGCTGTGGCTTGCTGGCTGGCAGGCTGTGGCTTGCTGGCTGCGGTTGGCAGGCTGTGGGTTTGCTGGCTTTAAGCCTAACTGGTGGCCTGTAGGCTGGCTGGCTGTCTACTGGCCAGCCTGTGGGCTGGCTGGCCTGTGGGTTGGCTGGCTTGCTGGCTACTGGGGCACTCGTACATTATTTAAAGAAATAATCAATGCAAAATAACCACTACTACTCTGTGTAGTGGTTATGGTGCCAGGAGGGCCGGGCCCCCCTCCCAGAGTAAGTAGTCAAACCGTTTAAGAACAGTTTGACAACTTACCTGGGGTCTGCTGGGATATGAGGCTGTAGTAGGGTATAGGAGCAGTGGTGCAATGTGTAAGGGGTGCAGTGTGTGTGAAAGGTTCAGTGTGTGTGAGGGGGTGTAGTGTGTGAATGTGTAGGGTGTGTGGGGCAATGTGTGTACGAGGGGGCTGTGTATGTGTGTGGCAATGTTAGTATGGGGGCTGTGTGTGTATGGGTGGGCAGTGTATGTGTGTGTGTGTGTGTGAGGCAATGTGTGTAAATGTGTATGGTGTGTGTGGGGGCAGTGTGTGTGTATGGGGGGCAGTGTGTGAATGTGTATGGTGTGTGGGGGCAGTGTGTTTATGGGGCTAAAGTTCACTCTCACCACTGCGACCACCAAGAATACCTGGTGGTCACAGTGTTGAGAGTGAACTCTAGCCCGTAGCTCCAGGGCTAGAGTTTACTCTCGCAAGAGCCGTAACGTTGCCGTGGTAACCGCGGCAACAATCTGTGCTCGCGCAAGAAGGACCCAGAGGAGCTGCAGGCTGAGCTCCTGGGTCCTCTCTTCCTCCCTCCCCTGCCGGCTGCCCGCACGGTGCCTGCGGACAGGGGAGGGGGCAATTGCCCTCCTCTTACTCCCCCCTCCCCCTCTTCTTACCCCCTTCTTACTCCCACTCTCTTCTTACCCCCTTCTTACTCCCACTCTCCTTACTCTCCCCCTCTTCTTACTACCCCTCCCCCTCTTCTTACTCCCCCCTCTTCTTACCCCCTCCCCGCTCTTCTTACCCCCCTCCCCCCTCTTCTTACTCCCCCTTCCTCTTTTTACTCCCCCCTCCCCTCTTCTTACCCCCTTTACTCCCCCCCTTCTTACCCCCCTCCCCCCTCTTCTTACTCTCCCCTCCCCCTCTTCTTACCCTCTTCTTACCCCCCTCCCTCTTCTTACCCCCCCTCTTCTTACCCCCCTCCCTTCTTACCCCCCTCCCTCTCTCTTCTTACCCCCTCTCTTCTTACCCTCTCCCTCTCTCTTTTTACCCCCCTCCCTCTCTCTTTTTACCCCCCTCCCTCTCTCTTTTTACCCCCCCTCTCTCTTTTAACCTCCCCTCCCTCTCTCTTTTAACAACCCCCCTCTCTCTTTTAACCCCCCCTCTTTTAACCCCCCTCCCTCTTTTAAACCCCCTCCTCTCTCTTTTAACCCCCCTCCCTCTCTCTTTTAACCCATCTCTTTTAACAACCCCCCCTCTCTCTTTTAACCCCCCCTCCCTCTCTCTTTTAACCCCCCCTCCCTCTCTCTTTTAACCCCCCCTCTCTCTTTTAACCCCTCCCTCCCTCTCTCTTTTAACCCCCCTCTCTCTTTTACCGCCCCTCTCTCTCTTTTACCCCCCCCTCTCTCTTTTAACTCCCCCCCTCTCTCCCTCTCTCTTTTTACCCCCTCCCCGTAGCGTGGCCGAGCTGCTCTGCGTCCGCGGTGCCGGCCGGAGTGATAGGAAGGTGCACACACACTGAGTGTGCACCTTCCTGTCAGTCCGGCCGGGTACAGGAAACAGAAACTCCTGTTCCGCGCGGAACAGGAGTTTCTGTTTCCTGTACCCGGCCGGACTGACAGGAAGGTGCACACTCAGTGTGTGTGCACCTTCCTATCACTCCGGCCGGCACCGCGGACGCAGAGCAGCTCGGCCACGCTACGGGGAGGGGAGGTGAGAAGCTGCAGCCGCCTGAGCGCTCTTAAGAGAGCGCTCAGGCGGCTGCAGCATTTAAAGGGGCGGCCGGGCCCCCTGAGGGCGGGCCCCCCTCCCGGCCGGGCCCTCGGACCATGTCCGAAGTGCCCGACCGGTCAGTCCGCCCCTGATTGTGATAGCTCGATATCACAATCTGAAATGTGTGTGGCCACTGCTTAAAGGACCACTCCACACCCCAAAAGCACTTCAGCTTGTTGAAGTGCTTTATGGATGAGGAGTAGCCTAGTTTAAGCCCAGTTTATAAAAGTGCTGATTTCTATGAGAAACTTTTGCATGCCTGCCTCCCTATTCATCAGTTCCTCTGCTCCAGACTTCAGAACAGACGTGTATGCACGAGCTAATGAGCACACACGTATATGTGCACGCGCATGCACGAGCTGGTGCACGTTCATTCAGCTGTGTGTGTGTGCACGAGCCCGTGCGCACGTGTACACCAATTCAGGGGCTTCTCAATAAGAAGCCTCTGATTGGTTATTTTCCTGTAAAGAGACTGCAAGTCTCTTCCGGGAAAAAAGGGGAGGGCTTGCTAAGGCTACAGTTCATAAGATCTGCAGCCTGTGCAAGCTCGTTTAGCATATACCCCCAATGAATACATGCAGTAAAATTCATGCATGTATTCATTGGGGTTATATCTACTAAACAGTGGTTTATTTTTTTCCCCTATGTGGGAAGTGGAGTGGTCCATTAAGCCAGGTTGCTCTACGGGTTGCTCTACGTGGAGCCCGGCAGTGACGCAGAGCATTGGAAGCCATCAGGCACTCGAGGCACTCAGTAAATATAACAAAAAAAAAAAAAATTAATTTTAAAAAAATATCTAAAATTAATCCCTCTCCCTCCCATGTACTTACTGATCACTGCCGTTCCCCGCGGGCGATCAGTCTTCTTCTCTAATTTAGGATCCCCAGGGGCTAAAAGACTGGTCACATGGCTTCAATAGGTGTCCACAGTGCTGACAGCAGGAGGACTGCCTTAACTGATAGGCTGTCCCCCTGCTGGTGGAAAAGTAAAAATAAAGTTAATAAAAGTAAAAAACAAAACAAAATAAAATTAATAAATTTAAAAATATATATATAACATCATACTAAGTGTATTTTTTATTAATATATACATATATTAATATAAAAATACACTTAGAGTAAAATTACAAACGTAGAGGCCCCCTGGTGGTGAAAAAAATATAAATAAAAGGTAATAAATGTAATATATATATATATATATATATATATATATATATATATACATATATTATAGCTATAGCACCCTGTCACAGGTGCCTCATCTCAGGTCCCTATTTAGTCTTGTACTGCAGAGAGCCTCAGATGGAATTTTTTTCCCCAAGTAAGTGGGTTAATCTCATAAGAGCAGACATTAGACTGTGAGAGTAGGACCTGCTAAAGATGGGGTACATTGACGTTGTGGCAGGCTTATGCAATGTATGATCATATAATGTAACTAAATCCCCATTATTTTTTGCCTAGATAAGGTGTTTTTTTTAAAAAAAAAAAAAAACTTTTGAAAACGAATAAAATCTGTCAACATTGAAGTTGCTGTTTAGTAGATAGGAGAGTGCGCTGGATCTTGTGTATTGTTTATTGTATAATATGGCCCCCAGCAGCACCCCATTTAAGCATGTTCAGGTGAGAGCAACCCCCCCCCATGTTCCATATATATATTTGGGAGTCTAGCCAGCTCCTTGGTTTTGCACCCCTCCCTGTCACAGGTGCCTCATCTCAGGTCCCTATTTAGTCTTGTACTGCAGAGAGCCTCAGATGGAATTTTTTCCCCCAAGTAAGTGGGTTAATCTCATAAGAGCAGACATTAGACTGTGAGAGTAGGACCTGCCAAAGATGGGGTACATTGACGTTGTGGCAGGCTTATGCAATGTATGATCATATAATGTAACTAAATCCCCATTATTTTTTGCCTAGATAAGGTGTTTTTAAAAAAAAAAAACTTTTGAAAACGAATAAAATCTGTCAACATTGAAGTTGCTGTTTAGTAGATAGGAGAGTGCGCTGGATCTTGTGTATTGTTTATTGTGTATATATATATATATATATATATATATATATATATATATAGAACAAAATAGAAGAAAATAGCACTCCAAGGACTTCAAAGTATTGATAGTGAAAAAATAATTTCGCTTTTATTCAGCCACTGCCACACAGTGTCAACGTTTCAGTTCCTATTCAGAACTATGGGGTAGAGGGAGTGGTGAAAATGACACACAAAAGAAAATATATATGAAAAAAAAACAATATATATATTTTTACCATAAATTACAGTAAATGATCTGGAGAAGAGGCAAAATAGCAACAGTTTCCAAGATCATATCAGAATAAAATTAATAAGCAAAGCTACTAAGAATATAGAATAGAGTAAGCTACTATAGTACGAAGAAAAGCTATTGGAAATGTAGAGAGCTAGCTTGATATCATCAGCTGCTACATGAATAGCAAACGTGCATGACTAAATAGATACAATGTACAAGTATGGTAGTTAGTAACAGTTCGTCTAAAGTTTATCACACGGCAAAATCAGACCGGTGTAAACTACAGTATGAGTAGAGAACCTAATGTCTAGCCCTGTGTGACCAGGGCTGTCTAGGGTATGAGAAGAAAACTCTTATACACAGAGGTTGTTGACTCAATAATAACCGCCTGCTAAATGTATGCAGTGGTGAGTCAGTATAGACTGTAAATAACGAGCCAGAAATCTAGTCCTATGCGTACGAAATCTGATTAATGAATCTGTAAGTCATGCAGTAATATGTATAAGAATAGTGTCTTCATGGACACTAGTAACAGTAAAGTCGAGAGGAAGTATGTATAAAGAGAGCAGAAAGCTCTAAAGTAGCTAAATATAAAGTTTAGTGACGAATAGCTAAGCTGTGAGAGTTACCCTGGTCGGTATATTGCTTCCCTGACGTTTAACAGATAGGCTTGTAATTAGCCAGCTATCTGAAGTTACCCCAATTAATCGCTGGGTTGACGTGAGGTGTATAATCCTAACCTCAGCACAAATACCGTAACAGGGAGATACCAGGAGGTGTATGAACAAGGGAAGCAGATGTTGATATCGGAGAGAAGTCGGAACGGTGTCACAACCCAACGCGCATTTCGCCTGGTTTACAGGCTCGTCAGGGGGAAATGACTCCCCCCAGTGGCTAAGATTAAATATCCTGCCCTTGGACATGATTGGTCCAATTTGAAGGTCAGAGGGTGCGTTCAGTACGGTGGCTGAGTAGACCCAAAAGAGACATGCTGAATGTAAATTGCTGGTATAGTGAGATACAAAGTATGATAACTTAAATGTGGTTAAACGCATAGTCTCGCACTAGACAGTTGAAGTCAAGATAAAAGGAGACTTGTAAAGATTTATATACTATAAAGTAAACTAGTGTAAGGGAAATTGATGGTATGGATACAGAACACCAATAGCAGTGTCATACTTAGTTTTGCCACTGTTAAGCACTATGAGAATATAATATGACTAAGTTTATTACTTATGTGGTAAATAAGATCTCTTTACCTCATGTATACAAAGATAATAAAAGAGCACCATATACTGAAGTTTTAACTTATGTACTAAATAAGATCTCTTCACCTCATGTTCACAAAAAAATATTATAAAATGTATGGTATAATAAGATAATTTTTGCCGGATTACCAATACACGAATGAGGTTTACTTAAGTAATGAGTAAGGTCTCTTCACCTCATGATTACAAAAATTATCCAAGGCACGTTGTAATAAGGATTTTAATTTGTGGACTAGGTGAGGTCTCTTCACCCCAAGGTGACAGAACCTTATCAAATGTACAATTTAATAAGGTAATTGCTGCCAAACAACTAATGAATGAATGAGGTATAATTAAATTCCTCATTCAAGCCTCGTGGAGCTAAGGTCCTAAATGCGAAAATCCATTGGGATTCTTTCTGTAGTAAAATTTTGTTGAAGTTACCCTTTCGTGGGTTGGGTAGCAGTTTCTCAATTTGCCATTGTGGAAATTAAGAATATGTCTTGCTACAGGCTGCTATACAGCCTCAAAGGCAACATAGGCCCAGCAATCTGGGAAAGCCCTACATTTGACTCCTGTAAGTTTGCAAAAACCCTTAAAACCTGTACATTGGGGGCACTGTTGTACTCGGGAGATGCTGATGAACACATATTGGGGTGTTCTTTGTCAGTAACACAGATACTGAGAATCCATGCCTAAAGTACAATGTGACAGAAAAATAACAGAAAAAAATTACTATCCAAAAGTTTGAAAAAGACTGGTGGTAGAATTAGTGCATGGAAAGTGTTAAAATACCACCATCTGAAATACCCTAGGATGTCTACTTTTCAAAAATATATGGTTTGATGGGGGTGAATTACATTGGCTGGCTTCAAAAATGTCCCAAACAGGACATGGGTGCATGATGACCGGCTGTGAAAATTCCAAGTTGGAAACTGAAACGCGCACCCTCCAAATAAGATATTTTAGCCCCCAAACACACAGGTTACTGGCCATGGGGAGGATAATGTATAATAAACACAGGTTACTGGCTATGGGGGGATAATGTATAATAAACACAGGTTACTGGCTATGGGGGAGATAATGTATAATAAGCACAGGTTACTGGTTGTGGGGGGATAATGTATAATAAACACAGGTTACTGGTTGTGGGGGGATAATGTATAATAAACACAGGTTACTGGTTGTGGGGGGATAATGTATAATAAACACATGTTACTGGCTATGGGGGAGATAATGTATAATAAGCACAGGTTACTGGTTGTGGGGGGATAATGTATAATAAACACAGGTTACTGGTTGTGGGGGGATAATGTATAATAAACACAGGTTACTGGTTGTGGGGGATAATGTATAATAAACACATGTTACTGGCTATGGGGGAGATAATGTATAATAAGCACAGGTTACTTGCTATGGGAGGATAATGTATAATAAACACAGGTTACTGGCTATGGGGGTTAATGTATAATAAACACAGGTTACTGGCTATGGGAGGATAATGTATAATAAACACAGGTTACTGGCTATGGGAGGGATAATGTATAATAAACACAGGTTACTGGCTATGGGGGGATAATGTATAATAAACACAGGTTACTGGTTGTGGGGGGATAATGTATAATAAACACAGGTTACTGGTTGTGGGGGATAATGTATAATAAACACATGTTACTGGCTATGGGGGAGATAATGTATAATAAGCACAGGTTACTTGCTATGGGAGGATAATGTATAATAAACACAGGTTACTGGCTATGGGAGGATAATGTATAATAAACACAGGTTACTGGCTATGGGAGGGATAATGTATAATAAACACAGGTTGGTTACTGGCTATGGGTGGGATAATGTTTAATAAACACAGGTTACTGGCTATGGGGAGGATGATGTCTAATAAACACAGGTTACTGGCTATGGGGGGATAATGTATAATAAACACAGGTTACTGGCTATGGGGGGATAATGTATAATAAACACAGGTTACTGGTTGTAGGGGGATAATGTATAATAAACACAGGTTACTGGCTATGGGAGGATAATGTATAATAAACACAGGTTACTGGCTATGGGAGGATAATGTATAATAAACACAGGTTACTGGCTATGGGAGGATAATGTATAATAAACACAGGTTACTGGCTATGGGAGGGATAATGTATAATAAACACAGGTTGGTTACTGGCTATGGGTGGGATAATGTTTAATAAACACAGGTTACTGGCTATGGGGAGGATGATGTCTAATAAACACAGGTTACTGGCTATGGGGGGATAATGTATAATAAACACAGGTTACTGGCTATGGGGGGATAATGTATAATAAACACAGGTTACTGGTTGTAGGGGGATAATGTATAATAAACACAGGTTACTGGCTATGGGAGGATAATGTATAATAAACACAGGTTACTGGCTATGGGAGGATAATGTATAATAAACACAAGTTACTGGCTATGGGAGGATAATGTATAACAAACACAGGTTACTGGCTATGGGGAGGATAATGTATAATAAACACAGGTTACTGGCTATGGGTGGGATAATGTATAATACACACAGGTTACTGGCTATGGGGAGATAATATATAATAAACACAGGTTACTGGCTATGGGAGGGATAATGTATAATAAACACAAACACACAAAAAAAAAGAATAAAAACAAAAAAAGAATGCAGCTTCAGAATTAATCTAAATTGTATGCTGTCTAGGAGGTGGGAGGGTCTGGGAGGGAGGGTCTGCTGCTGATTGGCTGGAATGTGTCTGCTGACTGTGAGGTACAGGGTCAAAGTTTACTCAATGATGACAAATAGGGGGCGAACGCGAACATGCTATGTTCACCAGGAACTATTCGCCAGCGAACCGTTCGGGACATCACTATTTAAAAGTGTTTGCTTGCTGTTTTAAAAAAATAATTGTCGCAATGCATGTCCCTTTACATAGTGTACCTCTACTGACATAAGGGATTGAAGGGGCAGAGTTGTGGCGGCAGTGATTTTTACTAATTCCTGCATTTCTAAGCAACTATGAGCAAGCAGGGAAACAGTAATGGGACAAACATGGTTATTCACTAAAGTTAACGTTTGAAGTGAGTTCAAAGTGAATTTCATATTTAAAGCAGCAATAACCAAACTGGAAGCATAGTGCACATAGAGAATGTTTCTGTTTTGGCTACCCCTGCCTTACATTTCAAATTTGCTTTGAATACTCACTTCATGTGTGTTTTACTTCCTTGAACTCTCTAAAAAATTAGTTTTAGGTTGGAAAGCTCTTAGAGTATTTTAGCATACAATGTTACGGAGCCCTCAATGATTAATCTTCCGTTATTAAGTAATTAATTTCTCTTTTATTATCCATGGTTGAACAAAAATACAGTGCCAGACTGTTATGAAGTAATTTATAAATGTAACAAACGTGATTCATGTGACTCCGTTGACCATGTTTGTTATCTTCTAATACAAAGAAAAACTATACTTTATAAAAAAATATTACATTAGCAATGCTACTTTATTATAATGGTGACAATGCTGCTTTGAGATTTATTCGAGCACTTACCGTATATTATACAATACTCTATCCAATCAAACATGCAGCATTTACAATTGCCTACATTTCAAGAGTTTCTTAACTTTACTGTTTATTATTGAAATTGCTTTTTTTACAGTTACTTACTGAACAATGTCACTAAACTTGCACCTTGGTAATATTATTATTATTATTAATAATTATTATTGGTATTTATATAGCAATAGCACCAGCTTATTCTGCAGCGCTTTGCAATAAAAGGGGAATTTAACAAATAAGACAATAACGGAATGTTACAGGAACAATAGGTAGATGAGGACCCTTCTCAAACAAGCTTGGTATGATCTCCTTCACCCAAAATTAATATGTAAAAAGTAAACCAATGACCAGGATCCTGAAACGCATAATGTACCTTTCTAGAAAGGCATTTTCACAAGTCAAGTTATGACACAATAATTAATGTGAAAAATATATAAATGTTATATATAAATTATATAACTCACACACAGAGAAGATGTCATGTCATTTTATCACTCACTGCTATATAACACAAACTTGAATACATTGAAATGATACCTACTATAATTACAGGCACAATAGTTGTCATATCTGTATCCTATTGTCATATTCACTCCTGTAACAGATTAAGCAGGAAAAGAGTCCATAGCTATTTGCAGAGACTTTTATTGGCAAAAATGAGAAACATAAACATGAAAGTGTTTTAAAATCAGACAGTCTGAATCAGAACCTGGTTTTAAAAATAAAAAGCAAAAAAAAGAAAGAAAGCAGTCCTTGCTAAATAAAATAGGCTCTTTCACCTTGTAGGTTGATGACCTATTTAGTAGTTGGAAAACAAACAAAGTTCGTAGCATATTGTTGAAATGTAACAGTGCAACAGAAAATGGGGATTTACCCAAATCTTGAGGCAAGTCAGTGATTCCTGCAGAAAGCAATTCCCATGTGGAAAGAACAAATATAAAGGCTGGTGAACAGACTGGCTGTAAATGAGTGCAAAAAGGAGAGTTTATTTGAGTTGGAAATAGTTGAAGTCCAATGGAGAAATGTAAGAAACAAGGCGAGTATAAGGATCCAATTCGGAGATTGTAAAGGAATCCCCAGAGAAGTAAGTGGAAAAGTTGTCAGTTGATCTGGAGATTCTGAGATCTGAAAAAATTAGTTAGAAGAAACATGCAAGGCACAAGAGCATGACGGCTGGTGTCAGCTCATTAAGAGTGCCCAGATTCACTGACAGGGCGGTCTTAAATAGATTTTTTATTGTCAGTAGACATGTTAACTTAAAAGGAAAGAACAGAAATATTTAAAGAGACAATAACAGAAAAATTCACGTTCCTAACACCTCTATAATATAAGCTCGAGTTAGCAGGGCCATCAACTTCATCTGTTCCTGTGTATCAAACTCGTCTGGTTACTTGTCTGTTAGTCCACCCATTGTACATTGTTGTGGAATTTGTTGGAGCTTTATAAATAATAATAATAATAATAATAATAATATGTTTAGTAATTTGTGCACATTTCATAAATCAATGTAATCCTCAGAATACAGACAATATTAGGTGATGTTTATTAAATTATCAGAGGTAGTTCTGCAGCTTTGTTTGGTAATTTATAGTACAATCTGTTAAATCTGTCAGGTTTTTGTCTGTTGTTAGTTTTGTTCCTTAACCATCAAATTTGAATGAATGCCATTATTTTGACAACGCAACTCACATTTTCCACTGTTTAAGTAATCTGTTTCACTTCTCTTTTTTCCACCGGTATAAATTTTGTAGTCTGTAAACAAATCCATAGTTTGAGAAAAGTGGCAGAATTTGGTAGGCAAAAGCCAAAGCTTTTTAGACCATTTTTCAGAACAATTTAATGAGTACAAACAGATTAGATACCAAACTTTTTAGAATGCTTTGATAAATGTGTCTTTTTTCACAATGTTGCGTTTATTATTATATGTTTTGTTTTATGTTGTTGGCTATCATATCGAATTACAACACAATTCTTTGCTTTCTTATATAATATATGTGATAAGGCACCTAACAACCCTGAGGAAAAGCATTTAAATTCAGAGGAAACAGGTTGTGGACCTCATCAGGATTCACACATTCCTAGCTCCGACACAGTTACCATGAGGGTTTACCAAGCAGACTGAACCAGAGTTATGCTTTACACCTATGAAAACAGAAACATCTATACATCTATGTATGCTTCTAGAAGCAGTGATTGTGATTGGTGTGGGACCAAGAACCCTTCTACTCTCTACCTGCACTAGTAAGCTCCCAACTAATGCACTTATTGCCTAGCAGCTGTGAAACAACATGAGTTCAGAGACATATTGGCAGTTTGAATTACAGGGTAGCTGTGAGACATAGAGGGAGACTGGTCAAGGGTGGCCAAGATTAGAGAAATAGGGGAATGCTAAAAGATAAAGTGGGACGTGAAAGACAGAAGTGGTTGAGAATAATGATGAGTTCAGAGACAATATAGCGGTTTCTACGTTTCTAAGAACTTTAAAACAAAAGCAGAGTTCTAAGATCAATACTGAAAGGAGATTGGAAACCAAGTGAGTCATCACTGCCTGTTCTTCCCAAATGACTAAACTTGTGTTGTCTCGAAAAACTTGCATATTTCATTAAGTATGCTGTGCAATGGAAAGCTACGGAATATAGTGGCGTTTAATAAATATACTCAATAATAAATAAACAATATGTTTGCTAAAAGGTTGGATTCCCCATTCAAAAAGGTCATGTTAATAAACGTAAGCAGCAGCACACATTTAATCCGACTGCACCCAAATTTACTGTATATCAAGCACACTTTAAAGGGCAGAGTTCTGCTTATATAATGTAAAAAGAATGCTACCAGCTGCACTCAGAGTTATATCTCATTCACTGCAAGCCAGCAGTTCCAAAGTTCAATAATGCAATATTAATCTCTAAGTGAAGTCCTGGACTACCCGTTCCTTGAGATTATACATGGGAACACTGAGTTCACACAGTTCTAAAATATACTGTATCATGGATCATAATTCTTTCTTCAATCTTTTTAAACTTTAATATGATATTAATATCCATCTATGTCCAGGTAAAACTGAAACGCTCAGATATGCTGCAGAGGATTCAGCTTTCCTAAGCTAAAACTGTGTATAGTTTATGTATATTTTTGCACGTATATTTAAAGTAGTCGAGGTAAATTACGGATATGCTTACTTAACCCCTGATTAGAATGTTAAAAAGGAAAAACAAAAACAATTAGTATTGTGAATTTTAATAAACATTTGGCATCCATATCTGACTGTTTAATGGTATGATTAAATTAATTTTATGCAAGCATTAATTAAAAAGAACTGATAGGGATTGTTAGATATCTGATCTTTGATGATGTTTTTGAGCCACCAAAGTCAGCAACTTTGCAACTTTATTTTTTTTGGAGTTGCTATATGTCAGTATTTGGGTCCAAAAGGGGTTCCTAAAATCTTACAACTCCAGACACTTAGTACATACCTCTCAAAGTTGGGAGGATGGAATACATCCAGGACCATTGTAGAGAGTGCTGCTAAGACCCTCTCTGCATTGTCCAAGTAACTTGTTCTGAGCTGTCTGGTGACAGTTTACTGGTATACCTGAATTCTGAACACCAGGTAAATAAATAAGGATGGCAGCACAGAACACCAAAATATGGAAAGTTTCACCAAAAGTGGGACATGTAGGAGCCCTGCTTAGAAGTCAATTGTGACATCTGAGGTGGGTGATAACTATATAGTACAGCCTTGTGGGGAAACATATGAACAGCAAAGGATTTTTTAAAGATTATTTTTTGATGAATAGCAGGTGGGGTAAGACATTAAGGTCATCAGAAAGACAAACAGAAAGAATTAGAGAATGTGAGATGAAAGAAAGTGGAGGGAGAGCAAGGGGGTCAGAAAGAGGGAGAGGGAAAAAAAAAAAACATACTGGTGACTGATTTTAACTTTTATTAAATAACCTACTTATAATTCCTCTATACTGGGTGTTTTCACTCAAACCTTTGCAAAATGTTTATAATTTGAGTTGCAGATTTATGGGTAGAAGAACAGCATATTTTTGACCTGTAGTTTCATACATGGCCATGCAACTGTGGGGCAAAATGTATCCATATTTTATGTAATGTTTTTTTCCTCTGACTGATATTTTTTGTAAATAGTGTAGGTCCTTAATCAATCACATAACTCTGTCACCAAAAATAAACATCATCTAAACTGTTTCTTCACAGCTCACTTATCTAAACCTCTTTTTATTTATTTCCTGAGTGCTCACGTTCTCAATTAACACATAACTAAAAGTAGAGAATACTTTAATTGATGTATACCAGCCAGGTTGACAAAACTTGTCAATGGGCGGAGCTCAAAGCAGAAATGGAAACTGCAGACATCACGGACAGAGAAGAATAAAATGGCTGCTCCCAGGTATTGAGATCCAGCACAAAGAAGAAAAGATAAAAATAAATAAAGGTAAGAAGCAAAGGGGTAGAGTATAATTATTCAGATACAAGGGCCTTAAGGAGAGAAAAACTATGAGGAAAAAAAAAAACATGAAAGAGCTGCTTTAAGATGATCTCTGTTAAGATGAGTGGACAGCTAGAAAGCGTACACCATCAACCAGAGCTGTGAGGGGCAGGATCTAATATGAGGGGGCAGAGTCTGGCGATCTGGAATGCACCTCTATCTACAGAGCGCCTGTGCGATGGGCACCCACAAAGGATCGGCTCTGCCATAAACAGTAACAAAACACTTCATATGTTATGCAATATTCTTCTTTTTTTCTTTCTTTGAATGCATTCTTAAGTCATTTATTCATAAAAAGCATCTTTTTAAAGCTGACTTCTTTTAAGGAGTATTCAATGACATTTTTCTTAGTAGCATGAAAAATGAAATGTCAGTTAAAGAGATACTCCAGCACTTTAAATTGATGAAAACCATTATGTGTGAAGTGTCCTCTTTTTTGCATTTTACAAAAAGTGCAGATTTCAATGGAAATTGGCACTTTTATAAATTAGACTCGTTACACCTCCTAACTTTCAAGTAGACAACAGGACCTGTTACTTCCTGGTTTGGTTTGCTTAGTGAATCTAAACTCAAGAAGGAGCAATTGATCAGAGCACCAGAGCAGACTTCTCATGGAGCTTCATTGGGAAGTCTGTGATTGGACAGCCACAGAAAATCTGGGCGGGGTTAGAAGAGGAGGGCTTGCAAAGGCTGCAGACAAAGGATCTACAGGTTTTGCAAGCTGTTTATTTATATAACTGAAAAAAAATGCACAATTAAATACATTTTTTTTCATTTTGGGTATATCTACTAGACAGTGATTTGTAGGAATTATGCAGTGGAGTGTCCCTTTAATGGTTATGGTGGTTAAAACTGTATCACCCAGTGCTGCAGTTATTGACTTTGTGAGGAGTAGAACTATGATCTGGAAGATTGCTGCAATAGACTGAAATGTGCTATAACTCCCAATAGTCATTTTGCCATCCCAGACTATTTTTACATTGCTCTGTGCTAGGGAACACACTCGGCCAGCCTGCTACTGCTGCACCTTGCGTTGCCTCTATATTTATGCCACTAACATGTTTTGCATACATTTTAAGTTAAAAATAGGTTATAGTTAGATATTTTCTGTGACTTTATCTTTCATATGTGTGCTGCACTTCGGCCTATCAGGATTTCACATTCATGGAGGACACTTCTACAAAAAGCAACTACAAACCGTCAATGCTGACACAGCAATAATTACCCACATCCTGGATTGACATATTGTCCATTGAAAGTTTTCACCCTACTGCTTTAAAACAAACATTAAAGCAGTGCAACACATGTCGCCTGTTTAAAAAATCATTACACTGAATTGACACTGAATATGATAAACAACTCAATTTTATATACTTGCTTCATAATAAAACCCAATCAATTCAGTGCTTATGTTTAATGCCTCAGAAAGCTTTTCGGATCACAGTTGCTAAGCATTTTTAGATGATTTATCAATAGATTGGTATATAAACACATCACCAGCCTGTGAACAATCTATTGCTATCACAAACCAGGCTGTTAATTATTGTAAAGTTAAGAGCACAATCAAACGGTCCTTTATGGTCTCTTCAGATAACACAGGTAGAGATACCAATATCCAATTGAAAAGGGGCACTTACTATTACATCTGATAGCAAAACCAATAATGCCTTTCTTTACACATAATACAAATACCCTAATCAATAGCTGTATATAGACAAGAGGAATTGTTACACTTGTATTTGCAAACAACGATCAGTAAATATTCCGTAATGCAGGCAAATGCTTGTCGTTTATCAATCAAATATTCTTTTTTCCTTTCTTCCTCACTGGGCTATAAACCATTAGGATAGATGTGTTTTTGGCAGGTATGTCAACTAACTCATCATTTTTCTGATAAGAACATGAAAAGCAGTAATTAGGCTTCACAATGCAAGTAAAATAAAGCAGTTAAGAGAAAAGAAAAAAAGAGAGAAAACAACATCAAAGGAGAGTCATTTAATGGAGTTGTCAAAAATATGTGTCATTAGTAAGTGAAAATGATCTCTCACATGAAGAAATGAGCATGTTAGGGGCACTCATGACTGGAATTCACCCCGATTTTTAATCTATTGATAATCCACTGAATTATTATGAAAAGTGTTGAACTTTGAATGTCCTGCTTTTGCTGCAAAGCAGGAACTTTTTAAAATGACACTTGATCCACCAAAAATATATAATAATATATTTGTTTTTTCAAAATGTAGTTTTCAATAAGTCGGTTCATATGTAATACAAAAGTAAAAAATGTTGGGTATACATGTCACATTCCACAATTTAGAACAATATAGGTATCTGTGGAATAATAATTATCAGTGTATTTTGTGGACATTTACGTTATGACTACATACACTATTTTGCTTAACACTCTTTTGCTTAATGTTACTCAGCGGTGGGTAGCCTGCCATTGGTTTGCGACTTTCATCAGGAAAATGCAAATAGAGTGAAAAGTAAAGGAGTCAGACCCAGAAGAGGTCCATAAAGGGGAATAAAGCCTCCTGCGTTGGTATCTCTGAGACTGATAGACTGATAAAAAGGTGGGAAAAAGAATAGATAGGTACCGGTAGATAGTGAGAGGATAGGTTGGGGCTAGAGGTCAGATCGTTGCTCCTGGTAAGTCAAGTCAGTTCTCCACATGTGCCATGATTTCTGGAATTTTTCTGTGGGACATTTCTTCATATTGTTTTGTTGTGTTAAGATGGTCAATTATAAGGCGGGTTGGCTTATTTCCAAGCCATAGCTATGGCAAATTTTCATTGCTATCAGGACATGCAATGCCAGGTGTTGGCCTTGACACCTATCTGTATCTGGAAAAAAGTCCAGGAGGAGCACCTTTGGCAAATGGAGTAAGTTTATCGTCATTGGTCAGTCATGGGTTTTCTGACATTCCTCCTGAACTCCCCAAGATTGGGACATGACCAGAATACGAGGAAGAGTGAGACCTTTCTTGCATACATCTCCAGCAAAGAGCCGAGGTAGCTTCTGCAGGGTGACGTACCATCTCATTATTAGTTTCTTTTCAGATTCCCAGTGGCTAATACACTTCAGTGCTTTCTTGAATCTTAAAGCTGCTTTTCATCAATCCTTTGTAGGAATGTACTTGTGCAGGTCCTCCTCCCACTTCAGCATATATTGGAGTTTCTCTGGAGAATTCTGTAGAAACCTAAGTAGCAAATAGACAAAGGGGTATAGGCTTCCTGCGGGTACTAATATTAGTTGCAAAGCAGCTATCTATCTATCTATCTATCTATCTATATCTATTTATAAAAAAATAATAATATATATACATATATATATATATATACATATATATTTAAATTCTACAAATATATTTATAGAATATTTTCACATAATTAAGTTATTTTATTAATGACAATATGAGGGGCCTGTCTGAAAACCCAGGCACAAAGTCCAGAGAATTTGGTTCGCAAGCACTATAACTTTCTAGGACAGCAAAAAACCTGTACATGGGGGATACTGTTTTACTCGGGAGACTTCCCTGAACTCCCAGGCCACTTATGTGTGACTTTTCATGCCTTACAGAGTAGCTCTGCTGGGGGTCCCAGCTTCAAAGAGGAATTTAGGTTGTAAGCCCTGACATCCCATACAATCAAATTAACCCATTTTGAAATTGACAATACCACCCCTTTACCAGGCACGAACATAACTTTTGTTTTACCGAAACAATCTGAGTGCTTTTTGGATATGTTGTGCGCTCAGATCGGGGCTATTCGGGAATATTTTTGTGGGGTTCTGATGCGGTTGGCATGCATTTTGTGAAATTTAACAATTGTATGTATGTTTTCCTATTCGAGAGATCATTGGATTAGCTTAATTGGAGCTCAAACACAATGGCTTGTGGAAAGGAAACCCCTGTGGTTTTGTATTAGAAAGCCCATGCTAGGGGCACTGCATAACATGCCAAGTGGCCTAATAAAGTCAGTTTTGCTTCTTTTACCCAATACGACTGGTTGCGTCCATTATATTGGGGAAACACAACAGGAATAACAGTAACAGTACTCTTGTTTTACCTTGTTTTATCCAACTGGTCCTGTCCACTATATTGGGGGAATTTTACAAGGTTCCAAAGGGCTAGAATCACTGTTTGCTGTAGCTGAATCCAGGACCAGCGGAGGATTAGAGAAGTGATGACCAAGGGACACTAAAAGACCCTGCAACCCGTGACAATGACATCATCAGATTTTCTGATTTTTAGCCAATCCAATGCTTTCCCATAGGGAATCAATGCATCTCTATGAGAAAAATTCAGCGTCTCCATGCAGAGCGTGGAGATGCTAAACAGCGGTGCTGCCTACTGTGCAGCACTGCCCCAGGAAGCATCTCCAGTGGCCATCTAAGGAGTGGCCACTTGGTGGTGTCCCTAGGGGTAATGCAGTGTTTGCATGAAAATGCCTGAAGGCAATGATTATACTCACCAGAACAACTAGGTTAAGCTGTAGTTGTTCTGGTGAGTATTGTGTCCCTGTAATTACCGTATTTTTCGCTCCATAAGACGCACTTTTTTTCCCCTCAAAAGTGAGGGGAAATGTCTGTGCGTCTTATGGAGCGAATATGAAGCTTTACTTACCTGTCTTGCAGCGTTGGCCGGCAGCACAGGGCGCACCGCGGTAGTGGAACATGAATTTCATGTTCTGGTTTCCGGCGGGACTGAAAGGAAGTGTGCACAAGCTGAGTGCACACTTCCTTTCAGTCCTGCCGGAAACCGGAACATGAAATTCAAGTTCCACTACCGCGGTGCGCCCTGTTCTGCCGGCCAACGCTGCAAGACAGGTAAGTAATTATGGGACAGTATGGGAGATAAGTCTATGGGGAGGGGGGGGGAGGAGATAAGTCTATGGGGAGGGGGGGGGGGAGGAGATAAGTCTATGGGGAGGGGGGGGGAGGAGATAAGTCTATGGGGAGAGGAGATGAAGTCTATGGGGAGGGGGGGGAGGAGATGAAGTCTATGGGGAGGGGGGGGGGAGGAGATGAAGTCTATGGGGAGGGGGGGGGAGGAGATGAAGTCTATGGGGAGGGGGGGGGAGGAGATGAAGTCTATGGGGAGGGGGGGGGGGAGGAGATGAAGTCTATGGGGAGGGGGGGGGAGGAGATGAAGTCTATGGGGAGGGGGGGGGGAGGAGATGAAGTCTATGGGGAGGGGGGGGGGAGGAGATGAAGTCTATGGGGAGGGGGGGGGAGGAGATGAAGTCTATGGGGAGGGGGGGGGGAGGAGATGAAGTTTATGGGGAGGGGGGGGGATGAAGACAATGGGAGAGAGGAGAGGGAGGGGGGGACACTATGGGACAGGGGAGAAAAAAAATATTCTGTACAAACTGTCCCATAGTATGAAACACTATGGGACAGTTTGTTCAGAATATTTTTTTTCTGGGTTTCTTCCTCTAAAAACTAGGTGCGTCTTATGGTGAGGTGCGTCTTATGGAGCGAAAAATACGGTACATATATTACTAAAGATGCCTCTGGCGGCAGTGAATCACCATTGGAGCTGACACAAAATGTCATCATTACATTTAAGAATTTTACCCCTTGTTAAAAAAAGATCTAAAAGTCAAAAGAAGATTAGGTAATTTAACACAGTTATCCTTCTTGACACATTGTATCACCATTGGAGCTGACACAAATTGTCATCATTACAATTAGAATTTCACCATTTGTTTAAAAATGATCTATAATATGAAGAATATGGAATTTAACGTTTTTTTAATTTGTTTTATTTATGTATGTATAATACAAAGACAACTACTTTATTTACTTTTCTTTTGGCATTATATTTTAAGATATCACAAAATCTTAGCTCATGGTAAGAATAACAAAAAGCTGTAAATACTGTAATTTTCTTGTCCATAGCAGTGTCAGAGCCAGGCAGTGCAGGGATATTGTAAAACGTCAGCCCTTGAATTCTGCTGCGATAAGACAGGCTCCTGAGATTAACAAGCCTGTCAAGTGTAACTCTCTGAAGTGCTTATTTGTTTAGAAGGGCAGCCTAATTCTTCATGAGGGAGTGATAGAAGTGGAAGCCCTCCAACACAATACATGAAGCCTACCAGAATGTATGTTCCTGGGCTTGATTGCTACAAGGAGATAAAAACAGCTATCTCATCGAGAAAATGGTATTAAAATAAAATACATTACATGTGTTCATCATGTCATATTTCACATCCACTTTATTTCTCCTGGATTAAAATAATACAGTCTCGAATGACACAATACAGACTTTATTTATTATTTTACAGCAATGAAAATATAAAACGATAGACCTAAAATTTAAGGTGATCTTTTTTTCTGGCACTTTATTAGCCTGTTATCCTCTTTATTGAGGAAGTGGTTAATATACTTTATTAAATATCATGTAATAAATGTGTCAGTAGTGGAATCCTTTTTAGGATGGATCAGTTTCTGACAATTTAGTGTTTTTAGAATAATATTGCAAAGTAAATTTCTTTGTATTATACTGATATTTAATTCATCACATCAGTCTAAATATTTGCGATTAGTATTTATTTTTATTTATTTATTTGCAAATCTGTGAAATATTCTGCAGATTTTACTTCCTCAGTGGAAGTAGTGTATGCCAAAACTGCATCTTCAAACTACATCTACCCTTAACAAATCAGTTTTCCTGACACTGCAGAATCCTGCAGTGCCCCCCTCCCTCCCATCCACCATCCCATGTTGCTGAAGGGGTTAAAACCCCTTCAGTGACTTATCGGAATCCAGCGCTGAATCAGGCTCCGCCCATGCTCCTTCCTGGCCGATGTCAGCCGGCAGGGGAGACCTAGTGCACATGCGCAGCAATGGCCATGCTCGCACATTAGACCTCCTCATAGGAAAACATTTTTCACTGCTTTCCTGTGGGGATTCTGGCGACGCTGGAGGTCCTCATGCATAGCGTGAGGATGTCCAGTGTCGTTTAAAACACTTTTCATGTTTTAAGAAGCCGGAAGTTCCTCTAGTGGCTGTCTATCAGACAGCCACTAGAGGATCACTTAACCCTGCAAGGTCATTATTGCAGTTTGCAGGGTTAAGGATGATGGGAGTTGGCACCCAGACCACTCCAATGGGCAGAAGTTGTCTGGGTACCTGGAGTGTTTCAGTATTTATGTGATATATTTTGTATCCAGGACCAGTACAAGAATTTTTGGCTACACAGGCAAACATACATTTTGCCGACCCTCCTCCCCAAAGAAAAATGCATCTTCACCTGTGTGATTCTTAACTGCCCTTTTGAATTTCTTACCCCCTTTTGTTTTTTATTCCCTTTTTTATGTCTTACCCCCTTTAGTGTATGTTATCCCCATTTTGTGTCTTACACCTCCCTTTAGTTTATCTTTTTCTCCCTTGTGTGTCTCTTACTTCCTACAGCCCCTTTGTGTGTGTCTTTCTCCCCCTTCAGCCCCTCTGTGTGTCACTTTCTCCCTCCATCGACTCTGTGTGTCCGTGTCTTCCCTTCCTCAACCCCCTTAGTGCTCTCTTCCCCCCTCTTCCCTCCCAGTGTGCCTTCTTAGCTCCCCTTTGTGCTCTCTTTCCCCCTCTTCCCTCCCAGTGTGCCTTCTTACCTCCCCTTTGTATCGTGGCCATGTGGACCACTGTAAATAATCTTCTCTATCCACCAGAAAGCTGTTCATTGCTTCTTGAGAGCGGATTCCTGTGAGATCAGGTAGAGAATACAAAAGATCACCTACCTGCAGTCCTCTGAGCCACGCTACAAGTAGTGACTGGCAGGAGGGGAGTGCTATGCTGTGTGCTTTCCTTCTGCCAGTCAGCTGAAGTATGCCCTCAGGCCAGTGCGACCTAAGGCAGCTGAATGTGCAGACTTATGGTTGCGTTAACCATGTTTGTATTACAGGCCCAGACTGCCCATATTGCAAACCAGCAAATGCTAGCTGGGCAGAGAGGCTAAGGCTGAGGCTGATGGGGGAGATTAAGGGATTGAGTGTGCCATATAGAGGTGGCTACAGACCTTCAAGGTGATGTCCCTGACCAGCCAGGTTGGGGGAGGGAGTAGAGGAGTGATTCAGAGAACCAAGACAACATTCTTATACATTCCCTGTGTTAAAATGGAAGGAGAAGACTGCACACACTGGATACCAAGGTAAGATTCAAAGAGAGGGAAAAAAATTTAATTTGTTTATTTTTAATTGAAGAGCCTCTATTTCCCACTACAGTCTTTACCACCCACTACAGCCAATACCCCTTCCTCAACAGCCCCTATACCATCACTACAACCACTATTCACCACAGTACTGTCACCATTCTCCACACACTACAGTCCAAATTCCCCCTCATACCACATACCCTACCCCCCTTTATCCCCACAAACGAAAGCAGCTTTCTCCTACACACTCTAGAACCGGTAACTCCCCCATGTACTATAGCCCCTATTCTGCCACACTACGGTTCTTATCCCTCAAACCTAAAATGGCCGTTTTTATTTTATTTAAGTTTTATTTTATTTGAATTTTAAATTCACTTTGGCCCAAGTGAGAAGCAATTCTCACTTCAGCGAACAACCTTGTTTTGTTTTTATAGTTATATTTCTTGAGAACTGTGAGTGCCAAGAAGACAGAGTTTTCAATTCCAGATTTCCTTGGTCACACAAGCTTACTGTTTGAAACTATATGTAGCAGTCATTTTTATACTCATGATGCGAATGCTTTCAAATGATGGAAAAACCTATTTGACATCTACATGTCTGCTAATTACAGATGTGTATCGCAATCTAACCATTTGTTCATGTTAGTCCCATGTTAACCATTGTTTTTCACTCTGCGAAGATTGAATGGTTCTTCTTTGTTGTTTAATATTGGTGCTTTTCCTAATTTGCTAATGTAGATGTCGCATTGAAAAATAAACAGCAAATTACTAATCTGCAAAGCATCTGCTTTGAATGCTGTCTTATTTGGTCAGACTCACGCGACAGAAACAAACAATGGTCTTTACTTTACTATAGAAATGTATAACCATAGCACCGAAGAATGTATTTGCTAAACAGCAAAAGATGGTGAATTGAAAACCAAAATAAAAGACGAAATAGCTGATTTGGAATCATAAACCTCATAGGGGACTTGTCCATTAAAGACTGAAGAATTCAGCAACTCTTAAGGGAGTATTTTTGACATACCCCTACCCAGTTTGTTTTAAAGAACTGAGTTCTGGGGGAAATCATCATTGATGTTGAATGTATACTGTACGTTTCTATATGTGGATGTAAATTTATGTATTTATGTAGCTAAATGCATTTCTCAAATTATACATTTTATGTCAATAATGTATACAATTCTGAGAACTTAGTGGGACATCAGCTTTGTTCCGCATATGTGCTTGTGAAGCTCCTAAGAGCTTTCCAAACACATGTATATATCTTTTTATAAGTTTACAGTAATGTGTTGGCAGTTTATCCTTACCTCTTTACTATGTAGGTGGTCCAGCAAAGTCTCACACTTATTAGTTCTGGTGGATATTAAAATTGAAACTGTCTTGTCAATTTGAAAATCTCTACAACAAAACTCTTTTTTATTCAACTACGCTGGTAAAGTGTCATAGCAAAGTACTCTAGATATATAACAGGGATGCCATCTCCTTAGGTGGCAAGAAGCAAGAATACATGTATGTATCTGGGATAACTACAGCAAGGAGATCTGTCTAGTAGTTTACTTAGCATATGTAGGTTGTCCTGTTGTGCTAATGGGAAACCAGTGTAAAAGCAACACAAAGTAGCAGAAACACAATATAATTGATCAGGGCCGGACTGGGACAAAAATCCAGCCAGGCATTTAAAGGCAGAACAGCCCTAGAAGGGGTGCAACCCACGTGGTTGCATGTTGTGTCATCATCAATGAAATACATGCCTCTCCAAAATGAGCAGATATATTTAATGCCCCTCAGGCCAGCCCATGTGTAATGTGGGGGGGATAAGGGACATGGGGCTGCAGGGTGTGAGAGGAGGACATGGGACTGCAGGGTGTTTAAAAAACAAACAAAAACAATATCTGTAAAGTTTTCTCCCCCATCCCTCTTTTTCAACTTGAGCCTTGGAGCTAGGGGGAGCCAGGGAGGAACCATTTCCCCTGGTGGTTCAGTGGATGAAGACTCAGGTCTACACCCCTTAGCAGGTGTAGACCATGTGCCCAGGATCTGTGCTGTGCATCAATGTGCAGGCTGGTGAGTGAGATCTTAGATCTCCCGACAGGCCACAGAGCTCTTTCTATGGGCCGGAGGTCATGCAGCACCAGCTGTAAAGGGGCTGGCAGGGGAGATCCCTTGATCTTCCCTGTCGGCTTGGCTCATTGCCATCATGGCCCACCAGGCATTTGCCCGGTTTGCCCGATGGCCAGTCCGGGCCTGTAATTGATGTATATATGATAACAGATGTAGGTATCAAGCTAACTGTAGACAAGTATTTAAAGTTTACTTGTCTTGGTATATATCTCTACATAAAAAAGAATTTAATATGATCTGTACATCGTGCTGGCAGAATGTTGCAATAAAATAAAATGAAGCTATACTTCTTTACCTGACAGTTCATTTTTAATTGAAATGCCTATGCCACCAGGGACATTGGAGAACAGGAGAACCCTCCTGTGAGGTTAAGAAACCTGGAGAATTCATTTTTGAAATAGTGTTCTCCACCCATCATACTGAACTTGGAGGAGGGAGGGAGAAGGGACCTGCTATTGTAGGGCTGAGAGCAGATGAGGAAACCAGTTGACCAATGGTCAGTTTTTATTTATTGCCAGCTTGTGAAACCTGTGGGGCAATTTATTTATTGGTGACCATAGGCATTTCTAGGTGGAAAAAAGACAGGAGCTTCAACCGAGGGGTAAATGTTATAGTCCCTCCCACATGTACTGATCAGCCATGACATTAAAACCACCTGTGTAATATTGTATAGGCCCTCCTGTGCTGCCAAAACATCTCTGATGGGTTGAGGCATGGACTCTACAAGACATCTGAACCTGTCCTGTGATATCTGACAACAAGACATTAGCAGCAGATCCTTTAAATCCTGCAAGTTGTGAGGTGGGGACTTCACGGATCATATTTGTTGTTCCAACACACACCACAGATGCTCAATCAGAATGGCAACATCTGGAACTCTTTGTCATGTTCCTCAAACCAGTCTTGAGCAATTTATGCAGTGTGCATTATCCTGCTGAAAGAGATCACTGCCATCAGGGAACACCATTGGCATGAAAAGGTCTTTAGGTAGATGGCATGTGTCAAAGTTACATGAACATCAGAACCCAAGGTTTCCCAGTAGAACATTGCCCAGAGAATAACAAAGCCTCTGCTATCCTGCCTTCTTTCCATAGTCAATCCTACTTCTACCCTCGACCATACACCTGATCTAAAAGAAAAGGTTATTCATTAGATCAGACAACCATTGCTCCATGGTCTAGTTCTGATGCTCACATCCCCATAGAAGGCACTTTCGATGGCAGACCAGGATCTTCATTGGCATTCTGACTGGTCTGCAAATATGCAGCTCCATACGCAGCACACTGTGATGCACTTTGTGTTCTGACACCTTTCTATCATTGCAACCATTTATGTTTTGAGCTACAGTAGCTCTTCTATGTGATCGGACCAGATGGTCTAGCCTTTGCTCCCCATGTGCACCAATGAGCCTTGGGCAATCATGACTCTGACAGTCACTGGTTGCTCTTCCTTGCACCACTTTTGGTAGGTACTAACCACTGCTTACCTGGAACACAAGACTTGCTGTTTTGGAGATACTCTGACTCAGTCTATTTGACCCTCGTCAAAGTCACTCAGATCTTTTCACTTGCCCAATTATCCTGTTTCTAACACATGAAATCCAAAAAGTGACTGTTCACTTGCTGCCTCATACATCCATCATATATCCAGAACCCAGAGCAATAACCCCACTCTGTGCTGTATAATTAACTATAAATAAGTTACATTTAAGTGACATTGTTTTTCTCTCTCTCAGTATTGCAGGGGATATGGGGTTAACAACAAAAGCCCTTGTCAGCCCTCCTTCCCCCAGCAAGACCCCTGTTGGTAACTCAAACAACAATGTCTTAAACTGAAAAATATGGAAATAATTTGGATGCAATTAAATGTTTGATAAATGTCTTACACTTTCTATAGTATATAGTCTTGTTTTTTATTTTTTATGAGCAAACACCAAATTGCTCTAATTTAAATTTGCACATTTATGCCCCACATTCAAACTTGTATCCAAATTGTAAACAAATGTGACTTTTATTATTCATTTTTGCTGATGCCCACATTTGACCAAATTGTATTTAGTACCTTACTTAGCTAAGTAGACAATCATGTTGTAAGGAAACGCAGACAGTCAACTCACATAATCTCAAGAGTCTGTTCCCTAAACAATGTATAAGCAAAGGAATTGTAAGGGAAAAAAAATAAACCAAAATAGGCATTTGGAATAAATAGCAGAGTGGAAGAATCTTTCAAATATTCTACTTTATCCTAAAATTTGCAAACCCTCTGCAATCCCTTTGGCAGTTTACCACTCGTCATTGTTTGGTGAATAAACTGCTCTGTGATTTCAATTCTTGCTAAAAAAATGTTTAAGTATGACTTTGGATAAAGATTTTGATGCTCGGTCTTAAAGATTTTTGTTTGTTAATTTTTCACTGCGTCTAGGCCTCATTTACCATAGGATTTCAGCATATCCTCTTGGAGTGTCTCACAGTTGTTAAGTGACAATCTAAAAGACGATTTAGGATTAGCAAGCTTAACCAGGTGACCTGACTGTTTGTCTCTGATTGGAGGCAGAGGATAAAGCTGTGCTTGGAACTCCATACTGTGTCACTGAAAGGCTTTAACATCACTGCGAGAGACAGGCATTCTGAATAGGTGCTGATGAGAAGCTCACTAATCAGTAAAGGATTATACAGAGCTCAAACTATACTCCTTTTAATTCCTTCCTCATGAATGGCGTTCAGACATTGCAAAATGAGCTCACACAACACAGGAGATGTGCAAACATTGCATGAGACATTCCGTCGTCTTAATTAGTAAAGGATTTGCATTGCAGTCACAGATATTCTATAATATTCTCAGGAAAAAAATCCCATAATATAAAAGAGGGGAAAAAGTGATGTTGACATATTGAAGGTCAGCCGAAAATATGATGGAAGCAGCCTGACTTTTAACTCTTTCTTAAACTCAGGTTTTTTTTTTCTGAATATTAATGACTGACCCAGTGTTGACATTTTAAATCCACATTTGTTCCCCCATAATGTCACACTTTTTCATTAAGAATGACCATACATTTTATGCACTTTATTTTAAAGGACAAATAGTGTTTTCCTTTTGGTACCCTATATTTCTGAAAATATTATAACCAAATATTAATAATAACAACAAAGTATTTCACCAGGAAAGGTAAATTCAGATTACTCTGGTTTTCAAGTACGTCCTGGGGATGTTACCTTAGCCCAACATCCAGGGGTTGTTACTACCGTATATACTCGAGTATAAGCCGACCCGTATATAAGCCGAGGCCCCTAATTTTACCCCAAAAAACTGGGAAAACTTAATGACTCGAGTATAAGACTAGGGTGGGAAATGCAGCAGCTACTGGTAAATTTCGAAATAAAATTTGATCCTAAAAGAATTATATTAATTGAATATTTATTTACAGTGTGTGTATATAATTAATGCAGTGTGTGTATGAGAATGCAGTGTGTGTGTATGAGAATGCAGTGTGTGTGTATGAATGCAGTATGAGTGCAGTGTGTGTGAGTGTGTATGAATGCAGTGTGTGTGTGTGATGCAGAGCCTTGGTGGGGGGTTATTTTTTAATTATTATTTTAATATTGTTTTTTTTGTTTCATTAATATTTTTTTATTATTATTATTTTTTATTTTATTATTTATTTTATTTTTTTAATTATTCTTATTCTTATTGGTTGCAGTGATATTAGGGCTAATTGGGCCAGCAAGGGAATCAGGAAGCAGTACCATGTCAGTAAGGTTAATATAGCCCACAGAGAATGGGAATTCTAGTAACAGGGGCAGTCTCTTTTGATGGTGGTTCCCTAGGACCCTTGGGCATTATTGAGCAGGGAGAAGGACAAACATATTTTAACATATTCCTAGTTGGAAGGATACATTTGAGAAACTGAAAGATACTAAGACAATGCATGAACTTTACTTTTAAATAAATCAACATATGTCCCCAACACATCTTAGCCAAGTATGTATATATATATTATGGTGGTCTAGTGGCATTGGTAGTTCAGTGGGGGGATGAGGGGGGCTGGCAGGGAGCACTTACCTCTCCTGCAGCTCCTGTCAACTCCCTTCTCCTCCACGCCGGTCCGGTCAGCTCCTCTGTCAGCTCACACTGTAAGTCTCGCGAGAGCCGCACTATGACCCCGCGGCTCTCGCGAGACTTACACTGGGAGCTGACCGAGGTGCTGAAAGGACCGGCGTGGAGGAGAAGGGAGCTGACAGGAGCTGCAGGAGAGGTAAGCGCTCGCTGCCAGCCCCCAGTCTTTATTATGCCAATGTAAATTGCCATAATACAGACAGTGACTCGAGTATAAGACGAGTTGGGGTTTTTCAGCACAAAAAATGTGCTGAAAAACTCGTCTTATACTCGAGTATATACGGTATATCTGTAATCCTCACAGGCAAAGTCTCTCTGTGCAGCCAAAAAGATTAGAAAAAAAAACCATACTGCGCTAAAAGCAAATGGTAGGTAACAGACAGATGTCCCAACACAAAGTGCTATTATGCTTGTAAGAATTTAAAATATAATTAATTCAGTCCAGTTCAATATTAAACGGTTCTCAGCTGTAAAGTCTTTTTATATAACATTTTTAAAAATGAAAAGTTTTGTGCTGCTTGCTTTATAGCGTGTCTTTTACACTCCAGAAGAAAGAGTTCAGTAGATATGTTTAAAACAAAGCACAACCATAAACGTTTATGGAGTGATGGTGAGTGCAGACTTGTGAAACACATTGTAGTTGAATAATCACCATTAAATTGAACTTTGCACAGTGAAAGACACCGCAACCTAAACAACTGAACCGACTTTGGAGCGCAGTTGGAAACAGTGTCAGGGGCACGCTTAATAGAATCCCAAAACATACGGTGGATACTTTACCTTGTATGAATTTTATAACAAATAGAGCTGAACTCTAGCGCTTGATTTGTCAGCAATGATTTTGTGAGTACCTGGTATTTGGGGATTTATTTGGTTTCAAATTTTTGGTTTTAAAGAAGGTCTATAAAAAATACTGCACAATGAAAACATGTGGTTGTACTATGTTTTAGATGTATCTACTAACCTATATTTATGAATAAAACACAAATACATATTACTAAAATATAAAAAAATAGGGAAAAAATTAAAAAGGAACACAACTTTTGCTTAAGAAAATACTATACAACTGGGCATGTAAATAAAAATTTCAACAAAACCAGAGAACATGAGAACAAAAGACAGAAAACTCGTTAGCCTACCCTTCGGTTAGTCACTGCTCAGGTCTCAAACATGTTTTGCTCACTTGGGTAATTACAAAGAAAACCTATACATTTTCATATGAGACTAATCCCACCCATAAGGGCAATTCAAAACCAAAATGCCAGCAAGTCCATTCTGCACGAGAGATACAGCAACCCCAGACAATCGTTTCGGCCTTCTCTGGGCCACGTCACTGTGCCTTAACCCCTTAAGGACCAAACTTCTGGAATAAAAGGGAATCATGACATGTCACACATGTCATGTGTCCTTAAGGGGTTAAAGGGTATCAGATACACCTCACTGATGAGGCACAAAGAAGTCCAACAATGCTATTACTTGCATAGACCTCTACAGTTTCCCACTGCAATTTTTTTTTATAATGCCCAATATACAAAGTCTGCACAAATGAATTGTGGGCACAAATTCCTTCTCTCATATCAAAAGAGGTCGCCACTTTAAAAGAGAAGTAATAAATGTATTATTATAAATGTTTTAATACAGGAAAGCCTATATTTTTCACTGTTAGTCCTGCAACCATTGCTTTATAAATCAGATGTTTGCTAACTTCTCAATCTCCAGTGAGTGTACAGCTCACCATTCTTGTATTATAGCACCAGAGCAGCCAAGGATGTGGAAATGTATCCTTCAGTAAAATACCCCAATGCATGTGCACAGCTTACAATGTATTAACTGTTCAAGACATATGAACTACGGGGGGAAACTCTTAGATAATAAATAATTGGGATTGAGATGCTGAGACAACACAAATCTTTATGATGTGAGAACCAGTAATATATTGAGTGCAGCGCCTTATTTTATTACGTGACAAAGGAAATGTTTGCAAAAAAATAAAGAATACAAACAATGTCGTCAACTATATATTATATTTTTTATATACCTTCTGGGAAGTTTGTAACAGTTTTCTAGGATTAAATGGCTTTCCCTGCTGTAGAGGACCTGATATAAACTCTTGTACCAAAGGCTTAAAGTCTTAGACCTGTTAGGAGCATCCATCAATCACTAAGAATATATGTCAGTGCATCATAGGTTATTTGTTGATCTGACCAATTAATTTCTCTGTGGAAATCAACAGTCCAAAAAATTTTCTTTCTTCATAATTTTACATCTTAGCAGTAGAGGGTTTATTAGAGCGTTGTAGGCGATGTACAAATGTTGCCAAATTACTTAGACCAAAGTGATTCTGCTCTTCCGCATTCTGGTGCCTGTAAGGAACATTTATTTATAGAAATTACTAGAAGAAAGAAAATAAATATTGGGAAAATATTCATTAACAGTATTGTGCTATTAAAAACCACAGGCATCAAAACAACTTTAGCTTAATGAAGCAGTTTCGGTGTAAAGATCATGCTCCTGCAGTCTCACTGCTCAAATTTCTGCCATATAGAAGTTAACCCCTTAAGGACCAAACTTCTGGAATAAAAGGGAATCATGACATGTCACACATGTCATGTGTCCTTAAGGGGTTAAATCACTTTTGATTCTGTTTATGCAGCCCTAACCACATCTCCCCTGTGTGTTACTAACACAGAAGTGTTGGCTCTGCCAATTCAACTTTAATCACACACAGGAGGCCAGTGCAAGTTGTAGCAGGCTATGAATAGAGCATGAGATTAGACATTCTAAATTAAACAGAATGTGCAAAAAAGGAAGTGCAAACATGAAATCTCTATTTATCGGATGTGTTTAAGAAGGCTGAGCAAGTCACATGTAGGGAGGTGTGGCTAGGGCTATATAAATAAGGTGATTTAACTGCTAAATGAGAGAGAATTGACCAGTGAGACTGCAGGGGCATGATCTATACATCATAACCACTCCATTGAGCTAAATTTGCTATTGCGCCTGTAGTATCTGTTTAAAGTGACCCTGCAATGTTTGTACATACATATTTATGTTAATTGTGTTGTTATCCAGTTGTTATTTATCTTCCTTGTTCTTAGAGTCAGCACACTCAATTTCAGATACATTTTGTTAAATGAAGCATATGTAAAAACAAATAGAAAAATGAATCTCTACCTTTAATGTATGAAAGAGTGCTTCAGCCATATACATACACCTTGGGTCAGATAGTATCTATGGTCTACACCACTTTACTCCCTGCAGAGAATCAGGGAAGACTGATGATGACTGGTTTGGGAACCACTGATATAGAGGCTGTCAGTTTTCAAACACTGTCTGGTATATGTATATGGCTTAAGGATCTAATCACATATGAGGTTTTCTCACTTGTTTATTCCATTTAAAAAAAATCTATTTTCTTTCAATAGTTCATGAAAGTTCTAATTGTAATATCACATCTGCATTTCCAGATGCTAAAGCCACCATTTTCTAAAGATACCCCTGACACACCCTATGTGCTCTGATATCTTCTTTCAGCACATGCACCCACCAGAAGCCATGCACAAGGCATCACATGGGATAGAAGATTAATATTTGCTGGGTCATAAGAGCCTGGCATATCATGTAATTTAACCCATTAACGACACATGTCATGATTCCCTTTTATTCCAGAAGTTTGGTCCTTAAGGGGTTAAAATACCATGCCCATAGCCGACCTTTACTTAGCTGTTAAGTGTTGTTAAAACCCAATAAATCACAGTCCCCTTTTAATCTGATTGCATATTTCTATTAACAAGCATTACATGATAGAGCTGAGTATGAATTGTGTAAGGTATGCCCTCTGATGCTTCAGTCAGCAGCCATTTTAGTTTTGGTTCAGTTGACTGACTGATTGACATTTTTCCATTTAAACTGGTATTAGGACCTGATTAAGTAAATAAAATTATAAGTAACAAAAACAATTCTTGAAAAAATTATTTCCAGGCAATGAGGACACAAAACTCAATGTGAAATGTGAACATTTCAATAATTTAACTCTAAATAACCTATGGCAAGTTTAAGGGCTACCAGCAATAAAATAAAACAAAATAAATATGTGTTTCAATTTTAAACTACTTCAACGTATAATAAAAGTCATTGTTAGTATAATTTATAAACATTCAGGTTACCAGAGGGCCATGGAATGAGATCAGGAAAACATCTGCTCTGAAAAGGAATTCCTACAATCATTTTTTTTTTTTTTTTTTTTTACTCTGTCTGATCATTGGGTCTCGGCGGTCTCATCCGAACGAAGCAGAGATGGAAAAAAATGCTTTCTGTGGACTATTCGTGATCAGCAATGTAAATGTGTCTTCACTGCCAAAAACAGTCAATTTCAGAAATAGTAATAGTAGGTATATTATATATTAGCTTTGTGCTTGAAGTAGCTTTTGGCTATGGACTTCCTGTGCTTTCATTTGTCCACATTTTGACAGTGTCATCTCTTATGTTTGAGTTTCATAAATCTGGAGGTAAAACAGTGGTCCTGTATGGCTTTATTAGTAGGAGGCACCAATTGTAAAGATTAAGCTAAACCTTAGGGGGCTTGCGGAAAACTAAAAGCAAAAATCATATTGCCATTTAAACCTTAACCTCCTGGGTTGAAGGAAGATGGAAGAACCTATTCCTGGCTAATCATGGCAGCATCACTTATGGGTAGCTCCTCCCTTAGCAGTCACAGGACAGGAATTAATTAGATTAATTAATTAGACTGATAGGTATAAAGAGTCCCTCCTCCCCTTACACCACAGTCTTTTTTCCTGTCCTTAGCAAGTTCTACAGGACTTTTTGGTTTTTATTTTATGGCCACCTTCCTGCGTTTGTCGTGGGTTCGTTCCAAATGAAGTTCAGCCTCTCTTCATTTGAAGGACCCAGTAAACAGCCTGCATGAGCAGGACTAACTGGGTCAGGTTCAGAGTAAGTACTGAACTGCTGCGTGGGATGTATATCTAGTGTTTGAGGGAGACACTGTTCTAAGCTTCCTGGGGTTGGTTATCCTTAAAAATTTCCCCTTGTTCTGGAAGTGCCCCTAGTAATTGGGGTTGAAACCCCCCCCCTTACCTTGCTGGCAGTGCTTTGGGGATCCATACTGCTGTCTGCCTAATGAAGGGTGCTGTTGTGTTCTATTGGGAATTGTGTTTTCTTGCCTGCACGCCCTGGGTTGCCCCTGAGGGTTTTCTGGGAGTTGCTGTCCTTGTAGGGGCTGTGTTCAGCTCTTCCTCGGCCAGCGTTGCTGTTTTGCCGAGGTGTGCGTTCCAGCCGCGGAATTGCCGAACCCGGAAGTGCCTCGCGCCGGCCGCGAGGCTTGGAACGCATGGCGTGCGTTCCAGCGCTCTGCGCATGCGTGGACCGGGCGCAGAGGTATTTAAACAGGGGAATACTGAATCTTGCCTGTCAGCTGTTCGGAACTTATGATTTTCGGTCTGAATTTCGCCAGTTCTCCTTCTTGCTGTCTTCTGGCTGCCTGGAGTGTGTTTTCTGCCGTTATGAGGTAGGATTGCCTGTTTCCATGGTTTTTGCTGGGGGCTTTGGGTTTGCTTTCCAGTTGCTCTTTTGGACTTATTAGGAATGTGTTTCTGATTTTGCCTTTGTTCCTTTTATAGTATGGATTCTCCCTCTGCCTCTGCTAGATCCCTCTCTAGAAAACATAGGTGAGCCATTTATTTTGTTCAGGGGGGGGTTGTTAAAAGAGTGCCATGCTGAGCCTGTAATATATGTTATATATGGCTTTATTTCAGCCCCAGCAAACAGTTGGATTCTCCAGCGAGAAAATCCAGAGAAAAGACCAACAGATGCATCAATTGTTCATCACCTGCTCCACCTGGAAGGAACCTCTGCAGGGAATGCTTGTCGGAAGCGGCTAATGTCCCCAGTAAGACTTCACCGCAGGATGATCTTAAGCTCTGGATTTCCCGTGCAATTGCTGAGGGCTTTAAGTCTACCACGGGATGTGGTGGCCCTCCTAAGAGACGCAGAGCGGAACCTCAGTCTTCCAGCTCTGAGGAGGATCTGGACCTGTGGGAGGTCTCTGATGAGGGGGAGGAGGAGGCTGACTATGCCTCCAGGTCTCTGGACCCTAAATCTGTAGATCGGCTTATTAACCTCCTCAGAGACACTCTTAGCCTCACGGAAGAAAAGTCTGAATTGAGAGAGGCTGACAGGTTTTTTGAGGACTTGAAACCTAATAGACCAACGTTCCCAGTGCATTCCTCTATAAGGGACATGATCCTTCAGGAATGGAATAAGCCGGAGAGGAAGTCCACCTTGAAAAACAAATTCACAAGGACTTATCCTTATTCTACCGTGGACTGCTGCCTTTGGAATTCGGTTCCCAAGGTTGATGCCGCAGTGATCCATATGGCTAAAAAGACCACGCTTCCTATAGACTCCATGGCATACTTAAGAGAACCTATGGAAAAGCGTATGGATGGTGACCTAATTAAAGCCTATCTGGCGCTAGGCTCCGCCCTTCATCCGGCAGTGGCGCTGACCACTCTCTCCAGGGCCTTACGAGTTTGGCTCGCTAATTTGGAGGAAGATATTGATCAAGGTGTCCGTAGAGAACATCTCCTGGGAAGTCTCAAGGATTTGAGCCTTGCCACTGAATTTTGCTCTGAAGCCTCCCTGGACATCACTCGCATGATTGCCAAAGGTATGGCCCTATCGGTGGCCTCCAGAAGGGCTTTATGGCTTCATTCCTGGGGGGCGGACTATGCCTCCAAAGCGTCCTTGTGTGGTCTACCGTTCCAAGGGGACCTCCTGTTTGGTAAGATCCTGGAGGATGCCATTCAGAAAGCGGCTGATGGGAAAAAAGCGTTTCTTCCACAAGTCAGCAGAAAGGGTTTTTCCTCCTCCTGGAAAACCAGGCGATTTAAGGATCGGTCCTTTCGGGACAGTAGAAGCTACAAGCCCGGAAGGGAGTATTCCAGGAACTCTTCGTGGAAGTCCTTCTCTCACTCCTCTTCCAATAAGGCTTCCAGAGGTAGAGGTGCCAGGACCTCCGGGAAGACCTTCTGAAGGTCCTCGGGCCCATCCGGGTATGGTGGGTGGAAGACTGCAGTTCTTTTACCCGGTGTGGGCCGCAAATGTCACAGACGAGTGGGTCACCTCAATCATAAAAGAAGGCTACAGGATAGAATTTTCCTCTCGTCCACGTGCTGCCCATTTCAGAAAATCAAAAGTGTTAGAAGGTGTCAAACGAAGGGCCATTAGGACTTGCATTTCCACTCTGTTGGGACAGAAGGTGTTGGAGGAAGTCCCTTCTCACGAAAGATTCCAGGGGATGTATTCCACTGTGTTTTTGGCCCCAAAGCCCCAGGGAAAGTGGCGTCTCATCCTGAACCTAAAAGGAGTGAACGCCTTTCTAGACGTAAGGACATTCAAAATGGAATCCTTACAGACTATCCTAAAGTGCGTAAAACCAGGAGATTGGATGACCTCCATAGACTTAAAAGACGCCTACTACCAAATCCCTGTAAACAGCAATCACATGCAGTTCCTTCGGTTCTGGGCTTTAGGAAGACATTTCCAGTTCCGAGGGCTTCCGTTTGGTCTCAGCTTAGCGCCAAGGACTTTCTCGAAGGTCCTTGTCTCTCTGATTGCCGTCATAAGGATGAGAGGTATCGAGATATTTCATTACCTGGACGACATACTCATCGTAGGGCCTTCGCAAGGAATAGTGGAGCATCATACATTAATGGCAATGAACATCCTGCAAGATCACAGGTGGCTTCTCAACATAGAAAAAAGCTCCCTGATTCCATCTCAGACCATCGTGTTCCTCGGAGCGGTGATAAATACCATTTCTGCTCATGTGTTTTTGTCTCCAGAGAGGGTCATGAAGTTACAAGACAAAGTCAAGAAGCTCCAGGTTCTCGAAAAGGCCTCGGCAAGGGAAGTCATGAGTCTCCTGGGTTCTTTGACGTCTACGATTGGTTTGGTGAAGTGGGCCCAATGGAAGTTTCGCCCTGTACAGAGTTGTTTTCTTCTCCAGTTCGACAGAGAAAAAACGGATTGGGATCAGGAAATTTCTCTGCCCCTGCCAGTAAGAAGAGAGTTGGACTGGTGGAGGAACGGGAAGAACCTAGCAAAGGGTTTTCCCTTGGAAGAACCTCCGTGGACCGTCATTACGACGGATGCCAGTTCTTCTGGTTGGGGTGCCCACCTCGATTCCTCATGGACTCAGGGGTGGTGGACTCGAGAAGAAAGTCGGCTCCACTCGAACCTAAGAGAACTGCGAGCTGTTTCCAAGGCCATTCAGGTGTTCCTTCCAAAGATCAGGAATTCCTGGGTGTTGATCAAGACGGACAACCGAGCGGTGGCCTCTTATATAAACAACCAGGGAGGCACAAGGAGCAAGCGGCTCTTAAAAGAGCTAGCTCCTCTAATGGTGATGGCCATGACCTATCTCCAGGGACTGAAGGCTATCTATCTCCCAGGCTCGGAGAACGTAGCGGCGGATTTTCTCAGCAGATCAGAAATTCTCCCGGGAGAATGGAAACTTCACCAGTCAGTTTTTGCTTGGATCACCCGTCGGTGGGGCATGCCCCAGATCGACCTGATGGCCTCGTTCAGGAATCGCCAGGTGGAGAATTACTACTCCCTCCACCCAGAGAGTCAGGCACTGGGCCAGGATGCTCTATCTCTTCCTTGGTCGTTCGATCTGGGGTATGCGTTCCCTCCCCTACCCATGATACTCAGGTTCCTGAGAAAAGTTTGGGCAGAAGGGAAAACCGTTATTGCCGTAATCCCGATTTGGCCTCGAAGGCCGTGGTTTCCCCTACTGTCAACGCTGAGCCAGGAACAGCCTCGGCCCCTGCCTATATTGAAGGATCTGCTAACGCAGGGTCCAATATCCCATCCTCATCCGGAACGCCTCAAATTGGGGGTGTGGGTCTTGAAAAAGAAAGACTTCAACAATTAGGCCTTTCAGAAGCAGTGGTCATTACTCTCTTACACTCAAGGAAGGCTTCTACGTCTTCATGCTACCATAGAATCTGGGATGTGTTTCAGGAATGGGCTTCGGCCAAGCGAGTTGACTTCATACGCCCTCGCAACACTGAAATTTTGGAGTTCCTGCAAGAAGGTCTGGATAAGGGTCTTAGCATCAGCACTCTTAAAGTTCAGTCTTCGGCCCTGTCAGCTTTGTGCAACACCTCTTGGTCATCAGACCCATTGATCTCCAGGTTCTTCAAGGCAGCTTTCAAGTTGAGACCACCTTCGAGATCCACTACCCCTCCTTGGGACCTTCCGCTTGTTCTCGACTACCTGACTGAGGATCTATTCGTTCCTCTTGAGAATTTGGATGCTGTCCTCCTAACTTATAAAACATTGTTCTTAGTAGCAATTACTTCCGCTAGGAGAATTTCAGAGATCAAGGCCTTCTCCACCCTGCCTTCTTGTCTCCAATTCTACCACAATAGGGTGTGCCTGAAACCTAATCCAGCATTTCTGCCTAAAGTGGTCTCTCGTTTCCATCTATCTCAAGAGGTGGTCCTGCCATCCTTCTACCCCAATCCTTCTTCGCCAGAGGAGATCAAGTGGCAACGTTTGGATGTCATGAACTGCCTGTCTATGTACCTTGAACGTTCTGCTCCTTACAGGAAAACTCACCAGCTTCTCGTTTTGCCTTCAGGGGCCAGGAGAGGTGAGGCAGTTTCTCTATCTACTTTGAAGCGTTGGATTGCTCTTGTAATCAGAAAGGCTTATCTCAATAAAGATCGCTCTCCTCCACTGAAGATAAAGGCTCATTCAACCAGAGCATTGTCAACTTCATGGGCTAATTGGGCAGAGGTTCCATACGATGACATTTGCAAGGCAGCCACCTGGTCTTCCCCGATGACGTTCATGAAACACTACAAACTTGATGTGGATGCTCCTTCCACCTCATTTGGGAAGAGTGTCTTGTCTACGGTTTCTTTGTCCCGTTGATATTAAATTCAGTCATAGCATAATAATTTGTTCTGTGTGTTTTATCATAATTTTATTCCCACCCTAATTTTGTGAGCTTGGGTATTACCCATAAGTGATGCTGCCATGATTAGCCAGGAATAGAGAAAATTTATGCCAGACTTACCGTAATTTTCTTTTCCTGGCTATTTCTCATGGCAGCATCAGGGTTCCCGCCCATTTTGTATTTTCAGCTTTATAATTGGACTGTGGTGTAAGGGGAGGAGGGACTCTTTATACCTATCAGTCTAATTAATTAATCTAATTAATTCCTGTCCTGTGACTGCTAAGGGAGGAGCTACCCATAAGTGATGCTGCCATGAGAAATAGCCAGGAAAAGAAAATTACGGTAAGTCTGGCATAAATTTTCTCTATTTGTCTTGGTTCTAGGGACCCCCAATTAATTTAATATATTTATGTGTTTATTCTTATCTATATTAACTTTTAGTTATGAAACAAGTCAATACTTCATTCTGTGTGATTCTGCTGCCTAAACGCAAAGGGATTCTCTGTGTACCACAACAACTTCATCTTCATGGCGCTATCTTACCTTTAGTTATTAAACCGCTCTTACTCTCAAGTAGTTTAATAAAGAAGTGTCCCTAGGCTCTAGTTTGCAGCTTGTCTCATCTGCTCCGGGCTAATGCAAAAGCATCAGTGCTCCAGGCTAATGCAAACCACAGGGGGAGCAAGTGATTCGAATTATGTTTTTATAATTCCTTTCATTACTTTCATGCAACTTGGAGATGGTTAATAAACCCATGTTAAATTAATGTTTCTTTTTAGCTAAATTTACTATTTACATAAGAAAGGGGAATACTAGGTTAGAGAATAAGCTTTAATTTACATTTAGTACCTATATTTATATGTAGCGGCGAATAAATGAAAACTGAAATATACAAAGCCACTAATTTACCTTAATACGAATTTATATTCCATATTGTTTAAAATAAAACTGCCTATACATCAATATGTCAAATCTTGCATTTTGCTTTTTTTTTTTATTATCTAAATAATTTCCAGTAGCTACCGTATATCCTTATTTCTGTTTGTATTTCTTAATCCAAGGTCTTCGGAGGCATTAAAATATAATTTGTTAAGGGAAACGACCAAATGCTGATGTAACAAAGATACTTTCCTTGACTATGAGAACGTTAAGATTATGTATCCTCCTTGCAAATCCTAAAGTTCTGCTGGTTAAACGAACATTCCTTTACATTTCATAAAAGCAGAAAGATGAATTATATAACAAAAACATGACCTCTACTCTTTGTGGACAGCCCATACTATTAAATGATTAGCAAATCCTTAAAAGATTTTAAGGAAAGAATTTCTAACAAGTAGCTACTTCACCAAAGCTTCAAATGCATCAATACATTAAGAGAGCCAGACTGCTTTCTGTATTAATCCATGACAAACTGTAATGTCTAATTTTGGTAAAACACAACTGATCATTTCAACTGCCTGTATTCTGACAGGGGAGATCAGCTTGAGCTATACACAGTCTTAAAGGTGCAACATCTATTTAGGAGTCAAACTGAACCAAAAGAGTTACTCTGAATTATTTAAAGGATTAAAGAGATTTAGCTAGTGGTAGTAAATTAGAAGGGTAGCAGGATCTCAAAAATAAGCCTGTAGAGGTCTGTGTATTACTTTGCTAAAGAACGTCTAGAGTCCATAGATTCATTCGAAATGTTGTAGGGATAAAATTCAAAGCATGGCACCTGCTGTTTAAGAACCCACTATAAAAGGATGGGCCCTAAAAAGACTCAGAATATCTATTTGTGGGGAAAAAAATATATAATACGGATGTAAGATTTTGTAGTCAAGAATAGAGCTCAGTGGTGTGTGAGAGCTCAGTGGTGGGTTTAACATACCTGTATATTAATAACAGGGGATATTTTAACAAGTGCACATCTTTATATACATACCAACCAGGTAGGTGTTCTTTTGTAATAAGGGCTGTCCCTAATAGGGACCCAAATCCCTATTCTCAAAAGTCTACAACATTTGTTGCCAAATGTATGTAGTGCAGAGTTCCAAAACGTAAAAATGTAAAAAAATGTTTAAACTACAATAAAAATGTAAAAAAAAAAAAAAAAAAATTAAAAATATTTGTTTTTATAATTATAATACTTAGATTTTACTTCTGAATGTTTTAATGCATTGAATAAATAATCGGGAGGAAATTAAGTACCCACAATAGTTCCAGGTCACACATTCAGATAACAGGCACCACACATTTTACAATAGTATCCGTATTTGGAAATTCGAATTTTTGAGCTTTCATACATTAGGCAGAATCCTATCGAAAACTGGTATTTGCACCATAGACGCAAAAGAGAGAGAAAAAAAATCTTCTAAGGAGCAAAGATGCCTACACTTTCATAATTTACATCTCTGGTAAACCATTCACAGCACTAAATAAAATCCCCATGATAAATATATATGTAAATCAATGCATTTACGTAGTAGAGTTTCTGGACACAGATGTTATGGGCAAGACATTGGGAGCCAAGGGAAGGATGAAGATGAGCACAGTGGGTGGAAATTATGATTTTCCCTCACCTGTTAAGATTAACCTCTAAAGGCTTGTGTTTAGGCTATGGTTTACAGTACCCTGTGAGAAAAACGAAACAGAAGATACTATTTTGCTTTGAAGCTGGTAACGGAACATAAGCAACACAAACTGACCGCGGACAATAGTAATATTTTGCCTTATGGTTAGTTCTCAATCAGAGAAAGCAAATAGCTTGTATCACACTTGTATCGTTACAGAACCAACTTGTATTTTCCCTCTTAATTAAAAATATAAAATTAATTAGAAAGTGATTTTTTTATTTTTTTTTAAGCGCCAAAATGACTTGTTATTGTTAAAGAAAAACAGATGTATGGCTTTTCCTTCCATTTGCACAATATAGAGAGAGGACATGTAAAGACAGTAAAAATGACTAAGCCGTTTAAATTCGTGCTTTAATATCAGTTACGCCATTTATCATGCTGCATTTCAGGAAACACATACTGCTTATTCAGGTTTCTGGCATTTTCTCCAAACTCGTCAATAAATCATGTAGCTCCCAGGTTAGAGCCATTTCACGGGCATTCTGTTTGCTTACACACACAAGGCTCTGCAAGGTAAAATAATATAGCACTGGAAGTATTTCATAATCATTTTTCCCTAGATGGCAGCATTTTCCTTTCTGATTGTCTCTTTATTCAGTAGTTGTTATTAGAATAAAGGTCGAGCAATGAAAAGTGCCAACGTTTTGCTCAGTTAAAATATTACATTTTCAAATGTTTGTTTTCTGCACCTAATTTGTTCTTATTTCTGAAACAAGGCCAGTGAGGATAGAAGTGTAACTGTTGCAAAGTAATAAGTAGGAGACACAAAATTCTGGATAAAATCTGGGCAAAAATGCACTGTGAGTTTTTGTATAAATCCGTGCTTTTATAAGCATAGCAGCACAGATACATCGTGTAGATAGCGATAGTGAGAAATTTAAAGGCCCAGCCTCCAGTATATGGCTCAATCAAAAAGGAAAAGAGATTTTTAGATAAAGTCACAATTAAACTGCTTTGCTATCCATTTGAGAATAATAATATGAATTAAATATTAATCTCTATCTCTTTTTAATGAAGATCATAAAGACCTTTGTAGAAGACCCTTACGGTATTGTAAATTTAGAATAAACCTCAGATGATGGATCATAGATTTCTGCGCTATAAAAAGGGTTTATATCATATTGCTGTGATTGAGGCACTCTCTGTGAAGATGTGTATCAGCGTAGTTTCAGAATTCGGTGATCCCCATCCAAATGGAAGTAATATACTCTATAAGCAGGGTAGGCGCTGTCTAGTAGACTTGTGCATAGGTGAAAAATGTGGTTCATCTGAATCCTTTTGACCCCCCCAAAATAATCAATTTGATATACCGAATATTATCGATGCTACAGTTCATCTCATCTAAATATTGTCCATGCTTAGGGAAAATCAAAAGAATCTACAGGCTGCCCCCTAACCATCAATCATCTCTTATTATTGGTGCCACAGACAGAACACCTAATCATAAAACAAACAAACCTAACCGACCATCGTCTGTGTTGTTTTTTGTGATAAGTGTATATGGAGCTTCGAAGTTATGGAATACGGACACCAAAACACCAATCGGCCAAATTCGGTCAAATTGTAATTTGTTTGAAACCGAATGCACAATTCTTATTAATAGAACGAATACATGATATATACATCAACTTGATATATAAGGAAATCAATCATGTCTTCATACTGACAATGTGAGTATTTATAAAATATTTTACCAGGAAAGATACATTGAGATTTCTCTCGTTTTCAGGAATGTCCTGGGTCCACAAAACATTGCATTGATACAATAGGGTACAATAAAATACAAAAACAATATTAATACACAATATATACAACATTGAACATAGAACAGGTAGGAAATATACAATCAACCATGACAGGTGCATTCTGTTTTGAGGTATGTAGAGAGGGCTCTCTTAAAGGACTTTAGGCTTGACCAACTACCACATACCGCAGCCAACTACTACCTTGTACAAGTATCATCTATGTGGACATATAGCTTAAAGAAACGTGGACTCTTCTCTAGATGAGCCTGGATTAAGATGCAATTCCAATTATATAAATATGTTGATCTCTAAGGTTGTCTAAAAACGTTTTAGGGCCTATTTTTTTTAGATTATTTTTTTACGTTGTCTGTTTTTAATTATTTTACTTTCTACTTTGAATTTGTTCAACACTTTGAAGGTTATTTTGTAGGTGTGTGATTAGTTCATTATTTAACTTATTGTTTGTTTTTAACACATATAAAATATTAATAATAGCAATAATTAAGATGTTTAAATGTAGCTTTTCCTTACTCCATTTTGGAAGCAGTTAGCAATTAAACACATATTAGAAGCTTTTTTTTTTTTTTTTTTTTTTTTGCAGTAGCAAATGGACATGATCCTTTCCTAACACAGAAGCAGGATGCTCGATTGAATTACCAAGTAATACCTGTTTATACAAGCTGCATACTTCAGATAAGTATTCAGTGCAGGAAAAAGGTCATCATATTGAAATCAGATGCGGCTGTGCTCATAATTTCTCCCAGTACTTCGGTCCTGTTTTCCAAGCTGTAGAAGTACGCCTGTTTTTTCTCCTTTAGTTGACATGATCCAGTTAAATTATCCGAGCTTTTGAGATATTTTCACGAAAACATCAATGATTGCTTGACTTCACAGTTTATAAATCTAATCCAAGGAACATTTATACTGTAGAGTGATACATGGTTATATCGCAAGACATGCAATCATATCCAACGTGCTTCTTGCAAGATAGTGTCGGCCTCTTCAAGGCATGTTTATAAAGAAACAATAAAATATATATATCATCATTTTAGTAGATATTAAAATTTAAGTTCTTACAGGGTATATATTTTATTTGTAGCGAATATATTTCTATTATTATATTTTCTTGAGGAAAAAGCAGTTAGCTAAGTACTGGTATATGTAAACAGATAGTTCCTTTTATAAGTATTATAACTTCTTACAAAAACGCAAAGGGGCTACAGGGTTTACGAACTAACCGATCTGTTGTGATGAATAGATTTGCAATGTGCAGGCCAAAATTAGGCAATTGGAAAGTGGTATGGTTTCAAATAGGGTAACTGGCCTTAAATTTGTAAGTCATACATTAATTCAATCGCTACTCCACAGTAAACATTGGCAAGATTTATATATTTTTTTATTTTTTATTTTAAGCCAATTAGCATAACATTTAACATTTGAGAGCTCTGCCTTATGGGATGTGGTAAGGGGATTATTTAATTGAATCCGTGCATTTGTCTCTTGCATAGCTCCAAAGCAGGCGACATCCAGATCTTCTCCTACTACCCCTATCCTGACATCCTTTATAATCACCATACATACACTACTCATACTGGTTCAATTATAGACACATTCAAACTGTGTTTTGCCCCTGCCACTTGCAGTTTCGGTTCATATTATCAACACTAGATTAAAGTGCACAAACAGGGTTATCTACCAGGTTTGTTTTAAAGTGTCTATTTATACAACCCTCTCTCTGTAATAATATCTTCTTTTTGCTTAGTTTATAAAGTGCACCGCGCATAACAGTGCTATATATATATTTCACTGTAATCTATATATAAAATTATAGTATTTAAATACTAAACTACTTAAAAGCAAACCTTTTTAATATTACTTACTTTTATATAGTGTACAGGCATTTTTCCTAAGATGATTGCCATTTTTCTAAGTCAAGAAGTAAGAAGTCCCAGATTGGCCACCGCACAAACCGGCCAAATGCCTGGTGGGATGCGATGGCCAAGGGCCTGTGCCGACAGGTGAGATCAAAGGATCTTCTCTGCCATTCCATGCAGGGCATCACTAGCCCAAAGAGAGAGCTCTGACAATTCATGGACCATTGGGGAGATTAACCATTGGGGTACCTAGTTCAGTGAACTCTGTAGCATGGCCCATAGCAACATTGTGAACCAACAGTACTTTGAGAGGAATAAGCATGGTCCGTACACTGTCAGCTCAGTTAAAAGTGCTTCTGGCTGATTTAAAACAGGGAGCAGCATTCAGCGGACTTTAAGTCAGAAGTAAACCTGTTACTAAGCAGTTTGATTACATTCAAGTTCATGAACACATTATGTATATTTTAGTTTGTTATCATATAAGGTAGGTAGCTCTAGAACCAAGGGGCTGTGTTTTAAAGTTAATGACCAGAGTCTAAAAGGTAGACAGATGGGCTCAGAAGATTGACTTACACCTGTACATGTAAGTGGAAGAGTTGGAATGTAGGGAATTAGGAACTTGGTTATCTAAGTCTAAACTATGCACCATGGTGAATACCAGCAAGATGATCTTAAAATGCATAGAGAACTGGACTGGAAATAACTGTAAGAGAGAGAGTACCTTTGCCTACTCAGGGATTATCTGTGGGGAAAAAACGATATCCTGCTCTTGCACTAAATTACATATGGCAAAAACTGTTGAATATTAAATAGTGTCAAATAATATCAGTATTAAACAAAGAAGGATTAAAACCCTAGGCAGGGTACTGGTGTGGGCCTCTACCCTTCATTCCTAGCTGCCATGTATTGCTTTTGTTTCCTGTTTCCTGTTAAAACTAATATCTGTGTAAATGATTTAGGATTGTTTTCCTTGCTTGTTAGTTATATTATATTCAGCATCTTGTATAGAGACCAGGCAATTGCATGCATTTGTCATTTACATAAAATAATCATTTGGAGCTATAACATATATACCCAAGTGTTTCAGTCACACATAATCTACCTGTGACTAGCTATATGCTGATTAGTCTTAATACTGCTTTTTAAAAGATAAAATTATAGCATCACAGATATTTATTGAGGTCTTTAGAGGGTTGTGAAATCACAAGAGTCCAATAATGCAGTATTAATAATAATAATAATAATAATAATAATGTGCACTCTTTCCTATGAATGTGTACAGTATAATAAGTTTGCCTTCATTGATGATTTAATTACATTTAAAATAATTAGAAAAAATATTCTAATATACAAGTGACTTTACAACATGTTTGTGCTATGACATCATAGCAGTTAGTGATTGGGATATTTTTACACACTATTATACATACACATTACTATAAGGAGGATGTATTCATTAAGGATAATAATCAGTAAAATAATCAAGTCTACAAAATACATATTAAGAGAACAGTGCACCAAAAACAAATGCTGTTTTAAATCTTACAATCTTACAATGTTACTTATAACCAGTCTTAAACAAATAGTCATGAAGATTTATTCACTGCATATGGCCCTACCATTCTTAAGCCAACTACAGCTACAGTCTTACACTCTTATTAACATAGGAAGTGAACACGTTCATTTGTTTATTGCAAAACTTACTGCTTAAACATATCACCGTAAAATGTATGCCAAGCATGTCAAACTCGCGGGCCGCGAGTGCATGTTTGGTGTTAAAGCAGAGTAGGCACCTGCTTTCTCCACATTGCAGGTGCCTACTCTGCTAAAAGTTACCCGGCCGGGGAGGATAGGTTCCTGGCGGCAGCGAGGGAGCTCAGCTTTCCTGCTACTCACTGCTCCTTCACTTGTGCCATCTGTAGTGATGCCGGGCGCCAGAATATGACGTCATATTCTGGCACCCGGCATCACTAAACTGCGTGCGAGGGAGCAGTGAAGAGCAGGAAGGAGATCTCCAGACTCCAGATAGAAGATGGCCCACACCAGCTCACAAAGGTAGGGTGCAATAAATAAAATGATGTGAGTGCAAGAATGTGTAAATGAGTGTGTGTCTGTCAGTGAGTGTGTCTGTTTGTCAGTGAGTGTGTCTGTTTGTCAGTGAGTGTGTCTGTTTGTCAGTGAGTGTGTGTCTGTATGTGTGTGTCTGTCAGTGAGTGTGTTTGTCTGTCAGTGAGTGTGTGTCTGTCTCTGTGTGTCTGTCAGTGAGGGTGTGTGTGTGTGTGTCTGTCAGTGAGTATGTGTGTGTCTGTGTGTGTGTCAGTGAGTGTCTGTGTGTCAGTGAGTGTGTCTGTCAGTGTGTGTGTGTCTGTCAGTGTGTGTGTCTGTCGGTGAGTGTGTGTGTGTGTTGGTCAGTGTTTCATTTGCTGCGACTGGACAGTGGAGTACCTGGAGGTGCATGGAGGCACGCAACGCTACGTCACATTCCGACATGATATCGACGTGCTCCACCTTCACAGGGTTTCAAGAAGTAGCGTGAGGATCAGATTTGGCACAGGGTGCCTTTTTGGGGTATACCAGACTACAGACTCTGGAGTCGCATACTGGCAGCGGCAATGTGAGTGGAGTCTGCTTCTTGGCTAGAAGGGGCGTCTGGGATTAAGTAAGGGGGGGGGGGGCGCTGGGATTTAGTATAGAGGAAGGACTGGGATTTAGTATATGGGGGGTGCTGTGGTTTAGTAGAGGGGGACGCTGAGGTTGTTTTTATACTGTACTTTTCAAAATAAACCTACGTTTCTATGAAACACATTTTCAAAACTTACAACTCACTGTTTAATCAATAAACAGTATAATAAATACAACTTTGTTACAATAGATGCTCCAATGCACACTTTAAAGACTTGCTGATAAAATGTTCTAATCTGATTTGTTATTTCAAGGTCTTGTATGCAGAAGAACACTTAAAGTAAAACAAGCAAAATAAATAGTGTCACAGTTCTTGCAAATAAACGATAACCTATTCACCGTGCAGTAATTGGGATCCATCAAATAGTAAACGTAAACAAAGTGTCAGGGGTGATAGCGATGTAAATTGTACTGTGCAATTTTTTTCACTCTGTTTAAATATGTAAAATAGAACAGATTTTGACTTTCATTTAAATAAATGCAACAATTCATCTTTATGATAACAAAACAGAACTGGGCAACATTCAAAGGCTTGGTTAGCGTTAAAATTAGATTTTGTTTACTTTCGTGATTCTATTCGATTTTGAAATGCAAGCATTTTTTTCTCAACGTATCATTTTTTTTTTTTTGAAATTCTTTATTTATTCGCAGTCATTAGAGTTATACACAACAGTTGAGGCAGGAGAAAGCTGGCACAGCCAGCCGCAATAATAAAGATGTAGTGATGCTAGGTACGATATTCTAGACGGTGAGGTTTTTATGGTATGAATAGTAAGATATAACAGTAAACTGGCTAGAATGCATCAAAGCCAGAGGTGTGGTTAATGCGTTAACTTAACTAAGAGGCATGTGAGGACTAGGAGCAATCGATGTCTCTGATATCTAAAACTGGTATCTTGGCATGAAAGTTACAGAGGCTAGTTACCACACATATGTTAAGATATAATTAAGCTTGAGAGCCAAGTGCGGGTTCTGTATGTGGGGGGTCAATGCAGGGCTGGCCTTAGGCCATTAGGCGCCCTGTGCGACAAGGCTTTACAGCACCCCCCCACCCCCCATGTTGCCTGTATACAGTCACACACACAGACACAGGCAGACAGTCACACAGACAGTTACAAGCAGACAGTCAGACACGCTCAGTTACAGGCAGACAGTCAGATACACTTAGTTACAGGCAGACAGTTACACACACACACACACACAGTTACAGGCAGACAGTCACACATGCTCAGTTACAGGCAGACATTCACAGAGCCAAACACACAGCTAAAGGCAGAAAGTCACACACAGTTACAGGAACACAATCACGAACTGTTACACACAGCAGACAGTCACACATGCAGGGAGGCAGTCACACACACAGGCAGGCAGGCAGTCACACACACACACACACACGCAGGCAGGCAGGCAGTCAGACACACACACACACACAGGCAGGCAGTCACACAAACCGGCAAACAGTCACACACAGGCAAGCAGTCACACACACAGAGACAAATAGTCACACATAGGCAGTCAAGACAGTCACACAGAGGCAGGCAGGCGGGCAGACAGTCTCACACACACACACACACACACACACACAAACACACACACACACACACACACACACACAGGCAGGCAGGCAGGCATCCACACACACAGGCAGTCATACAGACAGTCAGTCACACACACACAAAGGCAGGTAGTCACACAGACAGTCACACATACAGGCAGGCAGGCAAACAGACAGACAGTCACACAGACAGACAGTCCCACACAACCACACAGGCATGCAGACACACAGGCAGGCAGTCATACACACACACACACACACACAGGCAGGCAGACAGTCACACACACACAGGCAGGCAGACAGACAGTCACACACATGCAGGCAGGCAGTCAATCACACACACACACACACACACACGCAGGCAGTCAGACAGACCAGCACACAAAGGCAGGCAGACAGCCACACACACACACACACACACACACAGACAGACAGACAGGCACACACACACAGGCAGTCAGACAGTCACACACAAAGGCAGATAGTCACACAGACAGTCACACATACAGGCAGGCAGACAGACAGTCACACACAACCACACAGGCATGCAGACACACAGGGAGGCAGTCACACTGACACACACACACACACACACAGGCAGGCAGACACTCACGCACACACAGACAGGAAGACAGACAGTCACACACAGGCAGGCAGGCAGTCAATCACATACACACACACACACACCCAGGCAGGCAGTCAGACAGACAGTCACACACAAAGGCAGGCAGACAGTCACACACACACACACAGACAGGCATGCAGGCACACAGGCAGACAGTCACACAGATAGACAGTCACACAGACAGACAGTCTCTCTCACACACACACAAGCATGCATGCAGACACACAGGCAAAAAGTCACACAGACAGACAGTCTCTCACACACACACACACACACACACACACAGGCATGCAGACACACAGGCAGACAGTCACACAGACAGACAGTCTCACACACACACACAGACGTACCTCTTTCCATTTTAGCTTGAAGGAGGAGTGGATGCACTTGGTTGTTGTCCTTCCTTCTTCCCTCTTCATGTGCAGGTGCTTCGGGTATGTATTAGCCCCGCCTCTGCCTTGTGATAAACCCCGCCTCTGCTGGTCATTAAGCCCCGCCCCTGTGATAATTTTTTTTTTATTTTTTTTTACAGATCTTTACAGATTTTACAGAATAATTAATCCTCCACCCAGGTACCTATTTTAGCTCCCCTGACACCGGCCATGTGTGAGCTGTGTCGGCCACATGGCGCCCCCTGGTCGATGGCGCCCTGTGCCCTAGGTCAATGGGACTACTAGGTAACATTCTGTCCATGAGACCAGGGCCAGCCTTAGGGGTGTTCGAGCTATGCGGCTGCACAGGGCGCCATGGGAGCAGGGGGCACTATGCGGCCGACACAGCTCACACATTGCCAGCCGGGATTATAAATAAATAAATATTGCAGTGGGGCAGAGCTTCCCGTGCGGCGGAGGTGGGGCTAAACTGAGCGCAGGGGCGGAGCTAAAAGTGCCAGGTGACTGCTGTAGGGGAAGCAGGAAGGAGTCCCTGCTTCCCCAACAACCAGTCTCCAGGAGCTGCACTGTCTCCACTCCTCCATAATGAACAGAGGTAAATATGTGTAATTGTCTGTTTGTGTTTTTGACTGTCTGCCTGTGTGTGTCTGTGACTGTGTGTGTGACTGTCTGTGTATGTGTGTCTGTGTGTGTGTGTGTATGACTGTCTGCCTTTGTGTGTGTGACTGTCTGTGTGTGTGTGTGTGTGTGACGCCTTTGTGTGTGTGACTGTCTCTGTGTGTGTGTGTGTGTGTGTGTGCGTGGCTGTCTGCCTGTGTGTGTGTGTGTGACTGTCTGCCTGTGTGTGTGTGTGTGTGTGTGTGTGTGGCTGTCTGCCTGTGAGTGTGTGTGGCTGTCTGTCTCTGTGTGTGACTGCCTGCCTTGGTGTGTGTGGAGGTCTTCCTGCGTGTGTGTGTGTGTGTGTGTGCCTGTCTGTGTGTGTGTATGTGGCTGTCTGCCATGTGTGTGTGGCTGTCTGTCTGCCTGTGTGTATGTGTGTGGCTGTCTGTGGCTGTCTGCCTGTGTGTGTGTGTCTGCTTGTAAATATGTGTGTGTAAACCTATGTGTGGCTGTGTGTGTGGGGCTGTCGGCCTGTGTGTGTGTGTGGCTGCCTGTAATTGTGTGTGAGTGTGTTTATCTGCCTGTAACTGTGTATGTGTGTTACTACCTGTACCTGTGTGTTTCTGCCTCATCCTGTGTATGTGACTATCTGCGACTGTGTGCATGTGGTGGATTTGACAGTGTATATGTATTACTGTGTGCATCTGACTGTGGGACTGTGTGCACATAACTCTGCAAAAATATAAACCTGCATTTACACATATGCCTAAATGCAAATATCACATACAACCAATACACGCATATCACACACAGTTAATACACCCATTACAAATATCCCACACAGCCAACACATAGCATACATATCACACACAGTCATCACACCTATCACATACACAGACAGCACAAACATTACATCATATTATAGTGAGATGTATTACAGTGGAGCTCTGGTATATAACATGCACATTACTCTGTGTTTTATAGTTAGGGAGCTTGTGATACACTAATAGACACATTACTTAGAGTTGTATTGTTGTGTAGTGTATGATCTTGTCACAGAGCTCCACATTACTGGGAGTTTTATTGTTGTGGAGCTCTGTGATAAATGGAGAAGTAGCGCAATACTACAAATTTTTATTCCAAAGAGGTCAAGAAAAATAAGTATAATCCAGAGCTCCAAAGCAAAACCACTCACGGTATTATGTGACATACTTAGTCTGCTCCTCTGTAATGTAGGGGAGGCAGTCTGGCACTTCTGGCCTGCACCTCGGACAGCCGCCATATGGCCGTTCGGTCTGTGCCCAGCTGGAAGCGGAGGATTATTTCTCTGCTTGTTTCCTGTGCTTCAGTGGAAGGTCCGACAACATGGTACCAACCATCCAGGGTGATAGATTTCTCTTGTTAAGCTGGGAACAGCATGGTGAGCAATCTCCAGAAAAAGTGCAGGAACTCCGGTGCTGCGATGGTGTCAGGTAGGGCGCGTATTTTAATATTTTTCCAGCGCCGCTTATCTTCTAGAACAGCAATGTGATCCTGGTACTGCTTTTGAGACCTCTCTATAGTAGATAGTTGCTGGTCGGGCTGAGACTCATTTGATTTCCTTGCGGAACTGTCCAATATTGGCCGCGATATTGAGGTGTAGCTCGTCTAGGAGACGCCACAGAGTGTCTTCAGTCACCAGGGGTTTGTTGACTCACCCCCTGCTCTGCTTCCCTTTGTAAGGATTCCTCGCTGGTCGTGCGGGAGAGCCCGTCCGACAAAGGCACCATGACAGGTCTCTGCAAGGATTGCAGCCTCCATAGCAAATTGCCTATGTCGGCCGTCATCTGTGGGTAATTAGGATTATATTTCTTGCTTCGGCGTCCCATGTCAACAGGTGGATATCTGCAACAATTGGTGCCAATTAAACTTGAATTTCCTTGCAATTTCCTTGCATTTTTAGTTATATTTGTGAAATCTCACTCGGAGCTCTGGCAATGTCCGACCAGGCCGTTTGGCTGCTAGCTCCGCCCCCTCAATGTATCATTTCTATTAATGATTTTTACAAATTGCAATATCAGTATATACAATTCTGCAGTTCTGGAAACAAAACAAAAAAAAAACAACCAAACATGCAATAAACGTCGTAGTACATACCATGCTTAAATATCAACATAGTAATAGTAATAATAATAATAATAATAATAATAATAATGTACATTTAGAAACATCATTCGTAGTGAATGCACAATTAACAATAATACTCAATACATTTAATTAAATTACCTCAATAATTTTTCATTAATTAATAATCAATAACCCACTTTAATAAACAACTATCTTGTGAGTAGTTATTTCATTTTAGGTCATCCAGATATATATCATGTCTAGAAAAAGAAAAAAAATGCAATAATAATAACACTATTGTATTTTTTTTTAATTAAAAAAGCTACAGATGTCAAAGTTATTTTCAATGTCAAAAGTCAACTGTCTACAGCCCTGTTAACTTGAAAATGTGTGTCTTTGACGCACACTTTTTTCCTTTTATTTTGTACTGGTGCTTATTCTTAGCTTTATTGTGATAATATTGCATCTCAGAAAAAAATGTCCTTCAATAGAGGATTTGCTGTTAAGAAAAAATAGAGCAAAGCATATGTGGTAGTTTTGAACTGTTTTAATCTAAGAGATATATACTGTATAAACATGGTCTGCTAAGGTGCATACAAAGCATTACATTAAGCAACAATCACCAATACAGGTACTATAATAGTAGAGCACAGCAACACGCATAGCTTTATTAGTCATTATTACACAAGCAACATGACAATGTTACATCCTTCGCACAAGTAAACAGTTTCTGGGCCTTTGGGTCTACATTTAGTGGAAACTCTTAATCTGGGTTTCAGACCTCTTCAACTAAGCAATGACCAGGATCCACCAACCTGTAACAGAGAGATGAACAACCGTTAAAAGAGTGGGAAACGGTGCAAAATCAGATCATTATCATTGCATACATTCCATATTTACAAATTAAGAAGGTAATTTAAAATTTTTGCCCAAAATCTTTGAATATGACAAATTCTCCAATGTGGCTTGTTTTTTTTTTTCTCCAACGAGATTCTGGAAACTTAAAATGTGCAGCTCCCTTGACAATTCTCCATTATTCCCTGTTTAATTAATACATTCTACACTATACAAACTTAGCAACACGCATTGGTAATATTATATTAAGTTTAGCATAGTTTAGCACGTGTCTTCTCTTTTCCGAAGTGGTGGCACCTACTGTTGTTTTTTTTTTAATATTAATATTCCGTGAACTCATTTGGGACTTGTGAGTATAAACCATCTTTAACATGTCATCCTTAAAAAATAAAATGTCAAACGAACACACCACGAACACAATAACACGGAACACAAACCTACAGTAACTTGAGTGAAGACACCGCAAACAGATACACGATGTAACATACCGTATTTATTCGAGTATAACGCGCACACGTGTATAACGCGCACCCCTAATTTTCGATTAAAAATCGGTATAAAATTTTATACCGATTTTTAATCTAAAATTAGGGTGCTTGTTTTACTCGAATAAATATTCGAGTGGGTGCTCGATAATACCGACAGCCGGGCTCATTACAAGCCCGGTGGTCCTGGAGGGGCGGGCAGCAAGCGTTTACTCACCTCCGTGCAGCTCCTCCAGCTTCCCAGTGTAAATCTCGCGAGACCCGCGGCCAGCTCTGACGACGTCAGAGTGTCAGAGCTGGCCGCGGGTCTCGCGAGATTTACACTGGGAAGCTGGAGGAGCTGCGTGGAGGTGAGTAAACGCTTGCTGCCCGCCCCCCCAGGACCGCCGGGCTTGTAATGAGCCCGGCGGTCCTGGGAGGTATATTTATTCGAGTATAACGCGCACTCCTAATTTTAAATTAAAAATCGGTAAAAAAAAATGCGCGTTATACTCGAATAAATACGGTAGTTCACCCCCCCAGGAGTTACATCCTGGAACCCCCTCCCCACCAGACACAGAGTCAAACAACAACAGCCATAAACAGCTGCAGCAACCAGAACCAACAATATGAACTCTGAGAACCCAAACCTATACCCAAGTTCCCCTTTCCGAACCCCACCCCGAATTATAAGCAAAGTATCTCTATGAACCTCTATGAAAACGAGACCAGTAATGCGGTACCGCTTGGTACACACGCTGTAAAACGATAACTGTAAGCTCAACCTTGTTCCGTTCACTGATCAAAATGTACAATATGACTGCTATGTAATTCCATGTCAGAGAATGGTATTTTTCCTGTTACAACAAGGATAATATGGACGACTGGTCTTCAGACACTGTTACCCCCCTGCCCCCCAACCCTTCTTCCTTTCTGTACCCCTATATCCCCTTTTTATAATTTGAAAACAATAAAAACCTTGAATTTAAAAAAAAAAAAGTCTAACAAATTAAATTAAGCCACTTAAAATAAATGCACAGGGAGCTTTAATTTGTAATTTGTTGGCATCACATGCCAAGTTTTCATTTCCAGAACAGAGTGCTCTTTGCATGACAGACAATAGCCTCCCGGATTGTATTCTATGGGAAACTGATATGTTTAGAGATTTACAGTTGCTGATGATTTTTCCCATTTTGTATCCTTTTGTTTGGCAGTATTATATCTAAAATCTTCTTTTTTCCACTTAGCTTTGAATGAGTTGCTCAGAACAGATTTTGGTTCTTACCATGTATAATTCACACTGATCACTAGATAGATGATAGAGCTAAACATATTATTTTATCATATTCCACAGGTTCGGCTAGAGAGCTAGTGTATACATGTATTATAAAAATGCTCACTGCAGTGCTAGTGCACTCATATAACACCTGTCTGTATAGCATTCTTCCCAACATTTAAAATGGACAACGAGAACACTTTAATTTTTGAGTGGGGTGTGGCCAGGGGTAGGGATGTTCAGAGAAAATTTTGTTGACTTACTAATAACAATCTATGCAATTAAAATAGAATTTAGAGCAAGAATACTGTATCTAATTTAGGCAGACTGATTTCCAAACACATTTATTGTAGTTTAAAGACACATTAGTGTGAGTATTATTACTGTGGAGCTCTGTTATACATACAGGCACACCAAGAATATAGAGCTCCTAGACAAGAGGGACATTAGGATAGAAAAGAGGCACAGAGGAATTTGGGCCCAACAAAGGGACTGTCCCTCCTAAATGGGATGTAAGGTATAGTAAGAAGTAAACTGAGGAAACCAGCAGGATTTTTTTAAATAAAGGAATAAAGCTAAATTTCTAAGCAAGTGTGAAATGTCATAAATACAACAAATATATATATAGTTACATGGCTGAAAAGAGACACGTGTCCATCAACTTCAGCCTTTCTCACATTTGTTTTTGCTTTTGATCCAAAAAAGGCAAAAAACCCAGTCTGAAACGCATCAAATTTTGCAACAAACTAGGAACAAATTAGGAACAAATTCCTTCTTGACCCCAGAATGGCACTCGGATAGCTCCTTGCATCAAGAAGCTATTACTCCACTAATTAAAAGGTATTTACCTGTATACTATGTTTTTGAAAGTATGTATCCAATTGCTGTTTAAACATTTGTATAGATTATGATAAAACCACTTCTTCAGGCATAGAATTCCTCATCTTTATTGTTCTTATTGCAAAAACCCTTTCCTTTGCCTTAGACTAAATCTCCTTTCTTCCAGTCTAAATGTGAGATATTGTGTCCTAAGTGCAATCCTGTTTATGAACAGATTTCAAGACAATGGTTTGTATTGGCTCTGGATACAATTGTGTTATTATATCTCTCTGAGGCGCAAGTTTCCAAACCTTTCTTCATCATTATAATGCTCCATTTCTTTCATCAATTTTGTAGCCCATCTCTGTACTTTTTCTGTACAGGTTCCTCCTCACTTCCTCCAGGTCCTCCCGCCCTCTCTCCCAGATCAAAGGGCCTTAGGGCCAGTGAGGGAGAACTCTGATCTCCTCACTGGCTCGAGAAAACAGGGCCGTCTCTCTATGGGCCAGCAGAGGTGATCCATGTCGGCCTGGACACGCTGGGCAGTACAGTGGGCCCCAATGCCTGTGAGAAAAAGACGGCCCTGCCTAAGAATAGGAAGATGAAGCTACAGTGGGCTAAAGATTGGAAACACTTTATGTGGTCTGAACAATCTTGATTTCTACTGCAAATATGTAAAGGTCAGAATTTTGCAAAACTCAAATGAATCCATCAATTCTTCAAGTCTCTTAAGGTCAATGATTACACTGGTGATTACACTGTTGATATATTAGTGTCTATCTATTTTAAAATACTTATTTCCACCAGAATTCAATACAATACATTTAGGATGAAGGGGCATAAGCATTTTACACCATGAATGAACGGGCAGTCAAAAGTCTGCAAAAATTGCTCAGTGTTTAAAATCCCCAAAAGTTAAATCCCTATGAAATGTTTCCAGGAATTTGTTGAAGACAATCTGCAAATGAATATCGCTGTACTGAGTGCAAAAACAGGATCCGGGCTATTGCCAGTGTGTATTTGTATATATGTGTATATTCTGCTACTTGGTTAACAGAGTGTTTTGCAACTTAAAATATTTTTTTTCAAAACACTTCAGTATCCAGTGGTTATAAGGTTCCGTCGGAGATGTTAAGGTTTTCCAGTCTCCCTCCACTGCTTCATGTACACCGTACACGTGTCTTACTGATACTTGGCCTGGTGATTAAGTTAATAGTTTAGAGATGATCCATTTAAAAATAAGGTCAGGTATCAGGTAAAGCAGAACAACAACATGCACAGATACATTGTATTACATGCTACCTTACGTTTTAACCTGATTCCCAACAGCATATGTTCTCTTCAACGTGACTACAAGACACGTGTTCACTCTTTATATCTTAATGCTAAGAGCACAAATTAGAGAAACAGAGCTAAACACCCAACAGATTAACACACCTTTTCAGAAAGAAACATAACATAAGCAAAGTTATACATTCTGGCAAAAGAAGAATTACACAGAAAAAACGGTGTTTAGCCATTGATTTTCGAATAGGATAAATTTAAGGAACCTATTGTGATGGAGCTCCCTGTACCCCTGGCTGGGTAATTCGCTCTAGACACCCCAGGCACTCCCCCCTGGACCTTGTGAGGGACTGCAGCACAAAGTCACAGACCAATGACAAAGGTGTTTAAATACATGACACTCCCATATACAAGCATACAATCCCTCCCCTCTGCCTGGGAGATAATTAGATCAGTAACTGTACTAATTCTAATCTAATTATCTCCAAGCACAGAAAACGCATACTTTTTGAAAACACCCCAAATGTACCATAAAAATACACCCCCTGATAGCCCTTATCTGGGTGACCAACATATCCCAAAATCACCCAGATCAGTTTAGGGGTTCAGGAATTTCCTGGAAGTCATTTATTTAACCGACCGCCCGCATGGTCCCCTGCCCAAAACAGTTCCAGAGAATCAGGGCTTGCGGTCGGTCTAGTTCGGTAGTTTGAAAACGAACAAACTACCGAACAGAGTCAATAGTCTTACCCTGGAGCTTGTTCCTCTCATCCGGACGAATGATTTCACCGAACAGTGCCCTTCTAAGTTGTATAGAAACGTATGCAGGTGATGATGGAAGTTCAGGGATGTTTGGGAGTTTCTTTGTCCGATTTTAGTTCCATGAGATTAATGTCCAAACACTGCTGTCTGTGCTCATGCGAACAAGATGGCTGCCACCTTGTGGTTGTCCATAGGAATTGTGGCCACCCAGATGAACAATTAGAACAATGCGGTGAGAAACGTTCCAAGTTGTTAATAGGTGTTAACAAGCTCCAGGGTGGTCTCTGGTTCATGCGGTTGTTCGGTAACTGAACCATATAATCCCAATTGCACGAACAGAGTCTTTTAAACATTATATTGCACAGGGTCCACAGTCTGTGGGCAGAAGGCTGGCAAGCAAGCTCCTCCAGGAGCTTGTGGCAAACTCATGTAAAAAGGGGAGTTTGTCACACCTATTAAGAAAAGAAAAATATCAAAAGGAGAAGAGAAGATCGGGAAAAGTAGGTAGAAATAAAGAAAAATGTGGAAGGAAAGAGGCAGTGTGCAAGTCTAAAAAGATAATAATGGGAGAGACTCCCTCAGGAAAAAAAGATCTTAATCAGCATAATTGTAACCGCAGCTGGTTCCCTTATTTACCACTATAACGTCTTAAAGCATAGAATTTAGCAGGGCTAACCATACAGATATCTTTAGCCATAATTACATAGTTACATAGTTACATAGCTGAAAAGAGACTTGCGTCCATCAAGTTCAGCCTTCCTCACATTTGTTTTTTGCTGTTGATCCAAAAGAAGGCAAAAAAAAACAGTCTGAAGCACAATTTTGTAACAAGCTAGGAAAAAAAAATCCTTCTTGACCCCAGAATGGCAGTCAGATTTATCCTTGGATCAAGCAGTTATTGCCCTACATTGAAAGATTATATCCTTGAATATTCTGTTTTTGCAAGTATGCATCCAGTAGCTGTTTGAACATCTGTATGGTCTCTGATAAAACCACTTCTTCAGGCTGAGAATTCCACATCCTGATTGTTCTTACAGTAAAAAAAACTTTCCTTTGCCTTAGACAAAATAGTCTTTCTAAACGCATGACCTTGTGTCCTATGTAAAGTCCGGTTTGTGAATAGATTTCCACACAATCGTTTGTATTGGCCCTGAATATATTTGTATAATGTTATATAGTTTGCAAGAGATCCTCTATTTAACATACAAATAAATAATTAAGAATACAATATAAAATAAGGATTATCTTTTAGATATTTTATTAAATAAAAATATAAACATAGACATATAAAATTCATTACAATATTTTATGGCAGAGTTTATAAGATTAAACTATATGCTTGCAATATCATTTTAAATAGAAAAACATACCCTCTTGAACATGTCAACATCTCTCTCAGTCATTATAATATGGAGCTACAGTGTCTCTGTCCCCAAATCTCTCCTCTGTGTGTTAACATTTAAAAGGTATACATATTTATACCTCAGGTGTCTTTATTTTAGGGTTACCGTAGTTCATATATGAAAAAGTAACACTTCTTTTATTTGTGTTCATTCTAGGGACCTCCCTTCACTTGGCAAAAATACAAGGCCATAACTAAAACGTAAAGGTGCACACATCATGGGAAATTACCTGGCTTAGGACAAGATCTCTTAAAGACAAAGTACACAGTTTGAGAAATACAATATTTGCATTTGTCCATAACATAATTACCTCTCATATCAAATGTTTATATTGTTTATTTTCATCTGTCTATATTTCTTCTTTGACATATATTAAACGAATGACCTGACTTTTTGTTTGAATAATAGAGTAAAGGGGAAGGGCAGTACAGAGGTAGCAATAAATAGGAAACGGATAAGGAGAAACATATGTACATTTTCTTTATGTTTTTTTTTTTTATTATTGATTATACAAACTATATAGAGCAGGGGTGCCAAAAGGTAGATCCCCAAGCTTCAGCTTCCATAATGCTTTGCCATTCTAAAGGCATTCCAAAGACATGCAAAGCATCATGGGAGTTGTACTTCTGCGACATTTGAGGATCTACCTTTTGGGCACCCCTGATATAGAGAATCCAAACATGTCATACACAGCTGTGGTTAAATTTTTGGCTAAACAAGGCTGGATATTGCATCTCACTTATAAGTCACAGGGTAGATAATTTACAATGCAAGCCATTCTTAGACACAATTGTTCTAATCAGAAAATTAAAAATTAAAAAACAGGTGATAGAACAATAACTAACTGTCTGTGGCAAAAAGGTAACATGCAGCAAAAAAGGTAACATGCAGAAAATAGCACATCACACTAAAATTGACCAATAGCATCAACTGCACATTGGTACTATTTATATAGCCAGTTCAATGCTCAACCATTAAGACCATTTTGTATAATTTAATAGTTCTACCAGTATGGCCATTTTTACCCCATCTCAAGCTCTCACTCCACGATCCTCCAATGAGAACACCCCAGGTGCTTGTCTTAGGAACTGTAACCATGCATCCCAAATCTCAAGATAGGGTTTGTAACCTCAACTCAGGGAGAAATGAGTCTCCTCCATTAGTCTTAGATTCTCTACCTTATCAATTCCTTCCCTAATAGAGTGAAACTTTTAAAATTTTAAGTATATTGGAATTAGCATTTTGGCTGTGCTTCAAAGATGGGGCAGTATGAAACATCTGTATTTCTTTGGAGAGTCAGGCGTGGCATGAAATAACATAGTTATGGGTGTAAAAGGGAGAGATGCCCTGATTATCACACTTATGAGCTTATGGATCTTTGTCCAAAATTGTTGAAATCTAGGGCAAAGATCAACTTGCTATAAACTTAAAGTAAAGCATGTTTCACCTTTTCAGATCTTTTCTAGCATCTTATAAAGAGGAGGGAAGTTAAGAATGTATATGTTTGCGTGAATGGGTGTTATTCCAATCCCGAGATATTTAATGGATTTTTGTGCCCATGGAAAAGGAAGTGACAATTGAAGTTGGGCAATTTTTTCCTGTAAAATACAAATATTCAGACTCTCACTTTTGACAATCTCACTCTCACTTTTGAGAATCTCACCCAGATTTGAGAGATTACACACATTTCTCAAGAGTTCATCTCTCACACTTAAGGATAGATATGCTCTGGGGAAATTTCAATTACTGGAAAAGGTGAATAAAATTGATGTTAAAAACAATACTTTGTCAGATCATGACATCCTAATTTGGGATATCCAAAAACTGTTGCAAGTAAAAAAAACACATGGCATAAAAACGGCTATTTGTTAAACAATGTTTCAAATGTTAAATCAATTAAAGAAATAATTCAATGTTATTTTTTAGAAAACGACCCAAAAGAAACCTCATATTTTGTGAACTGGTGTGCATTCAAATCAGTAATGAGAGGACATCTTATTATTATGTTATTATAATAATCTTATGAATTTGAATAGTCAAGATCGAAAGAAAAAAGGGGAAAGTCTATCAAAATTATATATCAGACTAAACCAAGTGGCAAGATCCAATAAATGGGATATACAAAGCAGACATCAAAAATAATACAAAGATTAATAAATCAGAAATTAATGGAAAAAACAACATTAAACCTAGAAAAAATAAAAGTTAAATATTATAGTAAAGGGAAAGGGGCAGATAAATCACTTACTGCTCAATTAAAGAATAAAGGAAAACTTTAACGTGTCGTATTATAAAGATAGTTAAAAATAATGAGACATTTATTACACCGGGACAAATAGAGCAATGCTTTACCGTTTACTATAGTTCCTTATAAAACCTCAAAGAAACACCAGATAAATATAAAACAGAAGATTATATACGGAAATCGAACTTAAATAAAATAACAGATTTACAAAGAGAGGAATTAAACGGTCCAATGATCAAACTGGAAATATTAAGAAACATAGATAAGATGGACAAAACATAAAACACCAGGCCCAGATGGTTTCAGCAATATTTAAGGAACAGTTACAAGAACAGCTATAGGCAATATTTAATCACATTGTAATACAAGGGGATTTCCTCCCAGAAATGCTGCAAGCCAACTTGCTACCAATTCTCAAACAAGGCAAAAACCCTACGATAGTAGAAAATTACTGACCAATCTCATTACTAAATGGTTATGTTAAAATATTTTTGGCAATAATAGCCCACAGACTAAAATCCATATTAAAGGATATAATCCATCCAGACCAAATTGGGTTTGTTCCACTAAGATGTTCCTCTTATAACACAAGAAGAATGATTAAAATACCTTTAAATACCTTTAAAACATACAAAATCCCCACAAAAGTTACATCCCCCTGATAGCACTGATTTGGGTGACCAACATATCCAAAAATCACCCAGATCGGTTCAGGGGTTCAGGGGTTCAGAGAATCAGGGCTTGCGGTTGGTCTAGTTCGGTAAAAGCCGAACAAACAGGCAAATGGGACAGAAAGATTTTTAATCCAGTATATATATATATATATATATATATATATATATATTTGTTTTCTCTATTTTGTCTGTATTCCTTTTCTTTATATTTTTGATTATGCTTGATAATGCAGCAGCATGATGACATATCCAGATACTATGTGTACCACTTGTGATGCGAGTGATGTCTGAAAACTAAAAGAAATTACAATTAAAAAAAACGAATTTTAAAAAAATCTCACTTTTCTCTAGATTAACCTTGAATCCTAAGAATCCTCCCATTGTACAGAGCTATGGAATTTGCTGGTGCTATATAAATAATATAATAATAATAATAATAATAATAATAATAATAATAATAACAATAATAATAAGATGTCAACAAATAAATCAAGCTCTGACAGCAAGGCAGGCAGAAATATTGTTGGGAGACTTAAGGAGAATAGTAAGTCATTGGCAAATGCTAAGACTTTATAGTCCTGATTCGATACCAATGTCATAAATGTCAGGATTGGTACAGATGACTTGTAGGAATGTTTCCAAACTTAAAAAAATAAATGGATGTCGTTGCTAAATGTAAAGAGCAAGGAGTAATGACCATTAATAATTATTCTGGCAGATGGGAAGGTATATAACACTCAAATCTACCTCAAAAAGCAGGGACCAGTCTACCTCATAAAATGCCACTAAATGCCCTCTCCAAATCCGAATTGAGGAACATGTGAGAAATATCAAAAAGAAATATGAGAAATACGTTTCCCTTCATTTTAAATTGCACATAATAGTAATGCACAAGATTTGGAATTCCATGCGATTCAAAAAGTATGAAAAAATTGGAGAGGCGGTGACATAGTGAAAGATTTAGGTCGGGTGGAGGTGAGGTGGATTTTTAAATTAGATACATTGAGCACTCAGGTCTCAATGTAGACTTTGAATTGTGCCATTTTTATATTTTGTTTAAAATAATCTCTCACCTTCCCTCCCCCATCTATATTTAATTTAAAAATAAAAAGTTTTAAGTATATTACTATTTAATTAACTAAACATATAGAGCTACATATTCATTCCTAAGAACTTCTTTGGAGATCCAAACTCTTCTCTATATGATAAGAGGATACTGCACTATTTTCTGCACTTTATATTTCCTATTCAACATATACACCCCATTGGAGGATTTAAAGAGACATACAGAAGAGGTTGTGTTGCTACCAGAAAGCACAGAAAACGCTATGTTCAGAGCCATAACATTTAAAAGACTCTTAAATTGTGAGCATGTGTTATTAAATTATTTTTATACTACTATTTCTATATTTATATCAACAACATTACATGTGCGTAGGTAGAGACTAACTGTGTATAGGCATAACCTATACCATAAACCCAACCACTTATTCCTGAAATGAACCACAACAGATTTACTTTGGAGTACACGGGCCACAGCTTTATTATAAATATAGAAATATTAAAACTTCAACTTTAACATAAACACATACATAATTACTCAGTATATAGATACATCACTGAGTACCGTGCCAACCAAACATAATTTAGGGCAGCTGCCCCTTCCCCCTCGTTCCAACCAGTACAAGGCCTTTTCTTGGGCCTTCCATTTCGTAATGCTAACCACTAGCCGCTTATTGGCTCAGTGGGCATTTCCGTTATCCATAACTGTACCTGAGGTTAGGGGAGGGACAGGCCTACCCATCCACTTTCCAAGGACCATTGGTCCAACCCCCGGTTGACAAGGGCCATAAACCGCCACAAGACCCGCTAGCTTACCCCCTAAATCAGCGGGGCTGCTCCAACGCCAAAGCCATGGCCTCCTCCAATGCATCCTGCAATGCTAAATTAAACAGATCAAGCCCATCCTCCGTCAGGTGGACCCCATCACTCCTACAATAAATTGCTGCGTTACGATCAAAGATGCGGTGATGCATCGTGAGCCCCCATACCTTTCACAAACCTCAAAACCCGCTTATTAAGTTTTATCCTGCTCCATTCAAGAACCCTGGGGTCTCTTGTCCCCTTCCAATAGTTCTGACATAGCACCTCGGACCACACCAGACACACCCTCGGGAATCTGAACCAGAGCTCAGCCAGATCCCACACCGTAATAGGGCCAAGAACGTTCCCCCCAGAATGAATCAGGATAACATCAGGAACATCGAGCAGGATGGAAAAATGGACCAACAGGTGCTCCCACCGCATCCCCCTGGGGAAACAGAATCAGTCCAGTTTGATGAACATATGATCAGAACCAGATGCCCAACTCCCAATCCTCTGGATAGCTTCCTCAGCCAAGCCCAGGCACGATGCCTCAGTGGCAGCCTCTACTGTCATGTTTTCTGGGAGGACAAACCTCCCAGAAAACATGAAGACATGCCAAAGGACAGAACATAGAGCAAGGGATGCTACGTGACGTGACCCACGTCCCTCATCCAAGAACATCCGTCTTGGACTTCTAAATCAAAAACCTTGCTGCATCCACGTCAACCGATGGAGACAAGGGCACCGAAAAACCTTCAGCAGCCACGGAAGGAGAGTCAGCCTGTATTGGAGCACCATCTGTCTGTGTCCACCATCCGGCCCAGGAAGAAGGACTGTGGCTCCTGCTGCATGTGGCTGGAGACGGGGAAGATAAGCGAGTGCTGACCGCCGTGGACCGCCCCGGTGCCCAGGTAGAGACAGAAGCCCGCAAGGGAGGTAAATGAAGCCTCGCGGCTACAGACCGGCGGATCCGTGAGGCCAGGCCTGAACTCCTAAGCCCAGGAGGGCCCATAGCTTCTCCTTGCAGGGGAAAACGTTCCGGTGGCCGAGCTCGCCACTGGGAACCTCCGCTACTGCCGGGAGGGGAGGCAGCAACAGCCATGGAGGCCTGAAGACCAGCCAGCTGAGCATGCAGGTGCAGACCCCATCTTGTAAGGCCTCGGCCCTGAGGGCAGAGAGGACAGCTTCGATATCCATACCCTGGCCACAAACAGCACTTGGAAAGCAGGTATACCGAGCACAACAACCAGCAGTTACCAACTGATTATTAAGATGGATGCTATCCTGTAAGATGGAAACCTATTTATACTGTCATGCCTTAATTATGGTATCCTCTTACTTCCTGGTTCCACGGAGCTTAGCCACACCTCTTTATGACACGGTCTCCCTATTTAATCTGACCGCACCAGCTGATCGACGCTGGATTAATGAACTACGTTCCGTACTCACGAACCGGCTGCAACATCGTTGTGAAAGCCTCTGTTACCGGACCGGACTGGAAGACTTCAAGTTCCCTTCACCTTTCCTCATCCACGACTAAAGCTGAACTCTCACCATTCAGGATAAACCGCCTCTGAGGAGATCTCGTGAACCAGTGTTCTATGTGCCGGAAGCTAAGTAAAACCTCTGTGATAAGCGTTGCATCTCAAAGCTGTTATTTCCTGTCTCCAAAGTCCTTCGTTAAAACAAACCCGTTACAGCTAACTTCAACTCATACTTTGTCTCAGTTAGCTGCATCTGTCTTACTTCAGTTAAAGTCTATGGAACAGCTATTGTAACTTCTTATCACCTAATTAATTAATACTACTAAAGGACTCTTTCTGATTCAGTCATCGTTTACTACTTAAAGCAACAGTGCATATAATTGTGGACTTCAGTTATCGTTTACTACTTAAAGCTACAGTGCCTATAATTGTGGACTTCAGTTATCGTTTACTACTTAAAGCAACAGTGCATATAATTGTGGACTTCAGTTATCGTTTACTACTTAAAGCTACAGTGCCTATAATTGTGGACTTCAGTTATCGTTTACTACTTAAAGCTACAGTGCCTATAATTGTGGACTTCAGTTATCGTTTATTACTTAAAGCTACAGTACCTGTAAATTGGAATTAAAGTCAATACCTTTTACTTTTTATAATAAATATTCAAACTATTAGAAATCTGCAGTTAGTTCCTTCATAACAATTGTTTAGACGTGACATATACTATCCTACCCATCTACCCCTTTATTACTCCACCAACTGTCACAGGACCACTTTACCACATTCCTCTGTATATTCTACCTCACACTCATATGCCTGTTCTGCCTAAGCCTTGCCTGGCTCCTCATGGTCTCGATTGTACCTTCTCTCTTTTTTATATTTTATGAGACAACTTTTTCCCATGGTATAACAAAAGTTTAGGTAAAAAACAAAAGGCAGAACAGGGGGTGGTTTGTCACCTAAACATTGTTCAATCATAAGAACTTCATGTGAGAAACATATAAAGCAAATTATTCAGAAGTGAATAAAAAATTAAAGGTTAAAAAGGTTTAAAAATAAGGTGCTCCTATCACCAATGTGAGTCACTTATCACATAAAATAATACAAAATACAAACAAAAGTGGGTGGTGAGAGTACTCTAATGAATATTACCCTTTTCCAGTAACATATAGTTGTCTTGTTAACCTAAAAACAAGCACAGAAGTACATAGGGTAATAACGTAATAATTCAATGAATCCAATTAGTTATTGGAAAAACTCACATGGTCATGAGCCACTTCAAAAAGCTGGCTCAGACTAACAGCATATCAGCACAGCGTGAATTTTCTTTAGCTCCAAGCTTGTTCCCTTCGGAGGTCCTTTCTCCTTACTCTTTCAATTACTCCAGGATGCAAGGGGTAATGGATAAAAGGAATTTATTGACACACTAAGGGTAGCTGGACATAAAGTCAAAACATATAAATATAAAAGTCCTCTGGACATAAACTCAACGCGTTTCGGCCAATGGCCTTTCTCAAGAGTGAGAAAGGCCATCGGCCGAAACGCGTTGAGTTTGTGTCCAGAGGACTTTTATATTTATATTTTTTGACTTTTTTATGTCCAGCTACCCTTAGTGTGTCAATATTTTGTTTTATGATTTATACATCAAGCGCTTGATATGAAAATAAAACCAAAAAATCGTATCAGTTAATTTTCAAGTATGTCCTGAGACTGTTTGATGTTTTTTACACAACATATGGTACACATGGTGCTCATTTTATTGACCTCAGATATTATAGAAGGAATAAGTTGATTCTGAGGGTTCAGTAGGTTGTACATATAGTACAGATGGTGTGCCAACTATTGAACTATTCAATCATGTTCTGTATTTAGGTAAAAATAATAGCTTCCAAAGAATGGTAATTTGCAGTGGGCCTCAAAGATGTGCTGAAAACAAGATTCAGTTTTGGGAATAATTGACTTGACCCTATTACCCTTTTCAGTCTGTGCTTCTATTAATATACATGGACTAAACAATTTATATACCCCAGTGAAAGCATGCCAGCAACTAATTATGCAGCATTTCATTGGGGACATATCTAAAGACAGCTTGCAAAAGCTGCAGATCTCTTTTCTTAAGCCTTTTGTCCCCAGCCAAGACATTCTGTGTCTGTCCAAACACAGACTTCCCAATGCAGCTCAATGAGAAGTCTTTGCAACTCTTTGCCTGTTTCTTAAAAGACCTCTAAAGTCACCCAAACCACTTCATCTCAGTTATATGTTCTGGGAGCAGTGGTCCTGTATCTTTAAGCCTTCAAAGTAAAATATTGACATACTTATAGTAGCTAACAAGCCACAAGAGGCACTTCTGCTTCTGTGACCGAGTATAACTCTGTCACTTGATGTAGCAGTTACCAGGAAAGCCTATGAGGAGCATTGGATGAGTGCATGATGCTCGCTGCACACGTGCATCAGGTCCCAAATGCTCCTCTATAAGGAGCATTGGATTGGACCATCGCTGGAGGGAGCCATGCCACCTCAATTACATTGTCGGTGGCAGAGAGGTGGCTCTGGAAAATGGTGATTAACCCCTTTATTTTTATTCATATTATTAATATTATGGCACCAGTGTAGGGGACTACTATAGATAGGACACTATATATAGATACTAAAGATAGGAGTAGGTATTTCATAGGTTTGTACTCCTAATGCTATTGTGTTCCATTAAGTTTAGCTCCACAATGCTAAACAACCAGGAAGTAACAGGACTGTTTGTCTAGCTTACAGCCAGGGGAGGGGGTGTAACAAGGTATAAATTTGCCATTTTCTATTGAAATCTGCACTTCTTGTAAAATAAAAAAAGAATGAAAGCTGAAGTGCTTAAGGTTTCTGGAGGGTACCTTAAAACAAGTACCTTTTTAATTTGATGTCCCATCTAAAACACTATCAAAATTATAAAATTCAACATTTTAAGTCAGATCTCTGTACCTTCTGAAAGAGAGATAAAGAGCGAGAGCGAATGTGTCTATGTATTTGTTATCAAGGCAATGGTAAAATGTGTTAGCATTAACAACATGTATACTATTCCTTTATCTTCTCCTTTGTTTACATGTACCTACACAATCACATTTTATAGCTGCATTGGTCATATTGTTTATTGTAGATAAATCATGCAATATAGAACAGCACCGACAATAATATTGGTTAATATATAGAATTTGTGCATGAAATGTGTTCTGTTTGATGTTTATTTAAGATGTTGTAATGCTGTACTTCGGAATGCTTCTTTGATTTATTAACTATAGTAAATATTTGCCTACCCCCTTCTTAAACTCGAGATAAAGAACAAGAATTGGGGAACCTTATCATAAGCCAGTCACTTTGTTTGCAGCACCAATTTCTCTGTTTAGACATTTGCTCTGTCATGGGGTTAAATTCTATGAGCTGCAATAATGTTAACACGGATTTATTTCTCATTCTTTGCATACTGGTTCTAGGAAAAGCAGTTTGCAAGTATGTAAAAATGACGTTTTTGGATCATTATTTGTACATATGTGCAGTTTTTGTAGCATATTGTTCTTAAAGTAAATCACTGGTTTACAACATATTGTATTTGACACATTTGAAACTATTTAGAACAGGTAATAAATAAAATTACTTATAGGTCTGTTTAATTTAAGGACACAAATATAAAATATGAAGCATTACAAACTGATCTAGTAATTTCTGTCTACTAGGTGACTTATTGAAAACCTTTTCTTATTTGTTTATGTGTAACAAAATAGTATGTATAGCACCTAAATGTACAGGAAATGCAATGTAATGAGCATGAAATGGATAATGTTTGAGCTTGGCTTGCTATTACAACCCAAGTCATCTTTGATTGTAAGTTGTCCAAAGCATCCAAGATATTTTAGTTTATGCAATTCACATTTTATTGAATATTTTTGTAATAGCAGCAAAACATAACACTATTCTGTATTATAATAAATGGATAAAACAGCAAAGGAGAGTAAATGCAGTACAGAACAAAGTTTACTCCATAATACAGAACAAAAAAGGGGGAAAAAGCAAGTTCACATGTGTCTCATACATGTTTTTTGTTTTGGGAATTATCCACAGAAATATGTTTAACCCCTTAAGGACCGGACTGTTTTTGCGATGTTGTACATTTGCGACCAGGCATCTTTTTACACTTTTGTGGTGTTTGTGTTTAGCTGTAATTTTCCGCTCTCTCATTTACTGTTCCCATACAAATTATATATTGTTTTTTTCAGGACAAAAGGGGCTTTCTTTACATACCATTATTTATATAATCTCATGTAATTTAATTTTTTAAAAATGAAAAAATATGATGAAAAATTGAAAAAAATACATGTTTTTTGACTTTTATGTGAAAAATCTTTTACTCATCTACAAAAGCGAATGAAAAAAACTGCTAAATAGATTCAAAATTTTGTCCTGAGTTTAAAAATACCCAGTGTTTACATGCTTTTTGCTATTTTTTTTGCATCTTATAGGGCTATAAGTACAAGTAGGATATTGCGGTTTCAAAACATACATTTTTAAAATGTATCAATAGTGACATTGTAACACTATTATCTGTCATAAATCACTGAATAACACCCCACATGTACATATTTTTTTTTAAAGTAGACAACCCAGGGTATTCAATATGGGGTATGTCCAGACTTTTTTAGTAGCCACTTAGTCGCAAACACTGGCCAAATTTAGCGTTCATATTTGTTTGTGTGTGAAAAAAGTAAAAAACTAAATTGAACGCTAATTTTGGCCAGTGTTTGAGACTAAGTGGTTACTAAAAAAGACTGGACATACCCCATGTGCAATACCTTGGGTTGTCTTATTTTGCAAATGGTATGCCATCATGGGGGTAATTATCATTCCTGGGCTACCTTACGCTCTCAAAGGCAACGTAACCAACCTGGCCATTTTCAATGTAAAAATATTTGACCCATATATTTGACCCTGTAACTTTCAAAAACGCTATAAAACCTGTACATGGGGGGGGGGGGGGGGTACTGTTATACTCAGGAGTCTTTGCTGAACACAAATATCAGTGTTTCAAAACTGGAACATGTATCACAACAATTATATCATCAGTAAAAGTGCTGTTTGTGTGTGAAAAATGCAAAAAAAGTCACTTTCACTGACAATATCATCGCTGTGATATGTTTTACTGTTTTGAATCACTAATATTTGTGTTCAGCGAAGTCTCCCGAGTAAAACAGTACCCCCCATGTACAGGTTTTAGGGTGTCGTAGAACGTTACAGGGTAAAATACAGTGATAGCAAATTAAATTCTCTGTACTTTCGGCCTGGGTTGGCAGGCAGGTCCCTTAAATTGCAATCAATAAAATAACTTAATTATGTAAAAATATTACATAAATACGCACGTAGAATTTAAATATATATGCATATTTATATATTTGAAGTCTACGTGTATATTTATATAATTATTTATGTAATTTTGTATATGGACATATGAATAGTTCGTATTCTTTTTATTTATTTATATATACATAGATATATATACAATTTCATTCTAAGTGTATTTTGATATAAATATATATATATATATATTAATATCAAAATACGGTTAGAATAAAATTTTGTATAGATATATAATTTTTTTTAAATTTTTATTATTATTTTTACATGTTTAATTTAATTTAAATTACTTATTATTTGTATTTTATAATAATATATATATATATACAATATATATAGTTATATATATACGTGTGTAATTTAATTATATGTGTATTTTTATATTAATATATGTACATATTAATATAAAAATACACTTAGCATGACATTATATATATGATATATAGACATATATTATATAGATATAATATATGTCTATATATCATATATATATACACATATATAATAATAATTTTTTTTATTAACTATAACTTTAATTTTTTTTTTATGATTTTACACTAGCAGGGAGACTGCCTGTCAGCACAGACAGTCCCCCTGCAGGCATAGACTAGGACACCTATTGTGACCATGTGGTCGCCCTGTTGGGCGATCACATGGCCACAGGGGTCCTAATTCGCCATGGGGAGACTGTCTGGGCTGCAGGCAGTCTCCCCACAACGGGAGCACCGCCGATCGCCGCCGGGGGAACGACGGCGATCAGGTAAGTACATCTTAAATTTAGGACGGTTCAGGACCGTCGTCGGTCGGCAATGAAAAAATGCTGATGACGGTCCTGAACCGTCCTACGTCCTTAAGGGGTTACATTTCTGTTATCTATTAGCTATTTTTCTTAAGGGAACACTCCAAACATCCTATAGTATGCTGTACTGGTTATGGTCCAGGAGTGTCCTCTGGCCTCTTCAATATATTTTTCCATGTAAAAGGCTATATTTTTTTCTAAAAAATTTTTAGTCATACACATAATGTCACTGCAGGGGATAAAAAACAATATGATTTTAATTAAACATAGGGGTAACCAATTGATTTTATCTTGTGCGTGCTCTCACCACTGTTACCATTTTATTCACTTATTTATGTGTGGTGGAGTGACCCGCATTGGTGATTATAGCACTCTGTTTCTTATTGTTGTTTAAAACTAATATACACATTACTTTTATAATTATCACAGACTGTAGGGGGGCAGGATGGCTTCTGGGAAGACCAATTAGGAGGGAATTACAGTAATCCACGTGAGAGATTACTAGAGCATGAACAAGCTCCTTGGCAGCATCCGTAAGAAAGGGGCGTATGCGGGCAATATTTCTAAGCTGGAATTGACAGGTTTTAGCAACAGACTGGACATGAGGTGCAAAGGTGAGGCCAGGATTAAATGTTACACCAAGACAGCGAGCTTGAAAGGATGGGGTGAGGCAGGTACCGTCAACCTGCAGGGAGAGTGAAGGAGGAGGATCAGTGTTATTAGGAGGAAAAAAAAGTAACTCAGTCTTAGAGAGAAAGAAGAGAGGCAATTGGTGAGACGTTGTAAGACAGCAGGGGAGAGGTCAGGGGTGGAGAGATATATCTGGGTGTCATCAGCGTACAGATGGTAGTGGAATCCAAATGAATTAATGAGTTTGCCAAGGGAGGCAGTATAGAGAGAACAAAAGGGGGCTAAGAACTGAACCTTGAGGGACTCTGACTGAGACAGGACGAGGAGGGGAGATGTTGTTGAAATAAGAGACATTGAAGGAGAGTTGAGAGAGATAGGAAGAGAACCATAAGAGGGCTGTGCAACAGAGACCAAGAGATTATATAGTTAGGAGAAGGAAGCCATGATCAATAGTGTCAAAGGCAGAGAGGTCAAGAAGAATTAGTATGGAGTAGTGGCCTTTGGATTTAGCTGTGATTAGGTCACTTGTAACTAACCAGTCTCAGTAGAGTTGAGGGGGTGAAAGCCAGATTGAAGAGGATCAAGGAGGGAGTTGGAATTTAGGAAGTGAGTCATACGAGTAAAGACAAGTCTTTCTAGAAGTTTTGAGAGAAAAAAAGGAAGCAGGGATATGGGATGATAGTTGGAAGGGGAAGACGGGTCTAGGGATGGCTTTTTTAGGAGGAGTACGATAGTAGCATGCTTAACCCCTTAAGGTCCAAACTTCGGGAATAAAAGGGAATCATGACATGTCACACATGTCATGTGTCCTTAAGGGGTTAAGGGGAGCAGGGACAACACCAGATGAGAGAGAGCAGTTTCGGATGTGTGTTTAGGATGGTACAAGACAATGGGAGAGAGATCTGATAAGGTGGGAAGGTACCGGATCAAGTGGACAGGTGATGGGACGAGAGGAGAGTAGAAGCGAAGCCAACTCCTGTTCTGTAGCTGGGAAGAAAGCCTGTAGGGTAGGGAAGGTACAGTCGATGTGACAGGAGCAAAGGGGGTAGAATTATTTACTTAACTGTTCAATCTTGTTGGTAAAGTAGCATGCAAGCCTATCTGCCGAAAGGTCAGTTTGAAGGGTGGCTTGAGGTGGGCGAAGGAGAGAGTTGAAGGTATTAAAGAGACGCCTGGGATTGTGTGAGCATGAACTAACAAGAGATGAAAAGTAGGATTGTTTAGCAAGGGTGAGGGCTGTATGAAGACAAAATGAATTTATAATGGAGGAAGTCTGACAAGGTGCGAGACTTCCTCCAGCAGCGTTTAGCTGAACTGGAGCATCTCTGCAGGTAGCGTGTTGACTTAGTGTGCCACGGTTGGAGGCGCACCCTCCTTGAGGTTTGGAGTGGGGCTGCAGCATCTAGGGCAGAGGTCAAGGTAGTGTTATATGAGGAGATAGCCAGAGAGGAACAGGAGAGGGCAGGGATGGATGAGTGTTCAGAATGGACTACAGTTGATAGCTGCTGGAGATCAAGAGAATTCTAATTCGTCCTGAGTTGAGGGGGATTAGGTTGAGGATATTGGGTGTGGGGGCACTCAAGAACAAATTATAGGAGGTGGTGGTCTGAGGAAATGGAGTATTACAGAGATTGGAGACTGAGCATGCATTTGAAACAATGAGATCTAGTGTATTGCCAGCTACACGTGTGGGAGATTTAGCCAATTCTATCGGCCAAAAGAGGAGGTGATTGAAGTAAGTTTTGAGGCTACCAAGGACAAGGGTGGGTTTATGTTGAAATCCCCACGAATTAGGGATGGGATATTGCTTGAAAGGAAGTAAGGAAGCTAGGCAGTAAAATGGTCAAGGAAGAGACGAGGAAAACCAGGGGGCCGATAAACAACTGCAACGTTTGCAGATATCGGTTTGAATAAGCGAATTGAGTGAATTGAAACAAAATCACAAAAAACTATATTTTCTTAAACTCTGACAAACAGAATGGCATGTGGCAGGAAGCCCAAATAAATTAGCCTAACTAAATAAAGTCAGCTCCTATGAATACCACAGTGTGTGATTAGATCCTGATCCCTTTCTGACCTTACACATTAAAAGTTATCTTCCAAATGCTGTCCGACTAGGTATTCTGCTGCGAGACACACCCTGCTGTTCCCTTCATTGTATAGGAAAGGTCAATTGCAGTCACAGACTATAGGGATGTAGTATGTGCATTTCTCGCACTGTTTATTTTATGTCATATTTTATATATAATGTAACCAATATTACCCATCATCTCTATATGCTGAAAGATATAAACTGTTTAACTTTGGAATTCAGGCATACTCTTCACCTTTCTCTCTGGAATGATCACATATACTCTATAAGCTATATACTGACTCCAGATGTCTTCTCCACCTATGACCTCTGTTCCACTTCCAGCACTTTACTTTCTATTCATCACTACAAAATCGAGATGGGTCAAGCAGCCTTCTCCCACAAAGCTCTACAAATGTGGGATAACTTAATACAACCTTCATGGAAATATCACATCTGCCACTAGTCTGATGTCTCGTAGAAACATCTGCCTCAATATATCATCAATCAAAAAACAGCTGCAATTATTGATAATATGTAGCTTTACTATATGTGTTTAAAGGCAGGTATGTAAAATTATATTTTGCAACTTGAAGATAAATGAAATTTCACTTAGGATTGTCACTAAATTCACCAGGATTCTTGGAGAAACGATAAATGTGTTGTAAACATTTCACTAAAGTATATGACATGGACAAAATTCTAGTCTATTCTAAATTTGGACAAATTCTAGCCTATTTTTACTCAAACATTCTTCAACAAATTTCTGGTTTAATGAATAATACTATAACATTAATAACTTTATTTTTCATAGTTAAATGAAATAATTGTGTTTGATATAAATACGTGGGATTTGGAATATTCACTGAACAAACAGTAACAGAGACTCACCTATACAGAATGCACTTATCTGAATAGCAAAGCAGACCTTGCCAATGTGTGTTCAAATGTGTGCTAACTAGACTAATTAATCTTTCTGCTAGATTTACGTGATAAAATGTTGACCTACTGCGGGATTAAAAGATTACTAGTAACTGTTTTCAATGAAAGCTGCAACAAGCCACATGTCAACATAGCAATAATATGAACTCACTTTTACAATTCCTTATAATCAGATACTTGGGTTATTTAACTTTGTGTTTTAGTTTAAGGCACATTGAAGCATTAGATTTGTGTCTAGTGGCAGGCATCTAATTGACAGAGCCTTCTCCTCTTATTTTCCATGTTTAAAAACATTATTTAAATATAAAACACATTATTAATGAGAGCGGCCAGAGAATAATAGACTGGCTTGTCCAACTTATAAAAGTAAATAAGAAATAATTGTGTACATGCATTAGACTACACTAGGTAAGAACAGACAGAGCACTTGCAACTTAAAATCACATTGGTTCGACGTCCCTCATCTGCACACATACAAAGCCACAAAAACACAAAACGTATTGTGAACATATAAACAATACATATTTATAAAGCAAGTTTAGCACAATATTACCCGCTTACTAACACATACAACAGAATGTATCTCAATATACAATGAAGCAACATGCAATAGAGTGGATTGTGCTTCATTGAATTAAAACAAATAGTTAATAGAATTACATGTATATGCACAGTTTCACTATATAGGATGGGATAATGTCGGTCCTGACATACACTTTGAGCTAGATGCTTGAGTTGTAAGGTTTTTGTGGGGATATCACAATATTACTAAAAAGTGATGACACCATGTAAAATTGAAAATACAGACAAAGAAACAGCGCACACAAAAAAATACAGTTTAAAATTTTACAAGGCTGCTTAAAATCACCTATCCTAGCAAACAAATATGGGGATTTAGTTACATCATAAGGTCATATTGTGCTAAGCCCACCACTATGTGACAATACAGGTATAATCAGGGGCCTTTTAGCCGCAAGGCAAACAAGGCATTTGCCTTGGGCAGCATTTTCCAGGGGGCGGCAAAAAACGCCGCCCCCAAATGCCCAGGGCAAATGCCTTGTTAGCCTTGTGGCTAACTGGGCTGCCGTCGGGCTGATGGGCTGGGCGGGCGGCTGGCGAGGGAGCTCTTCCTCTGAGCGCTCTGCTCAGCTCCCTCGCGCGCCGCCGTGAGACTGGGAGCCGGAAGATGACGGCTCCCAGCCTCACTCTGCGGCGCGCGAGGGAACTGAGCAGAGAGCTCAGAGGAAGAGCTCCCTCGCCACGCTTCCTCGCCACTGGACCACCAGGGAGAAAGAGACCCCCCTCCAGCATTCCCAAAGGTAAGGAGGCTGGGGGTGGGGGGGGGGGTAGGTTAAATAAAAAAAAATCTATATATATGTTAATGTGTGTGTTTGTCTGACTGTGTGTGTGTCTGACTGTTTGTGTGTTTGTCTGACTGTGTGTGTGTTTGTCTGACTGTGTGTGTCTGACTGTGTGTGTCTGACTGTGTGTGTGTGTGTGTGTGTGTGACTGTGTGTGTGTCTGTGTGTGTGTGTGTGTGTGTGTGTGTGTCTGACTGTGTGTGTCTGACTGTGTGTGTCTGACTGCGTGTGTCTGACTGTGTGTGTCTGACTTTCTGTGTCTGTTAATGTGTGTGTGTCTGTTAGTGTGTGTATGTGTGTGTCTGACTGTGTGTCTGACTGTGTGTGTCTGTTAGTGTGTGTGTCTGACTGTGTGTGTGTCTCTGACTGTGTGTGTGTGTGTCTGTTAGTTAGTGTGTGTGTGTGTCTGCTAGTGAGTGTGTATGTGTCTGACTGTGTGTGTTTGCCTGTGAGTGTGTGTGTCTGTTAGCTAGTGTATGCGTATCTGTCAGTGAATGTGTGTGTGTGTGTATTTTGAAGGCGGGACGGGGGGAAGGGTTGGGTGGTGGTGGCGCGGGGGGGGGGGGGAGAGGGGCGCCTGAGTTTTGTCCTGCCTAGGGCAGCACAAAACCAGGATACACCACTGGGTATAATCCAAGAATGAAGGTGGCACTGGACCTTCTGGGAATGAGAAATGCTGTTGATCTATAAAGTATATAGTATTTTCTGTAAGTCTGCGTTTGAGTACAACAGTATTCCAACTAGATCATCTTATGTTAATGTGCAGTTTTATTATTATGTGTACAATAAACTGTATTTGGACATTTTACCCTACGATTCGTTTTTTTCTTGTTTTTTTTTATTCAACAGTTATATTCTTCAAGTGGACAATTATCTTGCAGGATTGACTGTGTGTGTATTTATACATTCAAAGATTGTTCAAATGAGAGAACACTCCCTTAAGAACTTCATGTTTGTAAACATACAGTATTGCACTACATCTATTTTTTTTTTCATATAACCATCTTTACAATAGTGTTATGTATAAGGGCATTTCAGAATGCACAATATGTGAAACTCTGAAGGTGAGGAGCTACATCAGCAGAAGACCGTGCTGGGTTCCAACCATTCCAAAATCCAAACCATTACAAAATCCAGCTTGGTTAAAAAATGTCATTGTATCTTTCTATTCCTCCCTGTGAAATAAACTTCCATTAGCGATGAAAGGCCCTTTAAAATCATCACAGAATGCAAAAAAGTGAAATTGGCTTCTCAAATAGAAATATATCCGCACAATCAATACAAGACTGTATGGAAAATGCTACATTAGCTCACTAAAGTCTGTTTACAATATCTACATAATCATGAGTGATCAATGTGATTGGCTGGTCTCTTCTAGCCACTCATATTGCCATTTTCTTTCGCCATTGGCTGAATGACTTTACCCTGCTCTCCTCCACTCATCGAACTTGACACTGACTGGGGTCTATTGGCCAGGCCCTCCGCGCTTAATTTAGATTCCTGGGAATTTTCCATTTAATTTATTCCCACCACACATGGGATGTAGAAATAATCCAGTTCTCAAAATTAGCCTCTTACTTTAAATTCTTAAATTCTGATGTTAAACTATACATTGTCAGATAAATAAATATGTGTGTGTGTGTGTGTGTATGTGCCTGTGTGTTTATATAATCTAATACATAATCTCTCTCTCTCTATATATATATATATATATATAATCAATATATGAATATATGAGAGTTTGCTAAAAGCACTTAAACTATTTTTCTTCCAGTGCATTTTGTTGTTTTTATTTAATTCTTTAATGAAACATATTACTGAATTATACTGTATTGTGAATATACTGTACATGTATTAAGAGTTTTATTTGCTCCTATGATTCCATGAAGCAAGGATTGGTGGTCTGATTAAGCAAAGTGCACAAACAGAAGGAAGGAACAGATTTAGGTTTACTGAAAAGCGTTTACTAGAGGAAAGTTAAACAATTGAATTTTAGAGGAATTTACAGAGATATTTAATTGAAATGCCATCCTTCCAGTTGTGCCATGTTTACACACCTGGATTACATGCTTTAAATGTAGAATAGAGACTGAAATGCTGTGAAGTCCATATTAGATTATTCATGGTACCCCACTTACAGATGAAGTTACCAAACACTTGTTACATAAGAATCGGACAATAATCAACTCTGGTGCTCAGAGTAAACAAAACTGGCATTCTCCTGGCAAAATGACTAAACCTGGAAATAAAATCCCACATGGTAGGCCTTGCAGAGTTCAGTGTTAGAACTTTGGACAGCTGTATGCTTTAGTCATGTGGCTACCAAGGTTCTATTTTTTTTTCTATTTTTGATATCCATCTGTAAAGTACCCATTACATTTATTAGATTATCAATCACAAAAATGTTATCTTTATGGAGATTACCATCATGGCTTGCTTTCTTCATAGCTTACTATATATTACTCGATGCACATAAGGCTACCTCATCGGATGCCTCCTCAATAAGGATTTAAGGTAAGAAAGTGTTTTATGGTTTTGATTTAAATATATGGTTGCTAATTTAGTCTGGTCTAATATTTTTTTATAATTATTTTTACTAGTTTAGGTTGATATAATATATAGTTTATATAGTTATTGCTAATGTTTTGTTAACCTATGACAAACATTAAGTGCTTTACTGATGAAAAAGTGTATTCAGATGAACTTACCCAAGGTTCACAATACTTTAGTCAAATGCATTGAACTAAAAAACCATTAGTTGCTTCCCGAAATATCAATCTGGTATTGAGTTATACCAGATTCTCTATGATCTTAAACAGTTTCTTCTTATATATTCTTTATATCTTAACAGGACAAATTGTACAGTCACATATTATATGACTGCTTTTCTTACTGTATGTAACTTGTTTTACATAAAATATAAACTGTAATAACTGAATTGTAAATAAAACAGTCCATAAATGAAACATTTTTTTTTGTAGGATTATGTTGGTCTTCTTGTTTCAAGTTGGTACTCAAGTCACCAATATTCAAGTTTTTAATTAGCTCCTGTTGGACAAATAGCTGAGATGAAGAACTTCTCCATTGAGCCAATTAAAAAAGTGAACATTGGTGTGATGGGAACCAACTTGAAAAATTTAGACAAAGATGATAACACTGAAAATCTCCAACTTTCTGAAATGGGTATTTATTTATTAAAAAATGTTTTTATTTATATATATATACACACACACAATTGAGCTATTACAATTGCAGTGGTGATTAATACTCCTGGTGGGTATTCACTGACTGACATCATGCAGTGATTATAATGCTAAATGTCACACATTTAGTTGTCACACATTTAATTATTAAGCATTAATCATTAATTATTAATCATTAAGCACAAAGATATAGGACACACCATCAAAGTGCCTCCAACCAAGGGAAGACTTAGCCTAACTGACCTGCTCAATCAAGAAATAGGACTGGGCAGGTAAAGATGGTGTGGGGAGATTTAATCAGATAACAACGTAACACACAATGTTTCAGCTCCAAAACTAGCCGTTTTCAAGCTGAATTAAATCATAGACTGAAACAGTTTAAATATCAAACATAGATACACACAATTAGATTGTTTTGCAAATCTAAAACGTTTTAAACAATTACGGGCGCTTGATGATGACATCATAATCTTTCCAAACAATGAATTTAATACAAAAGTGCAACGTAAGAATAAAAATGCTTTAACAATACAGCTATGTCATTTAGTGAATTCAAATTATAACTAAGCCAACACACAAAAAACAGGTATCTTCACCTAAATCATGTATGCATTAGGTGACTTCAATATTATTATTTTTTTTAAATGTATTTCTGTATTGAGATGAGCGTACTATCATGAGAAATGTAACTAGAGAGAGAGACTGAGAAAGAGGGATTCTTACCTCAAACAAATGTAGTGTATCGTGGCAACATTCTAATCTTTCAAGAACAACGATCATATTTAACAAGCTTTGCGGTTACCATGGAAACTGTAAAATGCATTTCTTTATTGTTTCACTTTCAGAACTTAGTGTAGACAATTTATTATGTAATATAATTATTTGTTAATGGAAGCAACGCAAAACACAGCCTGACAACGTTCCCACTTTCTATTCCCAGTACCATATAATAGAGACATTAGTTCTGCAGAGGTGTGTGCAGACCATATGGGTCTGTTAGGTTCTTAATGGCACACAATGAAACTCAAAGACTTCAGCCCTACACCAAAAGTTAACTATGTGTTTTATAAAATTAACATGGCCATCCAATGTGATGTCAATGTACCATCATACCACCTGTCACAAGGCATTACAGACACAAAACATCCATGTCACATGAAAACAAAATTCCATTTCAACTAACAAAGAGAAAAAGTAAATGAAGATGGATTTGCAAATTATTAATGATTTTTTTATGGGTTCCTTGAGAAATGAAAGCGATACACGCTGAATATCCCTTTAAACATATTGCATTTTTTTTCTCTGCAGTTTGTCCATCAGGTTTCACTCTGACAATATAATCCAAAACTAATCCCCAGCATTCAGTTTTCCTTGTTGGCTCTTATGCAGGCTGCTTAGACAAATCCTGCTACCTGTCAGCCCTCCTGAATGTGCCAAACAGTCAGACAGGTTAACCCCAAGGGAAGCCAGGAGACCCCCAGCTTAACCCCTGCTCCCCTCCTTAAATAATCCACTCTAAATAAATGCTGCATCCAGGGCTGTTCCAGTCAGAATCTGTTTCATAGACATGCAGACAGTTCTTAAGAAGTGAGGGCGATCTGAGGATCTTTGCAGCTACTGTGCTGATATTTCAAAGCCTGGCTTCAAACAGTAGGGGATAGATGGATAGGACATAATGAAATCTTTAAATCCCCTGATGTAGTTTGTCACCTTAATGACTGCTGCACATATCCTCAGAGCAGATACAATCTCTGATATCTCAGAAACAAAGTCTCAATTTCCTTTTTATGTGTTGTGTGTCAAAAGGGGAAATATTGCTAGCTTTAGATGTGAATATCATTAACGTGCAATTTTCACAGATACACAGTTATATTAAAGATTATATTTTGCTTTACTGTAGTTTAGAGATATTACTGGTGATTAGTAGAATTTAAAAAAATAAACATATTTAGAAAATACTCACCCTTTGCAGCCTCTACCTCGTCTTCATTTGATTTCTTATCTCACATTTCTTTGGGCTGATGCTGCATCCAAAACCCAGAACAGAATATAACTTCCTAAAAAGCTTGCTATGCCAAAAAAAAAAGACTGCTTAGCTGCCCACAAGGGAAACAGAAAGGCAATATCACTCACATCCTTTGATGTCTGGAAAGGCATATTGTCCGGATTGATCCAAAGTGAGGACAGTGAATTTATGCACAGACAGACCCTCAGCTGTGCCTATGGCAATGTCCATTGTAACTCCTGATAAGAAGATTATTTTACCACAATTAAATGTCAGACATTCTCTTAAGAGAAAAGAAAAGCTTTGGTGCCCTCCCCCAATTTGTATACACACATCCTCACCCCCTCCTTATTTTCACACTTGGATCTCTGTGCTATAGGGATGCTGTAATTTGGACTTTGCACATGCATCATTAGGCACAACTCTTTCTCTGCAGAGACAATCTGTGACACATCAGATACTGTGAACTGAAAATCAAAAGATGCGTAGCCACCGTTTTTGGTGGGTAGTGATAGGGGCAGCTGTAATCAAAGTTCACAGTTTCTGTTTCCTTAATAGATGATACATTTTCAGACTGTCGTGCTCTTAAAGTTTCCTATATGCAACTGACATATCCTCTCATAACACAATCAATTTAAAAATAAGAATACTAGTTTAAAGAGGAAAAGTTTCACTCTGACGAGTTTATAGTTTCACACATTCCTGTTAATGGCATTCATCCACACCCCCTACCCAAAATAAAGTTATTTCACATTTGTCATGAAATTATTTGTTGTAATATGTGTCATTTTTTTTTTCTTTCTTTCTTGTATTATGTTATATATTGATTTTATTATATGTGTATTTGTGGCTTGTGTCTGTGTAAGATCAAATTACTGTAGCCAACAAATACTCCAATTTTTTAAGTTCAAATTAAATTAATAACCTTCTGCATGTTCTGTTTCAATTCCCAAATACAGTAAGTACTGCTACTCAGATACATAGATATATATGATGTGTTTCTTGTTTCTGTATTAGGATAGCAATTCACTAGTGTTTATAGTCATGCATTATATTTTATTATATAAGATAATGTAATAATCTGAACATGTATAAAACAGAAAACCATAACAAAGTGAAATACAAACAGCATGTGTGAATATCTGGCTTCTAAGGTAAGGTTAGGGTTAGTGTGGTATATGGCTGGGGTTGGTATTTAGAGGTGCCGGATTTAGTTCTAGGGGTTGTATTACCATAGAGGGAACTTATGTTATACTTTTAGCTCCCATATCCCTGTTTCTCCCCAAATACTAGTAAACCCCTAAACCTAACAAAGGAGTATTGGTCCAGGTAATGTCCAAAGTAACTCCATGAGCAACCAGGTAAGATTCTAATGATGCTCCATTTATATGAAATTAGTGTAAAAATGGTACAGCTGAAAATGTGAGATACAGCAGCATACTCCATGAAGTAGGTTATTGGGGTTCTTCTGTCTTGGGCAAAACCTTAGAGGTTGGGGTATAAGGGAGACTTAATATCCATAATAGTCACAATTAGAACAGGCAGGCACACTCAAAATGCTAATAAAAAGCAGAAAATGACAACTAATTGGGTGCTCACTCGTATGAGGCCATATTCCCAAAGGCCAAAAGAGTTACATGTATTACTTAAACAAGGGGCACAACCACAAATGTATATGAAAAAAATGTTTATTAAATGGGTCACGATAATAGGCTCTCATATACAGTATCAAGGAATGAAAAAGACAATAACTGTCAAATAAAGAGTACAATGCAATACCTACAAGTTCTCAAGTTGCATATAGGCAAACTACATAATGCATAAATCACTGAAAACAAGTATACAAAAAAGCTATATGAGATACCAAATTTAGCAAACCCAAAGATAATTAATTACACAAGGAAAAAGAAAACATACCAGACCTAGTGAGAAGAGGGACAAGAGTCAACCAATAAGCCCCCAACATTTCGGCAAAATGCCTTTATCAAGGGAGCTCCATTTAAAACAAGAATTTTTTTTTTGAGTTTCATTTATTTTGATTAATTTTAAAATATATTTACTATTATAAAAACATAATTTATTAGGTGCTCTGTTGGTATCTGATGCAAGGAAGTCTCAATATTGTCCCAACATAGTACTGTGGCACTTGGAAAATAGTTAACAGAAATTGATAAAGATTGGAAAAGCATTTTAAATATCTTAATTTTAGAATTAGAAATATATGATTTGACTTTTTAATTACTGTTTGTAGGCATTAAACTGTACTGCTAGTAATGCCTTTAGGTATCTTGACAATACCTATAAGCAAGGTATTTAACCATCTTTATCTATGTGTGTCACAGCTCCTGCAAATATTGCAAAATATACAGCAATTGTATACTTTGCCCCCTTCCCTCAAGCTGGTCTTTCCACTGAGTGTAAGAAGAAAATGGTATCAAACTAAGGTAAACTTTTATTCTTTTTATAAGCTTTTTTAAATATATGTTTTTTGTAGTTTTAAAGTGAAATATTAAATGACACCTCCTTCAGATTTGTTTTTACTTTGTGTGCTGGCTTAGGCTGATAGGTGTTGTAGGCTCCAAATTGTGTTGGTAGTGATGTACATTGCTCTGATAAATAATGAGAGATATTTGTACAACAACCCAGTCTTACCATGGGGTACATCTCAAACAGAGTGCTTTAATAGCAAGTCCTTAGAGAAGGAGAGAACATGGAGGTTTGTCCATAGGGGCTCCTGGGGCAGCGGCCCACCAGTATTATGTGGGGAAAATATTTGCAATGGTTTAGAAACATTAATATTCTTTTTATGTGGAAAGGGGGCAATCTAAAAATATGGGGAAAAAGTAGATTAACCTACTCCAGCCATTGCCTATATATGTGTCAAACTAAAACAAAAATCTATGTCTCGTTACTAATGAAATAGATTTAAGTTTTGCTGGACCCCGCACCCTTCATTGGTTAGCTACTGCAGGGTATAAACTTGAGCAGCAGGATCAATGGTAAGCTACTGTCAAAAAAAGTGCGGAACATGATAATGCCATGCTAATGTAGCCTTTACAGAGTTCTGGCGAACAATCTTGCGATCATAGGATGGGCTAGCATAAGGACAGGTAGTTTTGAATATTTTCATATGGTTCCAGGCACATGAGTGGTAGGGAAGAAAAATATTAGATTATATTGTTGACGAACATAGGAGTTACCCTGAGATCATGCCGCACTACGATTTGTTTTGTATGTTTTGAGCAATGTACATTGATACACATACACAAAAATAAGTCCTGCGCTCAATCTCCTACTACTCTTGGGCAGCAGCAACAACCATAGTACACAGCCCTAATACATACAGCAAAAAACAAAGAAATAAAGTTACCTGTGCACTTCCCTAATCCCTATGTATATTCAAATAAATGGAGGTTATTTAGTTACTCCAATGACCATTAGATGCAAGTCAACCTGCCACATTCAGGCTAACCTCTTAGGTGGGTGCTACACTGACTATTCATCTTGCTTCCTTGAGCTTCAGGCAAATAAATCTCTAATGAGACAGAGAGGGGTATTTCTCTAAACCCCTACACACTTATTTACCCTTAATAGGGAACACATGGGGTGGGCGGCAGCATTGTAACATAGCTGTGTGATACAAAACTTTTGTATCACACAGCACTTGTACTGTTTTTGAATCTCTGTATTGCAGCTCTGTATAATCCATCACATTCTATGGGTATCCCTGTATTAAGTTCAGTTCTGTGTATTTTATTGGTAGCTCCTTATAGTACAGAGTATGGATATCTCTGTATTGCATGGATTTCTCTGTATTGTGCTCAGTTATGTTTATTGTATAGGTATCTCTGTCAGTGGTGTATTTTGAAATGGTGCTGCCCTAGGCATGACAGATCTCGCCCCCCCCCTAATTTAAATGCACCTGCCCCTTCCTGCCAAGGCCACACCTCTTCCTGGTAACTTACACACATGTTGACTGACATACACACACTCACAGACCAGCACACACTCTCAGATACACTGACATACACACACATACACTCATCTGACACACATACAATCATTTAGACACACACTGACAGACGCATACACTCACTGACAGACGCATGCACTTACTGACAGACACGCACAATCACTCAGATACACACACTGACAGACACACACTGACAGACACACACACACACTCACTCACACTCACTCAAATTCACTGACACACACACTCACTCACATTTACTGACACACACACACACACTCACATTCAATGAAACACACACTCACTAACATTCACTGACACACACACTCACTCACTCGCATTCACTGACACACAGTCACATTCACTGACACACACACATTTTCCCCCAACACTCACATTTATTATTATTACTTTTTACAATTTAAATCTACCCAGCTTACCTAATTTTGGGATAGCTGGGTGGATTTTTTACCTGCTGGGTAGGAAGGTGGCCGGACGTGCAGGCGGGCGCTCTAAGTTTTCAGTGAGGGAGCTGTGATCTCTCTGCAAAGACTCCCTGTGCGTTGCAGAGTGATGGACGGGAGCCGGACTGACGTCATATTCTGGCTCCCGGTATCACTGCAGGTCATGCGAGGGAGCTGAGCAGAGAGAGCTCAGGGGAAAGTGCTCCTTCGCCACCCGCCTGGGAAACAGCTGGCCGCCTGTCCCGCTGGAGCCCAAAGGTGGCCATCCGGCCAGCTCTTGGGCCCCCATAAAATGTGGCAAACAAGGCATCAGCCTGGGCATTTGGGGGTGGCGTTTTTGCTGCCCCCTGGAAATTGCCACCGAAGGCAAATGCCTTTTTTGCCTCGCGATAGATACATCCCTGATCTCTGTATTGTTCCTAGCTTTGACTATTGTGTGGATATCCTTATATTATAACTAGCTCTTAGTATTGTATGGGTAACCTTTTATCTGTTATTATTAAGTGTTGAGTACATGAGGTTAATGGACAGATGCCAGATGATGGCTACAGAGTTAAAGGGTGGTGTCAAACTCTGGGGGAGGAGTCTGGCACCCCACCATCTCAAAACGTCACCAGCAATCACTGCTGTACAGAATATATCTTGAGTGACAGTCTATAATGTAGCAAACATAGTGGAACTCTACAAACTAGGATGTTGATCTTTCCTAAACCTCTAGACATTTATAGACCTATTGTGTCATTGCTTGGTCGTCTTATCTGTCTTCAGACTGTATAGACAGTGTATGAAATAAATGTAGATTTGATAATAATCTTTAGCGTTCATCATAGACTCAATTTTGAAAGGTAACCTGAATGGGGAGGGATACCAGGAAGAACTAAACTAAGTAAATGGGGGGACAACAAAATGAAGAGGTAATTTAAGAGGGACACAAGGGAAGGTGCTATATAAACATAAATATTTTTTTTTACTAAAAAGGTTATAGAATCAGCCATGCTACATCCAAGACTAGATAAATATCTGGTGAGATTTAGTAAAACATGTTAATGTTTTATTGTGTGCATACATGTGTGCAATAACTTTCACTATTACTCATCTGGAGTAAATTCCATAGTAAAAGGTTCAATACGTTATGTTCTTTTTCTGGACAAGAGCTAATGGAGGGAGCAGGGGCCACGTTGAAGACCGTGATTAATAGATCAATTATAACCCTTTGATCCATGTCATATGTGTGTATCTCCTAATATACTGTGCACTTTAGTTTTGTGCATACAGCACAGTGGTCCAACTATTAGAGCTGTAAATTTTCTTAATATATATTATGGTCAGTTTTTATTTACTGCATGTTTATTTAGTTTTTACTAACTCACTCAAGTTATATGACTTTAAGTAGTAATAGTTGAATTAAGATTAAGATTCAAGTACATACTTAATTTGTAAGAAACATGAAACATTTTTTCATACTGGGTTCACTAAAAATAGATTTTGCCCAGATTGACAAAATCCAGTTAAAATGACTGAATTCTGACTGCATTTTCAATTCTTATATTTACTAAAAACAAATACCCCACGTGGATGTCATCAGGGCCGGCCTTAGGGGTGTGCGAGCTGTGCGGCCGCATAGGGCGCCATGGAGCAGGGGGCGCCCTGCGGCCGCACAGCTCACACATGGCCGGCCTTTATTTAAAAAAAAATAATCATTTGTGGCGGGGGCGGAGCTTACCGTGCGGCGGGGCGGAGCTAAAAGCGCCGGAAAACTGCTGCAGGGGAAGCAGGAAGGAGTCCCTACTTCCCCACCAAACAGTCTCCAGGAGCTGCACTGCCTCCACAATGAACTCCACAGGTAACTGTTTGATTGTCAGTGTGAGTGTGACTGTCTGCCTGTGTGTATGACTGTGTGTGTCTGTGTGTATGACTGTCTGCCTGTGTGTGTGTGTGTCTGTGTGTATGACTGTCTACCTGTGGGTGTCTGTGTGTGTGTGTCTGTATGACTGTCTGCCTGTGTGTGTGTGTGTGTGTCTGTGTGTGTGTGTGTATGACTGTCTGCCTGTGTGTGTCTGTGTGACTGTCTGCCTGTGTGTTTTTGTGTGTGTGACTGTCTGCCTGTGTGTGGCTGTCTGCCTGTGTGTGTGTGACTGTCTGCCTGTGTGTGTGTATGTGTGTATGACTGTCTGCCTGTGTGTGTGTGTCTGTGTGTATGACTGTCTGCCTCTGTGTGTGTGTGTGTGTGTGTGACTGTCTGCCTGTGTGTGCCTGTGTGTGTGTAACTGTCTGCCTGTGTGTGTGTGTGTGTGTGACTGTCTGCCTGTGTGTGTGTCTGTTTGTATGACTGTGTGTGTGTGACTGTCTGCCTGTGTGTGTGTCTGTGTGTATGACTGTGTGTCTGTGTCTGTGTATCTGTGTGTATGACTGTGTGTCTCTGTGTGTGTGACTGTCTGCGTGTGTGTGTGTAACTGTCTGCCTGTGTGTGTGTCTGTGTGTATGACTGTGTGTGTGTTTCTGTGTATGACTGTCTGCCTCTGTGTGTGTGTGTGTCTGTGTGTATGACTGTCTGCCTCTGTGTGTGTGTCTGTGTGTATGACTGTCTGCCTGTGTGTGTCTGCGTGTCTGTCTGTGTGTGTGTGTGTGAATGTGTGTGTGTGTCTGTGTGTATGACTGTCTGCCTGTGTGTGTCTGTGTGTATGACTGTCTGCCTGTGTGTGTGTCTCTGTGTGTATGACTGTCTGCCTGTGTGTGTCTGCGTGTGTGTATGACTGTCTGCCTGTGTGTGTGTGTGTCTGTGTGTGTATGTATGACTGTCTGCCTGTGTGTGTCTGTGTGTGTGTGACTGTCTGCCTGTGTGTGTGCGTGTGTGATGTGACTGTCTGCCTGTGTGTGTCTGTGTGTGTGTGTGTTACTGTCTGCCTGTGTGTGTGACTGTCTGCCCCTGTGTGTGTGTCTGTGTGTATGACTATCTGCCTGTGTGCGTATGACTGTCTGCCTATGTGTGTGCATGACTGCCTGTGTGTCTGTGTGTGTGTGTGCATGACTGCCTGTGTGTCTGTGTGTGTGTGTACATGACTGTCTGTGTGTGTGTGCATGACTGTCTGCTTGTGTGTGTGTGCGCGTGCATGACTGTCTGCCTGTGTGCATGACTGTCTGCCTGTGTGTGTGTGACTGTCTGCATATCACATACAACCAATACACGCATATCACACACTGTTAATACACCCATTACAAATATCACACACAGCCAACACATAGCATACATATCACACACAGTCATCACACCTACTATCACATACACAGACAACACAAACATTACATCATACATGAATGACGGGGGGGGGAGTGCTGTGAAGATTTTTCGCACTTTACCCTGTTCAATCTGATTCCTCAAATGCTGTTGAAACTGCACAGACACAATTGCTTGTTGGTGATGGTTACCCCGCTGTGGAGGTCACAACCATGGTTTCCTCATATGATGGAAATGTCAATGGATTACCCACAATTGAAACCAAACTGGCCATCTCTCCTTCTGGATCCAGACAGGAGATCTCATGAATTAGTGGAGCAGAACCTCCTTCTCCTTATTGTGTGGCTACTTTTCGGGGACCCTGTACAATCCTGAATGTTTCACAGTCGTCTCTCCATCTCCTTGAAAAAGCATGGGCTCCAGGCACTAGTTATGCCTATAAGACAGCATGGAAATCATGGTATAGTTGGTGCATGGATCGATCAGCGGATACCATATCTACTCTTTTAAATTTGATTCTGCAATTCCTTACATTTCTATTCGAATCGGGTAAGGCCTACCGACCCATCAATCTGTTCAGATCGGCCATTTCGGCAGGTCATCATGGCATTGATGGTTCTCCAGTTGGTCGACATCCTTACATCTGTCATCTACTCAATGGGATTCGACTGTCTAGGCCTCCTCGAGCTAAATATTGTATTTTTTGGGATGTCAATATCGTTTTACAATTTCTAGTTTCGTGACCTCCTAACCAGGGTTTGTCACTTAAACAATTGCCGGCTAAGTTGATGATGCTGTTTTGTCTAGTATCGTGTAAACGAGTTTTGGACGTATGAGCTTTGGATTGGAATGTTGTGACCTTTGTAACTGAAGGAATTTCCTTTGACATTTCACGTAGGACTAAGTCAGCCATTAAAAAGGTCCACTACCCTTAGTTTTTGGACATACCTCCACTATGTCCGGTGCGATGCTTGAAGACTTACCTGTATAACACGCATCCCCTTCGATCACTGGAGCTTCATCTCCTCTTTATTTCTTTTCAGAATCCCCATCTTCCGGTATTCACACCTACCTTGGCACATTGGATTTGTTGGTTACTGTCTTTGGCGGGAGTTGATACATCAGTTTTTGCACCCCACTCAGTGCAGGGTGCTATGGCTTCTAAGGCTTCCTCTGTGGGATGCCGTTTAGAAGATATATTACGCTTTTAGTATTGCGTGGATATATATAATTTTCTAGGGCGCAGACAATTCCACTAGGTCAAATAAAATAATATAATAAAATGGGAAATAGAAAACTAAAAGAGGGAAACCTGCAGAAAATTAGTTTTTTAGAACATTTACAGATGTATTACCTTTTTCCAATCAGGCAGTTGAATTTCTAAACTCCAAGCTGACATTGTAGCCTAATCATGAACCAAACGAAACGTGCAATGGCCAAGCATGTTTGTTTTGATATGTGATTCAGAATTCCAATTGTGACACCAGAAAAAAAAGAGATGATTGATGGGAAAAAAGATGATTGATGGCTAGGGGATAATTACTAAATGCATTGGCGGATCCAGGGGGGGGGCAACGGGGCAATTGCCCCCCCCGAGATTCTCCCCTGCCGGCTAGTGCAGGGCTGGCATTGCCCAAGCGCCAGCCCTGCAATGTGCCTGCGGACCGGGAGGGAGATCAGTGATCTCCCTCCCCGGTCCGCAGGCACATTACGGACAGCCGACCGGAAGGGGAGGGAGAGAGGACCCGGGAGCTGTTACCAGCAGCTCCTCCGGGTCCTCCTCTCGCGAGATTTGGAGCGTTGCCGCGGTTACCACGGCAACGCTCCAAATCTCGCGAGAGTGAACTCTAGCCCTGGAGCGCGGGCTAGAGTTCACTGGAACCACTGGACCACCAGGGATTCCCCACTGGGACCACCAGGGATCCAGAAATGTCCCCCCTCCTCCTCAATAAAGGTAAGAAGGGAGGGGGGACATAAATATATTTTATTAAATACATTTTTTATTTTTATTTTTTTTTTTAATTAAAAAGCCTCCCTTCCCTCCTCCCCTCCCCCCATACACACTGACCCCATACACACACTACACACACTGACCCCATGCACACACTGACCCCATGCACACACTGACCCCATACACACACTGACCCCATACACACACTACACACACTGACCCCATGCACACACTGACCCCATACACACACTACACACACTGACCCCATGCACACACTGACCCCATACACACACTGACCCCATACACACACTGACCCCATACACACACTGACCCCATACACACACTACACACACTGACCCCATACACACACTACACACACTGACCCCATACACACACTGACCCCATACACACACTGACCCCATACACACACTACACACACTGACCCCATACACACACTACACACACTGACCCCATACACACACTGACCCCATACACACACTACACACACTGACCCCACACACACACACATTGCCCCCATACACACAAACACTGCCCCCATACACACAAACACTGCCCCCATACACACAAACACTGCCCCCATACACACAAACACTGCCCCCATATACACACTGTCCCCATATACACACTGTCCCCATATACACACTGTCCCCATATACACACTGTCCCCATATACACACTGTCCCCATATACACACCGTCCCCATATACACACTGTCCCCATTCACACACTGTCCCCATACACACACTGCCCCACACACACTGCCCCACAAACACTGCCTCCATACACACACTGCCCCACAAACACTGTCCCCATACAACACTGTCCCACAAACACTGTCCCCATACAACACTGTCCCACAAACACTGTCCCCATACACACTGCCCCACACACATACTGCCCCGCACACACTGCACACCTATACACACACAGTGCCCTACACACCCTGCTGCCCCCCCATACACACATTGCCCCAAACACACACACACGACCCCCCCATACACACAGTGCCCCCCATACACACACTGCCCCACACATACATACAGTGCCCCCCATACACACACTGCCCCACACAGACATACAGTGCCCCCATACACACACTGCCCCCTAACACACACACTGCCACCCTTACGCACTCACACTCACTTCACCGCTCACACACACACTGCACCTTTCACACACACTTCACCCCTAACACACACCACTTCTCCTATGCCCTATATCCCAGCAGACCCCAGGTAAGTTGTCAAACTGTTCTTAAACGGTATGACTACTTACTCCGGGGTGGGATCCTGGCACTACTGGCACCATAACTACTACACTGAGCTGTAGTGGTTATTGTGCTAGGATTATTTTTTTTAAATAATCTACAAGTGCCCCTCCCGAGATCAGGCTCTGGATCCGCCACTGACTAAATGTTGATTAATTTACAGATTAGGTGAGAAGGAGGGACGGAAGAAGCAGTAAAAAAAATATCTTTATATATTATATATTCCAAAATATATGATTTATATATATATATATATGATTTTATATATATATATAAAATATATGATTTATATATATATATATATATATATATATATATATTTATATATATATATATATATATATATATATATAAATCATATATTTTGGAATATATAATATATAAAGATATTTTTTTACTGCTTCTTCCATCCCTATATAAATTACTGCTTCTTCCGTCCCTATATAAATTACTGCTATATAAATTACTTACTTCTTCCGTATATATATATAAATTACTGCTCCTCCTCTTTCTTCCTCTATTGATTTCTCTTCTCACTTGAAGTGTGATCCAATAAATATTTATTTGATGTATGTGTTTTGCAGTAAATTGATTGGCCCATTTTCCAAGTCACTTTTAACTTTCATTTTACATTTGATTTTTTATGCAAGAAAATTGTTCTGTTGCTTGAGCCTTTTAAAACAGACATATGTATTGGTAGATACCTACTGTTCACTTGTCTCTATCATTTGTACTATTATTATTATTATTACTGGCAAATTTAAAGCACCAACAAATTCTGCAGCGTTGTACAATTGTGAAAAAGACAAACACAATAAGAACAGACCGATACAACAGGTAGAGGACCCTGCCCTCACGAGCTTACAATCTAAAGGGTAAAATGGGGAGATGGTACAAGAGGTAGCAAAGGTTCCCTGATAGCTGGTCATACTGGGGTGTGCACACACAATATCAGAGCGCACTAAAGCCAATGAACAGTTAAACATAATAAAAAAATATATTTTATATGGATATAATGGCCGCATGAAGCAAAAGGTTTCCTAGTAAAAACATCTGTAACTGTTTTTATATCCTGCTATATGCGCCGAATAACCCTTACAAACTGCTCCCCTGGTTTTGCATATCACTAAATATTGTGTTCTAACAAAAAATATATATATATCTATGTAATTAAAATCACACATTCATAGGACTTTTTTTTTTTTTTTTTTTTTACCTACAAGTGTTGTTGAGATAGTGTGAGATAAAGTACACTTATAAAAACTTAAATTAATTGTACTCAGGCATGCATTCACATACATTTCAGAGTGGCTTTCCTTTCACTTAAACATTATTTATGTGCCTTTTTGAAAATCTCTTCACCCCTTGTTAATACCAGAACCCATTCTATGAGACAAACATAGCGGATGCTCTTTTACAGGCAGCAAGTTGGCACAATGGGTATCAAACTGACAGGGTAGCAGGGAAGCAAACCAGTGTGCTTATTGTTATACAGGCAGTAAATGGTTACTATTGAAACAAGATTGAAGCCTGTAATTCAGACCAGGTCCAACCAAGATTATGCAGTTAGCCTTTTCACCTAATAACTGTTGATGGAATGGACAAGAATAGATGAACTTTCTGTGCCTGCAACGACTTTCCATTATATTAAATATAGATGAATGCCGTATGTGTACCTCTAATTAAAGAGATAAAAGGAAATTGATAACTTTTGTCGAGTTAATACAAATCTGCCCGAAGGCCTTGATTTAAATAAAGAAGCGCAAATAGCCTTTGAAAAACCAGATGCCAGTAATGTAAGTCCTAAATCTGGCTGTATGAAAACCACATTGAAAATATATTTCCAGTTTAAATGTGCTATGTTTGACAAACAAAGATTATTTCAGGCAAAAATGCACATTGTTGTAATTTCATTTTAATGGAAAATACTATGAATAGAAATGACAAACGTGTGAGTTGGAATAGGTTTGCAAATCTACTACACCTGTAGAACATTCCTCTATGCTTTTTTAATTAAAATAGTTTTGTTCTTTTTTTTGTGTGTTTAATAGCAATTTTATTGAGATTGGGAAAAGAAAATTAAATACCAACGTGACCATTATTGCCGGAAAAATGAAAGCCGGAAAGAGGCATTATAAACAAACATGCTACATTGGACAAAATGAAGGCCTGAGGAGTAAATCAAACGTAACCTAGTACAACAACCATAGGCTACAAAGAGAGGATCTGCAACCAGTCCCGGAACTGCCAAACCATTTAGCCCAATCGAATTGGACAGATCAGTCATGTATGGCAGATGAAGCATGTAATAGGGAGACAGTATAGCCGAATTATGGGCAACTGAGAGAAGGGAAGGAGAAAGAGGGGTAAAATGAGAAACATAGAGGCTAGTTTAGAAGAAGTGAAGAAAAGAACGAATGGAGGAAGGCGTGGAGAGAAAAAGAAGAGAGAGAAACAAAAAGGCAGAAAAGTGCTAAGGGGGAAGAATGAAGATATTGTTAGAACATGAGAAAAAATTTATGAAAACTCTACACAGCCACAGCTGGTAGCACACCACTCCACACAGGCAGACCACATCAGTGAGATACCACTGTGGAAAGATCTAATCATGATCATCCAGGTACCTAGCAACCTCGGAGAAGAACTCCAGTCAACAGAACCACTCTAGCTGGATCTGTAAGGACCTCCAAGTCCTCACAATGCCTTATTTACTCAACCTCCTGAACCCACAGAGGGCGTGCATGTTTTACTCAGAGAAGCGGGATGACAACTTTTTCAGCATTTAGCAGCTGGGGCTCAATGTTTTAAGTGGAATAAAGCAGCATTGCTGCAGAGCTGAAAGCCAGGGGTCTGAATTTTTTTAATGTCCGTACTCCCACCTCTGATGCTCGCCTTCAAGATTTCTCGAGGGCTGCACCGTTCCTGTGGAACTCGCTTCCCTTCTCCGTTAGATGCTCACCCAGTCTCCACTCCTTCAAAAAACGTTAAAAACCCACTTCTTCATAAAAGCGCATCAATTAAACTGTTAATAGCTTCTGACTGATTCCTCTTCTGCAACTGTCATTAGTCTAATACTATCCTTACCTTTTTGTGTCATTTTACCACACTCCCTCTAGCATGTAAGCTCATTGAGCAGGACCCTCAACCCCTCTGTTCCTGTGTGTCCAACTTGTCTGGTTACAACTACATGTCTGTTCGTCCCCCCATTGTAAAGCGCTGAGGAATTTAATGGCGCCATGTAAATAACATAATAATAATAATAACAATGAGAAAGGAATCAAAGATAGCTATACATAATTGCTATTTGAGGTGTTTCAGGAGTAAGTGTAAGCCTGGTTATGTGATCAAGTAGTTATTCAATCTGAAGCGCGCCAAAGTAGTAGCTATGTCTAAGACAACACCCCCCTGTAGAAATAAGTGTGGTAACTGAAGGGTGGTTGCATTGAGTATGACAAGAAGCAGGTTAGTGAGGAGTATTTAAGAAGCCTCTGACAATGTTCAGAAATAAAACATACTGCACCATGTAAGAAACCAAAGAAAGACAATGTATGTAATCATAACTTCCAACAGTAGAAAGCATGACATCATTGTGGGTGAGGTTAAGGGCACTTGTGGATGAACCATTAACCTGAAAAAAGACACAAAACTGAAGTGTCCAGTATACAAAAATTCATTTTGGCTTGTTAGTCCAAACCAAATTCTTTTTTAATCCACAGTCGAACGAATCAGTACATCTGGGATTGAATAAAAATCCACAAGTAAATACGAAACAAATTAATTTGTTTGTGTGTGGTTTAAAAGGGATTTGATTCGGACAAACTGGCTGAAATCTTAGTATGAAGTTTTAACTGCTTTTCAGAAAGATATTTATCAAATGTTTGTTTGAAATTGGTAAATATTTGTCTACTTCGCCTCAAAACACAAGAATGATGCCCACATTCATTTGAATAATGTTCAAATTAATGACTGAAACTTGAGCCATGTTTAATGGAATTATTTAATTCCAGGTGTGTGTGAATACTGCATACTGCTGGTACAGGCCTTTGAAGCCCTTCCTGATTTTTTAGCCCTTCTTATGTAGGCCGAGATACGTTAAATAAGAGCTTTAATCTGACCAAGTTTCCCTTGTGCATTGGTAATATCCACAACACTTGATGACCTCTTTATTAAACATTAAAAAACATAAAAAAAATAGGATGGGCGGCAGCATTGTAACCAGGCTGTGTGATACAAAGTAAATACAAATACAAAAAGAGAAGTTCTGCGCTCACTCCCATGTGTTCCCTATTAAGAGTTAATAAGTATATAGGGGTGTAATATAAAAAATACCCCTCTTTGTCGCATTAGAGATATCTTTGCCAGAAGCTCAAGGAAGCAGGCTGAAGGGTCAGTGTTAGGACCCGCTTAGGGGGGTCTGCCTTGACGTTGGCAGGCGGGCATTCCCTCCAATGGCCATTGGAGCAACTAAATGAGCTCCATTTGTCTAAATATACATAGGGATTAAGGAGAGAGTGCAGGTAACTTTTTCTTTTCTTTGGTTTTTACTATATATTGGGGCTGATGTGTACTGTAGTCCTTGCTGCCGGCCCAGTAGTAATGGGAGTGAGCGCAGGACTTCTCTTTTTGTATTTGTATTTATTTTGTATCACACAGCCTGGTTACAATGCTGCCGCCCATCCCATGTGTTCCCTATTAAGGGTAATAGTATATAGGGGTGTAATATAAAAAAATACCCCTCTCTGTCTCATTAGAGATATCTTTGCCAGAAGCTCAAGGAAGCAGGCTGAAGGGTCAGTGTTAGGACCCGCTTAGGGGGGTCTGCCTTGACGTTGGCAGGCGGGCATTCCCTCCAATGGCCATTGGAGCAACTAAATGACCTCCATTTGTCTAAATATACATAGGGATTAAGGAGAGAGTGCAGGTAACTTTTTCTTTTCTTTGGTTTTTACTATATATTGGGGCTGATGTGTACTGTAGTCCTTGCTGCCGGCCCAGTAGTAATGGGAGTGAGCGCAGGACTTCTCTTTTTGTATTTGTATTTATTTTGTATCACACAGCCTGGTTACAATGCTGCCGCCCATCCCATGTGTTCCCTATTAAGGGTAATAGTATATAGGGGTGTAATATAAAAAAATACCCCTCTCTGTCTCATTAGAGATATCTTTGCCAGAAGCTCAAGGAAGCAGGCTGAAGGGTCAGTGTTAGGACCTGCCATTGGAGCAACTAAATGACATTTGTCTAAGTATACATAGGGAATAAGGAGAGAGCGCAGGTAACTTTTTCTTTTCATTAAAAAATAGGTGTATAACACAATTTTAAGGTGCACCCATAAATGCCAACACAGTTTCTTACCTGAGTGGGATTTTTTCATGATGTACTTTAGATATCTTAATGTGGTACCCTGACCCCGGTTATGTTTTGAGACTTACATGGTTCTCTCTGGTATTTGTGTTGCTTCTGGTCTTCTCGTGCAAGAGAGAAGCTGGATGCTGACGCTGGTGTTCATTCATTATCTAGCATACTTCCACAAATCATTTTGGGGGAGAAAAATAGATGCTGAGATTTGGGTGGAACTGTAGTGGTTATGTTGCTTGGAGTGTACCTTTAAAGGGTAAGCTCAAAAGTTCAATGTAAAGTTAATATGAGGAGAACTTTCTGTTGTGGGGAGAGTTCACTGCAGAAGATGCCAAGCCTAGAAAATTACAGAAAATACAGGAGCTTTAAATGAGTATATCTTTATTTTATTTTATTTTTATTTTTTTATTACCTCTGACATCTGCTCCATATATGCCAAACCAGTATTTATATTATTGCTTACATTTCAGGCATTAAAGATATTTTTTATTTTTAAAAACGTTTTAAATATTCCTCCTAGCATTTTGTTTTGTCAAGCAGATTGCTGCAAAGTTGCCTCTATGCATGGATCCTTCATTTTGTGGAACAGACACAAGTAATCAGGAGGTATCAACAAACAACCATCTTTCAAAATGTTTACCATTAATGCCACTTGACATTCAGTAGAAAGGGTTAAACCCAGGAAACATGACTTGTGCTTATATTAGGGACTTGATTGATTGCTAGATTGATGCACTGATAGGTAACACCAGCACTGCTCTGTTTACTGTTTGTGTAGCTATTTCAACTGGACAGTGTTTGGTTTCCATTTGAAGTTAGTCTGTCCTCTGTACTTATCAGCAAAAGTAACACAAACTTTTGCTTTGTAACAAATCATGAAATTCACAAATGACCTCCGGTCATTAAATATACTGGTCAGAAAGCTTTTGTTAGGAACATTCTTCGTAGAGTGCAATGTGCTACATATTGTTTTCTAAAATGTTTGCGCTTATCACACATTTTTCACGGCTATTCACTAAACTTTGAATTGTAGGAAATATTCTAATCAAACAGCTGAATTAGAAAAAATCTCCAACTCAGCTGCCCAGTAGTTGCAGCTTACCAACTGGAACCCAACTGTTGTCATTCGGATGGTCATTTGCTGGAGTTTGGAATAATGCTTTATAATATGTGTCACATGTTGTGAATAATGTTACCAATGCAACCAATGGGTTTATTTGTTAAAATAAAGTGTTTGCCTTGTTTACCTATTGTACAGTTCTGCGGAACCTATTGTACATTTCTATGTTGGTCCTAGAAAAAAAATAATTTAATTATAAGTACATACGAAATTGAAATGGATTGAAATACACATTGCAAAATTAAGCTAGAGTAACCAAGCCATAACTATAATAGAGTTGGTGATTTTGTTTTGAATCAGCTATAATCCCCAACATTTTGGGATTTCAATTCATTTCATTTTGATGTTTACTGAATAAACGAACACATTTTATAAATCATTGTTGATGAAAAATTCACAACACAAATTTCTAGTCAAAACAATGGTACATTTCTACTAGTTTAGTTAAAAATGATCAGCAAACACTGATTTACTATATTATAAAATAATTAAACATTTATGTTTATTTTAAGACATTTACAGCACTGGCAAAAGTAGGCACCTAGACTGTATTTAAAAAAAAAAAAAAATGATATATAGTCAGCAAAAAGAATGGATGAAGTAAAATAACACGAAAATATTCTCCCTTATAATTTCTGCTGCTTTGTTAGCATTAAATGAAAAATTGAAGGATATTTCTGCTTGACATCTGTTTGCGTCAATGATCTCGTGCAAACTTTGGGATTATTAATTAAACTGATTTATAGTTGAAGCATGGTTGCAAAACATAGACTTAAATAGTCACGTTCTGCAGATAGTTATTTTGGTATTTTTTTTTTTTTCCTAATTTAAAGCCTTGATTTACTAAGCCTTCCAAATGATTCAATACTATTAGAAAAACTTTCCTAATGACTTATCCACAGTTGTCACCATTAAAGTCTATGGGAATTTTTGTGGTTAAATCATTCTATAATATTTTTCCAACAGTATGAAATCATCTGGAAAACTTATTAAATTGAGTCCTTAGTTTTTTTTCTATCTATACCTTTTTATTTTCAAAATGTGACCAATTTTCACTTTTTTTTTTTCAAAGATAAGGAAGAACATGTTAGCCCAATGTTTTTGAGCCATTTGATGCTAGCTGTAACTAGACTGTTGGCTGACCTAAGGCTAATCTCAGTCTAATCTCAGCTGTAAACAGTGGCGTCACAAGGGGGATGCGGGGTGTGCGGACGGCACCAGGGTGCATCACGAGGGGGGTGGGAGGGGGGTGTCACCACCAACACCACACAGGGCCAAGCGGCACTTAGGGTGCAAAGGCCCTGGGGACGCAAGACTGGAGTGACCAGCAGGAGGTGGACGCACAGCGCTCCATCCTGCCAGTCACTCAGTGTAGAGTGGCTGGGCGCCTCGGACCGCGGTACAGAACCTTCTCTTTCCTGTACTCGGCCGGACTGAGAGAGCACTTCCTGTCAGTCCGGCTGGGTACAGGAAACTGAAGCTCCTGTACCGCACTCTGCTCCGCCAGGCCACGCTACTCAGGGCTGGTGCAAGGATTTTTAGCTACGCAGACGAAGACACATTTTGACGCCCTACTCCCCCTTTAAAAAAAAAATACATCTTCACCTATGTGTTTCGTAACCCCCCTTTTGATTTTTTTTACCCTCTTATTGTATTTAATTCCCCCTTTACTATGTCTTACACCCACTTGTGTGTCTCTTACAACCCCACTTGTGTATCTCAGCCACTTTGTGTGTCTCTTTCCCCCAGGGACTGAGAGGGGTGGACAGGGGCTGTGGTGGGGGCAAATCAGGTTACATGGCCTGAGAGAGGGGGTGGGGGGGGGCAGGGGCTGTGGTGAGGGATGCAGGTCCTGAGAAGGGGTGATACAGGGGCTTTAGAAGTGGGGGGCAGGAGCTGGAGAGGCTGGGGACAGAAGCTGGAGTGGGGGACTGATGTGAGGAGGAGGGCACAGGGACTGAGAGAGGGGGCACAGTAGCTCTAGAGGGTGATAGGAGCTGTGGCTATAGGGGGGGCAGTGAGGGGCTATAGGAGGGGCACAGGGGCTGTGGTAGGGGACACAGGAGATATATAGGGGTACACAGGAGCTATGGTGGGGACAGAAGGGGGGCTGCCAAAAAATAATGGATTAAAAAAAAACATACCCCCCCCCTGAGGCTTAGCTTGGGCCAGGGAGTGGTGAGAGAGGAGCTGGAGCCTGCAGCCATCACACAGCAGCAATTGAAGTCAACCAGCCTCTCCTGATGACATCAGGAGGAGGGGGAGTGACTTCCATTGCTCTTCTCCCATCCGCTCGGTAGTGACATCATCAGCAGAGGCCAGTTGACTTCAATTGTTGCTGTGTGGTGGAAAGAACACTATGGGACAGGGGGGGGAGGAAAGAACACTATGGGGCAGGGGAAGGGCGGAGAAAGAACACTATGGGACAGGGGAGGGTGGGGGAAAGAACACTATGGGATAGGGGAGGGGGGAGGAAAGAACACTATGGGACAGGGAAAGGGCGGAGAAAGAACACTATGGGGCAGGGGAGGGGGGAGAAAGAACACTATGGTACAGGGCGGAGACACTAGGAGGAGGTAGAGGAACATTGGGGAGGCACTAAGGTACAGGGGAGAGAAGGGAAAAGGAACACAGGTGGGGGGCACAAAAAGAGAAGGGAGAGGAACACTAAGAGGGGGAAGGAACATTAATCGGAATGGGGGGCACTAAGAGACAGGTAAGGGGGGAAGAGGAACACTAAGGGACAGGGGAGGGAGAGGAACAGTAAGGGACAGGGAAGGGAGGGGAGAGGAATTTTAAGGGACAGGGGAGGGAGGGTAGAGGAACACTTTGGGACGGGGGGAGAAAGAACACTATGGGACAGGAGGGAGACACTAGGGGTGAGAGAGAGGAACTTTAAGGGGTGGCACTAAGCTACACAGGAGGGAAGGGAAAAGGAACACAGGTAGGGGGTCCACTAAAGGAGAAGGGAGAGGAACACTAAGAGGGAAGGAAGGAACATTATTGGGAATGGGGGGCACTAAGAGACACGTAAGGGTGGGGAAGAGAAACACTAAAGGGACAGGGGAGGGAGAGGAACACTGAGGGACAGGGAAGGGAGGGGAGAGGAATACTAAGGGACATGGAGGGGGTTGGGGTGACACCGTGAGGTACCACCCTGGGTGACACCAACCTTAGTGACGCCACTAACTGTAAATTAAATTATAAAGCCAGGAAGACCAATTAATACCCTAATTATTACACCCAGGAAGAGATACTTGTGAAAAAAGTAATGCTAAAATAATCTATAAATCTACACACTATTTTAACTGGTAAACTGTTATTTGTTTTGTAATTTTAATTGATGCACAATCAAGAAGAAATGCACAGTGACAGAGAGTGAAAGTTTAAAGAAATTGAAAGAGATCAAAGTAAAATAGTGCTACATACAGTTTATTTGAAGCACAAATTGAAACTATAACTTATTAAATGCTTATCTGAACAAAAGCATGCATAATTCCCTGAATATGTACAAATCCCAGTATGAGTTTGTTTTTAAAGTATTCGTCAAAGCAATTAAAGTCTTTCTAGTCTGATATGAAGTCTCATACATTGAGTTCTACGCTCCCCTTTTTATCTAAATTCTCTGTAACTTCAAGAACATAACAAAATAGTTTATTATTATTATTATTATTATTACTGCTATTTATAAAGCGCCAACAGATTCAGCAGCGCTGTACAATTAGTGGAGAAATGTACAATATACACAGACAGATACAAGAGGTAGAGAGAGACAAAATTAAGGTGTATTGTACAGTATGGGAACTATTTTCCAACTTAAAGGACCACTAAAGTTTGCTCAGGCCTCTTCATCTCAATGAAGTGGTCTGGATGCAATGGTCCTGTCAAATTAACAATTCAAGGTAAAACATTGCCATTTCACAGAAATGGCAATGTTTACACTGAAGCGTTAAACTCACTTCCGGAAGCTATAAGACTGTATTAACTGAGTAAAATTTAGTCACGTGACGTGGGAGCCCCCATATGAAAGCATTGATGAAGCTTGGTTGCATATGCTGCACTCGCCACGCATGCGCATCAGGTCCACAGTGCTTCCCTATGAGAAAAACCAGAATGGACCATCGTGGAGGAGAGTTAAGCAGCACAAATGATTTCATTATTTTTATAGGATACATAGGGAGTGGAACCTATATAAGGAGGGATAGGGACACTAAAGAGTTAGGAATACAGGTGTGCATTGCAAACGCTTTAGTGTTCCTTTATATCAAAACTTGTGTATTAATCATGTAACCCCAATAGTTCTAGATGTCCTATGTAGACTGAGATTAGCCTTAGGTCAGCCAGCATTGTCTAGAGAGACACATACAGCACATACAGAAATAAATGGGATTTGCTCTAAAGCATAAACACGTTACAGTTTATATGTGTATACAATATAATCTGGTACCAGTGACATATGTTGACTAATAGTAATCTATGATTTTCATCCTACAGCAAACCATATAAAGTATAAATTAAAAATGGAAGGAACATATAAATAACTACAGAATGATTTAAATTTCAAATAATGAACCATGTTATTTATAGTTTGGTCCTCTGCTAATAAGTTCTCCATGAACTTAACTCTTAGACCACCAACTTGTTTTATAGACAGTGAAACTTTTTATTGACATTTAACATTTTTTGTCTCACGGCACTACACAATCAACATTTTGTCAACAAAAAAAAAAGTTCTTAATAAACATTTGATTAATATTTATTGATCTGAGCTGTTTAAAAATCCACATTTCTAACACAATTTTATGTTGTTTAAATGATTAATCACATCCATATTACTGTTTATTTATGAGTAAAAGTTTCCTGAAATAGTGAGAATTTTAATCGCTTGTCTTTAATACAGTTTTTAATCTTTCCCAAGTGCTTTGCAAAGTAACATAATTCTGTTATAATGTGACAAAAATAACAGCCAGTTTTAAAGGTTGACCTTTAAGGCCTCAAATATTGTACAAATAGAATTTCCCAGAGCACCTGCAGTGACAGTTCTGATAATAGTGTTAACGTGAATAGTGAACTTTCATGATTGCTCTTTATCAGGAGAAGGTTGTTGTCTGGAGCCATGGGACACGCATGACTGTAAACATAGCTGACAGGCAGTCACTAGCAGAGTACGCTAACTGCCATGCATAGCAGTCTCTCCACTTGAGCTATTCGGGCCATAAAAGGTTATCAGGTGTGATTTTTGAAAGAAAGCACATCTCAGTACACAGATATTTGTCTGTTTTGTAGATGCTGCATTATTTTTACTGTAACTGCTTCATTAATATTATTATTAGTTACGTAGCGCCAACAAATTCTGCAGCGCTTTACAGTGGGTGGACGAACAAACATGTAATTGTAACCAGACAAGTTGGACACACAGGAACTGAGGGGTTGAGGGCCCTGCTCAATGAGCTTACATGCTAGAGGGAGTGAGGTAAAGTGGCACAAAAGGTAAGGGTAGGAGTAGAGAAGTAGATTGTTAGAATAGTAACAATGTAGACTTTTTTAATGACAGTTGCAGAAGAGGAATCAATTGGGAACTATGGACAGGTTAATTGATACGCTTTCGTGAAGAAGTGAGTTGGAATGATTTTTGAAGGAGTGGAGACTGGGTGAGCGTCTAACAGAGTAGGGAAGGGAGTTCCACAGGAACGGTGCAGCCCTAGAGAAGTCTTAAAGGTGAGTATAAGAGATGGGAGTACGGACAGAGGATCAATGTAGATCATTGAAGTTTCCTAGTGTCTTTGGTCCCCTGTCCTTCTGTGATGAACCGCATGGCACCCCGACCGGGTCAATCGCTGCTTCCTAGTACTTGGGAGCACCGTAAGCACTGCACTGGAGCACCATAACCACCGTAAACAGTACTAACCGCCGCAGCGTGGTTGGGGTCTCGCCGTCCTCCACCCAGCCTAGACCTAAGACCAGGATCCAGCTTCCAGTGGGGAGACCTCTCCTAGTCCAGAAAGCATAGTAGGAACAGCTCTTATAAGAGCTAGTGATTATACTCAGGGCAGTATTGTGACATAGCAATCCCCAGAGTAAATGTAGTTCTCCGATCCCCCAAACATGAGCCAAGTCTTCAATAAGGGGTAAACAAATCTCCATCTAATGGGAGCCATACTTGGCCTTTTATGACAATCCCCATGCAAGCCCACATGGACCTTGTTGGCGACTCCAACACAAAGACACAGACCAAGAAGAACAGTGATTAAATGCCCAACACTCCCATAACAAACATACAATCCCTCCCCTCTGCTTGGGAGACAATTGGATCAGTAACTGCACTAATTTGAATCCAATTATCTCCAAGCACAGACAATTTTTTTTTTTATATATATATATATTTGGTGTTTTAAAACACACCAAATGTACCCTAAAATACATCAAATGTATTGTGTTACATCCCCTGAAAGCAATGATCTGGGTGCCCAACATATCCCCAAATCACCTAGGTCAGTTCAGGGGTTCAGGAATTTCCTGGAAGTCTTATTTTTGACCTACCATGCACATGGTCCCATGCCCAAAACAGTTCCAGAGAATTAGTGCTAACGGTCGGTGTCTCTGTCTGGAGAACAAAAGTACATTCTTCACATGAACAGAGACTTTTAAAGTATTTTAGCCAGGTCTTTTGGGGCCAAAGTCACAGGGTAAGAGGCTGGCCAGCAGGCTCCTCCAAGAACCAGTGACGAGGTTCAGTTCGTCACACCTTCCATTCAGTGTTAATAATTCTTTAATGTTTTAGTGCTAAAGTAGTGTCCCTAGCAGTCCACACCCTCTGTGCAGCCTGGGCTATTGAGCAAGCCCTAGTCCAGGGATAGGCAACCTTTGGCACTCCAGATGTTGTGGACTACATCCCCCATAATGCTCTTACACCCATAATGCTGGCAAAGCATCATGGGAGGTGTAGTCCAAAACATCTGGAGTGCCGAAGGTTGCCTATGCCTGCCCTAGTCTATACAGTAATGGGCAGCTGTTACTAGCTGACAGAATGAATTAGTATGACTAGAATAATATTTATATATAGAATATAATCTCTGTTATAGCCATACCTGTAATTATGGCCAAAGACACTTATTGGATGCTAAAATGCTTAAAACGGTCGAAGGAGCACTCCACACCCCAAAAACACTTCAGCTTGCTGAAGTGCATTTTGTGTGAGTAGTACCCCAATGTAACTTCAGTTTATAAAAGTTATAATTTCTTTGAGAAATCTGCACTTTTCTAAATTAAGAACACCCCTCTTGCAGTCCAAGAGGCAGGCATGCTCTACTGAGTGTGTAGCCTATGGGGTAGCATAGCTTAAGGGAATGGGCCTTGACATTGCTAGGAGACAGGCATATAATGTGGGTAATGTTTGTAATTGGCTAGGCTAAATTGGGGTTTTGGCTATAGGAGTATATATAGGAACCATTTTAGTTTAGGGGCTGTCTTAACTAATCCTCACCTGTTGTTATCCCATCCTCCCTCCCTTTGTTTTAGCTCCCAATTGTTCACGGCACTGGGGAATTAATAGAAAAGTTGGGGTGTAGGTCGTTTGTTCATTTGTAGGATAGTTTTAGTTTGCTAAGAACAGTTAGGTTTGTAATGGCATTGGTAAGTTCAAACTCGTAGGTAGCTCCGATCCTGGTGTGTGTAGGGTGTATCTCGATATACCCCTACATTGTGGAAACTGGAAAATCATACCCTCGGTGGCAATGGTTTATGTTTCATATATTATTATGTTATAATGTGGTATCAATTATTGTTTATGTGGGTCATTGTCTTGGGTAGAATTGTTAAAGGTATTGGGGTTGATGTGTAATGTTCGAGTATGTTGACAATGACCTTAACATTTTTGTGTTTATCGTTTTACGTCATTAAAGTTGTGACAATTTTTTCCCAAAACAAGGTGCCTGAGTCTTCTTGGGGGTTTATGGGTTTCGTAAAGCATATGCCAAGCAGGCGACTATGCATATGCCATGCCTGCCTTCTCCCACACAGAACATAGAAGAGCTCCTCCAGACCTCAGACTAGACATGCACATCAGTGCATGCGTGCATGAGCCGGTGTAATTGTTTACGCGGGCACAATCAAGAGGTTTCTTAATGAAAAAGTCGCTTTCAGGAAAAAAGGGGAGGGCTTGCTAAGGCTGAAGTTCATATGATTTGCAGCCTTTGCAAGGTCTTTTCAGTGTCTTTTCAGTTATACCACAATTAATACATGCATGAAAAATGCATGCATGTATTTATTAGGTTTATATCTACTAAACAGTGATTTATTTATTTTTTTCCAATTTGGGCAGTGGGTTGTTCCTTTAAACACTAAAAAGACAGTGCCCTGGACTCCAGGCAGCATATTAAGTCCAGTGAGATGAAATGGTCATAGTGCCTGCAGTGTCCCATTCATGAAAATGCAAACGTCTTGCTTATTTTGTTTGCATGAAATTGCAACAGGTGAGGTAACCTGAATTCTTTAGAGATACTTAACATAGGAAGCTGTAGAGGTAAGTGTGTTAAGCTACAGAGGTAAGCTACAGTGCTCACTCCAGTAAATTACTTAGATGAACACTATAGTCACCAGAACAACTACAGCTTAATGTAGTTGTTCTGGTGAGTATAATAGCTCCCTTCAGACATTTTCATGAAACACTGCCTTTTCAGAGAAAAAGCAGTGTTTACATTGCCCCTAGGGACACCTCCAAGTGGCCACTCCTAACATGACCACTGGAGGGGCTTCCTGGCTCAGAGCTGCACAGTAATCAGCCCTGCCGTTCAGCGTCTGCATGGGGATGCTGAATTTTCCTCATAGAGATGCATTGATTCAAAAAATCTGCAATTTTGATGATGTTGCCAGGGAACATGTGGAGAGCTAAACATAAGGTGAGTTTTAACCCATTCTGAGGTGGCTAAGGGGGGGAGGGGGAGCAAGCCACTTAAACAGTGGGTTTTCACTATAGGGTCAGGAATACCTGTTTGTGTTCCTGACCCTATAGTGATCCTTTAATGTTTATTGTATGAGGTAATGAGAAACTTTTACTTTGAGAGAAGTGTCAATACCTCATTAAAATTAACAGCTATTCATCACACATGATTTCAAAAATATATAAGGGGTTAAGGGCAAAGGAGTTTTTTCTTTACCAGTGATCCTTCCCACTGCTACTGATACAACCCCTCTATCTGGAAATGCTGAGATGACATAAAATATTCAACAGGCAGAGAAGCTGTCAACATTCTCAGTTTCTTTCAGAGTGTTTACCTAATAGAGTGAGCTTAACATAATTTCCAGCTGTGGTGATATATTTATATAATATATAAATACACAAACATAGATTTTCTTTTACTACAACTCCTTTTTTTCCCCTCAATTGGCTACTTTTTCTCACTTGATCTGTGAACTAAATGCCAGAAGACATTTGGCTGAAACAAATTTATACTGATGGACCCGTTTTTGAACCTTTTGGTTTACCTCATTAGTTTTCCTGAATCTTTCTTCAGTTACGAAAATTTGGGCAAACAACCATTTGGATGAAATGCGGCGGTCCCAAATAATGTTTATATTTGCGACATAAGTAATTCAGCCGAAATAAATTATTCCACCACAAACAAGTCTGATAACAAGCTACTAAAAGTGACTTTGATTTCACGTTTGCTTTTTAATACACGCAAATTATTCTGTTTGAGTATCTTAAAACAGATATATGTTTTTTTCCCCACTGTGCACAAGTCTAATAACCAGGGCTCGAGTCCTGCAGGAACGCATGGGAACGGCGTTCCTGCACTTTTTCTAAAGCAGGAACGCAGTTCCCGCTAGTGATCCTGCAGGACCTGCCCTGTTACCTGCACACATGGGCCATCACACGCTGTGTTCCCTCTCCAGCTCTAACTCTCGCGAGACCCGCGGCTGTCAGAACGTTGCCACGGGTTACCATGGCAATGCTCCGCACAGGCGGGTCTCGCGAGAGTTAGAGCTGGCGAGGGAACACAGCGTGTGATGGCCCCTGTGTGCAGCGGCTGCCTCTCTCCACCGGACCACCAGGCGATCTCCCCCTCCCTGACAAGGTAAGAAGCAGGGAGGGGGGAATAAAGTAAAAAAATATAAACACATAAAGTTAAAAAAAAATGCTTCACCCCCCTATCATCCAGCACATACACACATCACCCAACACACACACACACATCATCCAGCACACACACACACACATCATCCAGCACACACACATCATCCAGCATACACACACATCATCCAGCATACACACACATCATCCAGCACACACACACACACTGCATTCATTATACACAATCTGCACTTACTACAAACACACTACATTCATTATACACACTCTGCACTCATTACAAACACACTACATTCTCTATACACACTCTGCATTCATTATACACACTCTGCACTCACTACTAACACACTACATTCACTACACACACTGCATTCATTATACACACGCTGCACTCACTACAAACACACTAAATTTACTATACACACTGCACTCAATACACACACTACATTCACTATAAACACTCTGCATTCACTACAAACACATGGCATACACTGCATTCATTATACACACTGCATTTATTATACACACTCTGCACTCACTACAAACACACTACATTCACTATACACACTCTGCATTCATTATACACACTCTGCACTCACTACACACTACATTCACTATACACACTCTGCATTCACTACAAACACACTATATACACTGCATTCATTATACACACTGCATTCATTATACACACTCTGCACTCACTACAAACACACTTCATTCACTATACACACTACATTCACTATACACACTCTGCACTCACTACAAACAGATTACATTCACTATACACACTCTGCACTCACTACAAACACACTACATTCACTATACACACTTTGCACTCACTACAAACACACTACATTCACTATACACACTGCACTCACTACACACACTGCATTCACTATACACACGCTGCACTCACTACAAACACACTACATGCATTATACACACTGCACTCACTACACACACTACATTCATTATACACATTCTGCACTCACTACAGACACACTACATTTATTATACACACTGCACTCACTACAAACACTTTGTTATACACACTCTGCACTCACCACAAACACACTACATTTATTATACACAATCTGCACTCACTACAAACACACTGCATTCATTATACACATGCTGTACTCACTACAAACACACTAAATTTATTATACACACTGCGCTCACTACAAACACACTACATCCATTATACACACTGCACTCACTACAAACACACTACATTCATTATTCATACTCTGCATTCACTACAAACACACTACAATCATTATACACACCCTGCACTGCACTATATGCATAGGAGTGTGATTTTTTTTTAAGGGGGGCGCAGCAATCTTGGGTGAGTTCCCACACTTTTTTCCCCGGGACTTGACCCCTGCTAATAACCATCACTATTATACTTTGGTTTACCATATGTCATAAAATGTGTGAAGGGCACAAAATGTGTGTAGGAATCAAGTGCAATATTTTCTATTTGTGCATTAAATGTTAATCATCTATTGTTGTAAAATATTTTTAGTGCTTCTACACATTTGTACAGGAGATTAATGTAAATACATTTCTTTAGCCTTGCATTATTCATAGGTATTTCTTGAGATTTAAGGAGGCTTTTTTCTACTTACCTACTATGGTCCTTCCTTCTGTCCCTTTTTTTTTTTATTATTCTTTGAACTCTCTCTATTACCCAAGTTTCTTTCTTTTCAATTTTTCATGATGTCAACTTTTTCCACCCCCTCCATTATTATTGCCATTAATATCTATACATGATGTAAGAGACAGATCATTATATGGTGTTTTCTCAACCTAAATATATATTTTAGAATCTAATCTCATTTCTATACTTCTCAAACTTTCGTTTGACATTTACAACTGCTAATTTTAACCTTGTTTAAATATTGTTGGAGAAGCTTTCCAAATTGCTTAATATTTTTGGATGAACTTTTAAAAATATTTTTTTTTCATATAAAAAAAAATATTTAAGAATATATCAATATATAAAAATATAGAATATTACAATATTTGTCAAAATATTAAATCATTTGAAAAGCTTAACCAAAAATATTATTATTAATTATAAAAAATAATCATATATAAAAAAATAAAGCAATCCAAAAATTAAAAAAATATTTCAAAATAGAAATATTTTTAATAATATGAAATCATTTTAAAAGCTTATCCTAAAATATTAAATCAAGGCATTTATTGGAAAGCATAAAAAGGAAAATATTAATTATATTAATTATACAAAACATCTGTCCAGGCTGTTATAGTTTACAAGAGATAACAGACTCAAGAAGATTGTTCTGTCAGTAGGGGTGGTATACAGTCTTTACACAGCACTTGCTTTTGTCACATTAACTGTGGGAACCATGGTGCAAATACATTTAGACACTTGAAGAGCATAAGTTCTCAGATACTGCAGGGTGATACTGTGTACAGTCAGCCGGAGAGCTAATTTACAGAGAGAAACTAAACATGACAGGTACAGATAAAACACTTACTGTGATTAATACCAGATGCCTAACTTGTACCAGCCCAGGAAACCTCTTTTTCTTTTTATATCAGATACTCACAAGCTCTGTTACTCAAAATGATTTGAGTGTGATTTTTTTTTTTAGTTTAAGCATCCGTCTCTCCAGTAGAATACATGCCAACATCTAGTTAACATTACATATTAACTTATTCAATCACATTCCCTCTATATGGTGAAAGAAAAGCAATGATATTAATCACCCGTCCCTTAGCGTTATATTTATTTGCATGTTTTATTTAGGAAACACTATGTCCACCATATGTACATAAAAAGTTGTTAGTGAAAATTTAAGCCAGGGTTGTCAAAATGTGGCACACTGGCTGTTGATTGACTACAATTCTAAAATTCTTTGCATACACCAGAGCAGAAATACTTATGGATGTTATAGTCCAAAAACATATGGAGGATACAATTTCGAACAAAAAGGGTTTAGACGGTGGCTAATGCACCAAGCTACATTATTATCTATTGAAACGACTTGTATTATAAAGGGGTTTAACTAATGGGCTCAGAGACACCAGAAAGGGAATAGTATGTAAGGGATATTAAGACTTCCTAGGCTGATCTTAAAGGAAACTCGTGGAAAACAATTACAGTAATATAGCATTAAATCAGGACAATGCATCATATATTTCTTGGTATGACATTAGATACTCCTAGAGCCATACTACATTGAATTCAGTGTTCCGGAGCTCAGAGACCCCTACTGGATCCAAGTTTCTGGGGAGTCCAAAGCTTAGTGACTCAATGAAGCTGTCAATGCAATTAGCAAGGATATTTTCAGGATATAGAGTTGTGAAGAATCCTATTGAATTTTATCTGGTGGACATTCAGTGAGGATATCATTGCTAAAATGCTGTTCCGGTGAGCTGAATGGAATTTTGGCAAGATTCGTTTTTTGTAACTTTTCTATACTTTTTTTTTCTTTTACAAAGAAATCTATTTATTTTCAATTTGTTGTATACTATTTTGGATCTGATGAGTACTCCCATATTTATTAATCTATAACTTATTGTCTACTAGATTGTCCCGGTGGGGAACTGTATCATCTGAGATCTAGTTTTTAAGATTTGTAAGAAACCGAATCTGACAATTATAGAGCAATAATAAAACAAATAACTCTGCATGACCACTAATTCTATAAAATAATCACTAATTTTATTAAAGGCTGTTTATAAATGGATTGACGATATTTTGGTTAACAAGCCATGGTGTGATGCACTAGTCATTATTTCAGATTGCAATCTGTGCAGTGTTTGCCAGAAATGAGCTAAGAACTTTATGGCGTACAGTGCTGACTTTAAACACAGAGGGGACTTGTTCTTTTTTTGATTAATGTAATAGAAAACAAATTCTCCAGTGTTTTTGATAAGTTAGGTCCAACAGCCTCAGCACTGAGACTTTGATTCATCACATAATTTAATCTTTATTGGTACTCTTTCTGCTACTAATAAAAGCATATCTTGTTTAAGGGCCACTGATATACACCCATAAATTGCCCTTACAAAGGTCCTCCACATCACACTATAAATATATATAGGTAGATTATAACATTTTTGTTTATATTACAAACAACGTTAAAATGGTATCTTTCTTTGAGGACCCAGCAGACTATGAAATGCTGTGTTTGTGCTGACTGTGCTGCTTACACACTCTCAGGTGAGGAATGGGACAATTTAGAAGTTTGGGGATCTATGTTCTTATCTTAATCAGTGAGTTAGCAACACTATTAATTATTTAAATATTTAGAAATGTATTTAGTCATCTAATACCTCAGAAGATTGCATTGAATACATCATGTATGTCTATGACATATGATGTAAACTATGCATTTCGGGAAGATTTATGTTAAAGGGTACCTATCATGACAAGTTCACTTTAAAGAATAAAGTGCATTGTTCACTAATAATAGTTGTACTCCAAGAAGAACCCATAGATTTTATGCAATCGGTATGTTAGCATTGTTAAGGAAACAAGTAATGTGTAAAACTTTAGATGAACTAGATATTGACCTTTCCTAATATATATAGTCATAAAGGTAGTCAGGGCCGGCGCTACCATAAGGAGCAAATGTCCGGGTGACCGGCATTAGGAAAGCACACAGCAATCCTCTCTTCCTGTCTCTTTATGTAGCGTGGCCGAGCTTCAGGCATGGTGCACGGGGCCGACAGAGGAGATCAAGGGATCTCCCTGTCCGGCCCCTAGTAGACCAGCACTTGTCTAGCACCGGCCCGGGAGAAGGATGTTTATCTATGGCCGCCCAGAGGAGGAAGTTCTCCCTCCTACTGTCAGAGCAGCAGCAACTCTCTGTTACTTGCCAGGCGGTGGTCGGAAGAAGCTGCTGACAAAGCAGCATGTCTCCCACTGGACCATCAGGGAACAGGATTCCCCCTCCCTTGTCAAAGATAAGCCTCAAGGAGGGGGGAATAGATTTAACTCTTATTTTTCTCACTACACATATTTCCTCCATTTCAGACCCTAACTCCTCCATCTCCCCATCTCAGCCCCAACCCCCCCATCTCAGCCCAACCCCCCTCATCTCAGCCCTACCCCCCCTTCTCAGCCCAAATTCCCAACCTCAGGTCCCTACCTCACCCATCTCAGCCCCAATCCACCCCATCTCAGCCCCTAACATTCCCATAGCAGACCCTATTTCCCCTATAGGCCCCATATTATTATGTTATTATTTATTTATTATTATTATTATTATTAAGTTATCAGACCCCCCAAATCCATTCCTTAGCCCCTACTTCACCATATCAACCCCAACCCCCCATCCCTGCCTCTATCTCCCCCTTAAGCCCCATTTCAGCCCCTACCTCACCCATCTCAGCCCCAATCCACCCCATTTTAGCCCCTAACTTTCCCATCTCAGCCCCTATTTCACCTCTAAGCCCCATATTATTATGTTATTATTTATTATTATCAGCCCCCATCTAAGCCCAAATCCCCCTCCTCAGCCCCTACCTCACCATGTCAACCCTAACCCCCCATCTCAGCCACTATCTCCCATATAAGCCTAATTTTAGCCCCTACCTCCCCCATCTCAGCCCCAACCCCCCCATCTCAGCCCTACCTCTCCCTTCACAGCCCAAATCCCCCACCTCAGGCCCCTACCCCCCCATCACAGCAACAATCCACCCCATCTCAGCCCCTAGCTCCCCATCTCAGCCCCTATTTACCCTATAAGCCCCATATCAGCCCCCTTTTTCCCTATAAGCCCTCAGCTCAACACCAACCCCCAATCTCAGCCTCTATCTCCCCTATGAGCCACATTTCGGCCCCTACCTCCCCATCTCATACCCAGCCCCCATCTAAGCCTCAACCCCCCATATCAGCCCCTGCCACCCCCTACTCAGCCCCAATCCTCAACCCCTAACTCCCCAATCTTAGCCCAAATCCCCCACCTTAGCCCCTACCTCCCCTATCTCTGCTCCAATCCACCCCATCTCAGCCCTAACTCCCCCATCTCAGCCCTTATAAACCCCATCTCAGTCCCTACCTCCAAATCACACCCCAATATCCCAATCTCTGCCCTACCTCACCCATCTCAGCCCTTACCCCCATCTCAGCCCTCACCTATAACATCTGCGCCCCTATAAACCCCATCTCAGCCCCTGCCTCCCAATCTCACCCCAACACCCCAATCTCAGCCCTTTCCTCCCCCTTTTCTGCCCCTACCTCCACCATCTAAGCCCTTACCTCCCCCATCACAGCCCCTATCTCCCCCATCACAGCCCCTATCTTCCAAATTACCCCATTACAGACCCTACCCCCCTTATGACAGCCCCTATCCCCTACATTACTGCCCCTATACCCTTTATCACAGCCCCTATTTCCCCATCACAGCCATTAACTCCCAGTAAAAAAGTTCCTACCCCCCACTATTGCCCCTGACCCTATCACAGCCCTTATCCTCCCAATCACAACCACTACCTCTATCACAGACCCTATCTCCCCACATTAGTTATAACCTCTGCTTACTGCTTAAGTAATAAATTGTGATGTGGATGGGCTACTAAATTCGATCTACAGATCAGAGCTAGACAGCATGATTCTTAGGAAGCTTATTGCACAGGACCAGAGATGTGTCTACTGCGAGGCAAACAAGGCATTTGCCTTGGTTGGCAATTTCCAGGGGCCACCCCCAAATGCCCAGGCAAATACCTTGTTTGCCTCGATTAATGGGAGCCCAAGAGCTGGCCGACTAGGTTTGATTCATAGATCAAGTGAGAAGTGACCAATTGAAGGACCAAAAAAAAAGGAGGAGCAGTAAAAAAATCTATATTTACATATTATATATTTAATAAATACATATAACATATAAATATTTAAATATTGTGTTTTTTTTACTACTCTTCTTCTTTTTCCCCTCAATTGGTTACTTTTCCTCACTTGATGTATGAACCAAATGGTGGAATACGTCTATTAGTGTTCTGCAAAATATATACATAATTTTATATATATATATAGATATATATATATCTATATATATATACCGTATATACTCGAGTATAAGCCGACCCGAATATAAGCCGAGGCCCCTAATTTTACCCCAAAAAACTGGGAAAACTTATTGACTCGAATATAAGACTAGGGTGGGAAATGCAGCAGCTACTGGTAAATTTCTAAATAAAATTAGATTCTAAAAAAATTATATTCATTGAATATGTATTTACAGTGTGTGTATGAATGCAGTGTGTGTATGAGTGCAGTGTGTATGAGTGCAGTGTGTGTGTGTGTATGAGTGCAGTGTGTGTGTGCTGCAGAGCCTTGGTGGGGGGGTGGGCATTTTTATTATTATTTTATTATTATTTAAAAAAAAATTGTTGTATTATTATTTTTTTATTACTTTTTATTTTATTATTATTTTATTTTATTATTATTATTATTTTTTGTCCCCCCTCCCTGCTTGATACATGGCAGGGAGGGGGGCTCTCACTCCCTGGTTGTCCAGTGGCATTGACAGTTCAGTGGAGCGGGCTGGCAGGAAGCACTTACCTCTCCTGCAGCTCCTGACAGCTACCTTCTCCTCCTCGCCGGTCCGGTCAGCACCTCTGTCAGCTTACACTGTAAGTCTCGCTAGAGCCGCACTATGACCACGCGGCTCTCGCGAGACTTACACTGGGAGCTGACAGAGGTGCTGATCGGACCGGCGCGGAGGAGAAGGGAGCTGACAGGAGATGCAGGAGAGGCTAGTAAACGCACACAGCCCCATTGTCTGTATTATGGCAATGTAAGTTGCCATAATACAGACATTGACTCGAGTATAAGCCGAGTTGGGCTTATGAACCAAATGGTGGAATACGTCTATTAGTGTTCTGCAAAATATATACATAATTTTATATATATATATAGATATATATATATCTATATATATATACCGTATATACTCGAGTATAAGCCGACCCGAATATAAGCCGAGGCCCCTAATTTTACCCCAAAAAACTGGGAAAACTTATTGACTCGAATATAAGACTAGGGTGGGAAATGCAGCAGCTACTGGTAAATTTCTAAATAAAATTAGATTCTAAAAAAATTATATTCATTGAATATGTATTTACTGTGTGTGTATGAATGCAGTGTGTGTATGAGTGCAGTGTGTATGAGTGCAGTGTGTGTGTGTGTATGAGTGCAGTGTGTGTGTGTTGCAGAGCCTTGGTGGGGGGGTGGGCATTTTTATTATTATTTTTTTATTATTTAAAAAAAAAATTGTTGTATTATTATTTTTTTATTACTTTTTATTTTATTATTATTTTATTTTATTATTATTATTATTTTTTGTCCCCCCTCCCTGCTTGATACATGGCAGGGAGGGGGGCTCTCACTCCCTGGTTGTCCAGTGGCATTGACAGTTCAGTGGAGCGGGCTGGCAGGAAGCACTTACCTCTCCTGCAGCTCCTGACAGCTACCTTCTCCTCCTCGCCGGTCCGGTCAGCACCTCTGTCAGCTTACACTGTAAGTCTCGCTAGAGCCACACTATGACCACGCGGCTCTCGCGAGACTTACACTGGGAGCTGACAGAGGTGCTGATCGGACCGGCGCGGAGGAGAAGGGAGCTGACAGGAGCTGCAGGAGAGGCTAGTAAACGCACACAGCCCCATTGTCTGTATTATGGCAATGTAAGTTGCCATAATACAGACATTGACTCGAGTATAAGCCGAGTTGGGGGTTTTCAGCACAAAAAATTTTATACTCGAGTATATACAGTATATCTATCTATATATATAAATATATATATATATATGGATATATTTTGCAGTACAGTGAGTGGTCCATTTTAATGCCATTTTTAGTACGTCCAAATTTTTTCCAATATATTTTTCCATGGACAATATGACAAATATCGGACATCCCAAGCCAAATTTACCTTTAGGAAAAAATGGTTCAGACGATCCGAACTTTTTAAACTGTTGTCTATAATAACACCAATCTAGTACTTTTATTAATGTAAATATCTAAATACACATATTTTTCTACTGTAATGAAATCCAAGATGCTGACATCAAGGGGCCATAGAGGTACATAGTTCGGCCTGACTCAACTTAGCTTTATTACGCCATGCTGTATGGCTTAGCAAAGTTTCTTCTTTCTGCACACTTTGAATGTAGACTGAAAGCCATCTTACTCAATTATCCAGTTTGCACATCTCTATTATTAAGGGAACACTATAGGGTCAGGAACACAAACACCATCTAGCCCCCCTATTTTAAACACATGACATGTGTGACATGTCATGATTCCCTTTTATTCCAGAAGTTTGGTCCTTAAGGGGTTAAGCAATAAGCATCTGTTAGAGATTCATAGTAGATCATTTCCAGGTATGTAGACATACTTTCTCACTTGCACTTTATGCTGTCATCGTTGTAAATAGGTTGTTAAAAATGTTTAATAATTATGAATCAATATAATTCATAAAAAGGACATAGCATTTGATTAATATAGCTGAGCTCATTCTCACTCTAATTAAAAATATTAAGACGTGTACAGTAAATAAATGTTAAACTGTTTTGGTCATTCAGTATTGGTTGCTATGTGCACTGCATCCAGCCATGCTATGTACCACTTCCAGGATGACAAGTTCTAAAAGTAGACCAATCAGCAGGGACATTCTATTGGTTTCTATGGTGACTGACCCATGTTTAGAATTGCTCAATTCCTTTAGGAAGGATACCTACACATATAATAGTGGATGTTGTGTTCCCTGAGCTAATTTGCTAATTGAAGAACGGATTGCCAAGTTAAGGCCGTATTCATACTTCAGCTATAAAATAGTTAAATGAACACTATAGCATTAGGAATAAAAACATGTACCAACAAATTCTGCAGTGAGGTACAATAGGTGGACTAGCAGACAAGTATTTGCTAGAAGACAAGTTGGACACACAGGAACAGAAGGTGTTAAGGACCCTGATCAAATAAGCTTACATGCTAGAAGGAGTGTGGTAAAAGAGGTAAGGGTAAGATGTATTTCATGTATGGGAAAAAGTAGGTTACTAGAATAGCTTACAATGAAGGTATCATTTTTTGGATGACACAGGAGATGAAGCATGTTGGGTTACCAAAGTACATGAGGGATTTTTTTAACTCCATGGGCAGAACTCTGAACCCTAAAGCCAATGAACATGCTCGTCTGTCGCGTGTTTTGTTTGTTTTGTGACTCAGCGCCATTTAGGTACAGGGTTCGGAATCAGTTAGATTACCTGCTCTGCCAAAATTCAAATGAACTTGAAGTTCGGAATGAGACAAACAGTGTTTTAATAGTGTTTCTGAAACTGCATATTTTGTTACAAGACTATTACAGTAAATGCAAGGGAAATGTGTTAACCATGACACAATACTATCAGCATACCTTGCCAGGTTAAATCTCAACCCTGTGTCGGGAAGTATGATATCTCTCTTCCTTGAAAACATTGCAGAGTTAAACTTCTTTGAAAAGTATGTTCATATGGAGCCTGAGCAAATAAGACGTGCATCTGGCCACTACTGATGTATAGGCTAATAAATAGTCAATTAATTAAATGTCTACAGAACAACATTGGGCAAGTTTTCAATCAGATGTCTGCAGCTGCACTTTAAGAATGGCAGGATATAATCTATAAACGGTCTGAATTGGAGGCTTTGAACAGACACTAGTTAAATGTTGAGCAGTTCTGATAATTTGGTAATAATGGATCTTGGCCAAGTCTCTTGTAGTCTGGTTTCCTGAGATCTAAGGTCTTTTCAGCAAAATTAATGATATATTGACAGTCATAAAAGCCAGGTTTATATGGTAAAATGCTTTTTGGAGCATTTGCTTCAGATTTGCAGAGTAGTTGTTTGTTCCTGTAATGAAAATAACTACAAAAAGCGTTGTTGGTAAGGTACATTGGAGTGGAGTGGAGTGGAGTGATTTCTTGTGAAAGGTACTTAACCCCTTCATGACACAAAGACTGTCATTATAAAATGTCTTATCAGTTGTCCAGAAGGGGTTAAACGTTTCCACTCTGTTGTAAATCTTTCACGGTGTAAAAATGAATTATGTCTATTGCAACCACAGCGCCAGCACAACTTTTTTTTATCATATATTTTTCTCTGCTCAAGAGATGTCATAGAATACTTGGTAATAGTGTTTGCTATGTAAATACTATTTAAAAATTTTATATTTTTGGAATTATTTCAAATTATTTAATAATTTTGGCTAAACGGTTAAAGTATTTTTTTCAAAATATTCAAAATATATCATTTATATATGTCTAATATCATTTATAAAAGAATATATCATATCAAAATATATCCAAGTATTAAAATAGTAAAATATTTTCAAAATATTAAATTGAGGCCTTTGTTAGAAGTATGACCCAGCCAATGAAAAACACAACCAACATTTGTAACTGGTACTAAAAAGACTATCTCAGATTTCCTCAAATTTTACTTATGATAAAGTTGTTATTTTTACAACAGTTTTATTTTTTGTATTGCTCTTAATAAGGCAATTTGCATATAATAAACATAAAAATCTTATTCACTATTTCATTTTGACCAAGATTAGAAATTAAACTATATATAGAACATTGGAATAGGCACGCCTCCAAGATGACATCAGACAAGGAGTTGGCCGTGACAGCTCCAAAGGAGACGGCACTGGAGAAACGATGAGCAATTTATTTAATTTCGATTAAATTCATTTTTATTTTAGTAACACGGAGAGGGTGGGGGGAGTGGCACTGAACTAACCATAGACACTAGGACTGTGGAGACTGTAGGGTTCACAATACAGATATGTATTCCCAAAACTACCGTGTTCTTTTAATGCCTCCGTCTAAGCATCATAACTATTTTGCATTAGTGCAAGGTATATGATGTGCATGAGCTCTTTCTTATTGCTGAGAGTAACTTATACCAGCAGCTATTTACATTTTAAATCTCTGCCACTAAAAGGGAGTATAAAACAGTGGAGAATTAAAAAGATATCCCATCCATTTTGGATGGACAAAGGTTTATGGGATAAGATCGGTCTCCATAGACTAGAATGAGACATTTGTCATAGGAGGATTTCTTACTGCTGTTAGAGGTGTCTGTTTTGTAACTTCAGACAAATCCACGAAGTTGTGCGTTAGTGTATAGTTTCTTCCAAACTAAATTTCTTTTTTCTTTTGTTATTTCAGATTTTTTTTTAAATCTATTCTAGACTATCCTTTAATGAACAGTAACCTGAAAACATGCTAAATGTATCATTCTTTGCACAAGGCAACATTTCAATGGCTCCTTTCAGTTTCCACTAGAGTAAAATCATTCTATCCATTTACTGATTAGTAAACGTTCCGCATTGTTATTTCCCATAAAACCGCATTTTACAAGTAATGCATGCGCTCATATGCAAAAGGTGGGTTTACTCACTAAACTGGAATTTGTGAAAAACTACCAAACCAGTCAAACTTCAAAAATAGCTTTTTTTGTGTATTTTTTTTTTATTCAGTTATGTTGGAGATTTGCTACTACCATGTGGCCGCTGTGAACATAGGCCTTGATTTAATATGCTTTCTAAATAATTCAATACTGTTAGAAAAACGTTTCAAATGATGTATCTATCAATGAATCCTAAAGGCTTTAATGGTGACTTCTGTAGATAAATAATTTGGAACTTTTTTTTAACAGAATGTAATCATTTGGAAAGGTTATTAAATCGAGGCCATAATGTCAAATTTAGCAGATTAAAATCTGAGAAAAAACATTGGAGTTTATTCACTAAAGACGGATTTATAGAGAATTGAAAACAGATATGCAAATTTGAGGGTGAAATAGCGAAGCCATTGCGGAATTGGAAAATTTTCTCATACTAGCTATTTTTCCTAAAATTTTCAATTTGGATTTCAAATCTCTGCAGTTCAATGTTTAGTGCATAGGCCCCAGAACATGATGCAATAAGCATTCTTTGCTATAAATGTAATTTTGTGACAGAAGAAAAAAACAGTCAGTGGGAGAGAACATGTGAAATGATAGCAAAATGTAAAATGAGGAGGGACTATATCAGCAGACAGTAAATAATTTTCGTTTTACAAACAGTGCAAGATTTTTGTGAGGGTGTAAGTTCAAAGCTTTATTTTTACATGATAGATTTATTGCTACTTATACATCACACATCTATAAACCCTTTCCAAAATCTCCTTTACTCAGATTTTTCTCAGCAGGCACATTTCAATTTGAAAATGATTTTAACCTTCATGAAGAAAAATAATACTTCTGATTTGAGATGTGTTTCTACATTCTACCCGTCTGGGAAAGAAAAGCAGATAAGGCTATCCTGTTTAATACAAAGTATGCTTGCCAGCTTTCTAAATGTTTGATTTTTTTTTTTATACTGAAAAAATGTATATATAACTCATGGTAATGTTTGACCATGGTTGGAAAAATTCACTGTTTATATTTCTTCACACTAAGTTATATATTTTAAATTCTACAAGACAGTACATAATGTGGCTTTTATTTAACTTTTTTATTTATATGAGATGTATTAGATTGGGTCAGTGTTCTAGGATAGTAAAATGCAGTATTGCCTTTGCTTCAAGATGAACCTTATTTTATTTAAGCTGTTTTGGATGCAACAGTAAAGAGCAATGTTTCTAGAGGAGTGCCCTCATCTGTCCAGGAGGTATGGAGTGTTGTTTTGTCCATTATATTAGTTTTGAGGTAATATATTGTCAGTAATAATACTCATCAAAAAAGTAAACACATGTTTCTAGCATTTAGTGTAAAATGTAACTGTGTTCGAAATTGCGGAAAAATCTAGGCAATGACTGGCCAGGGACAATATTTAGAAAACTGCCCACTATCTTCTATTTCCTTCTCCAAAGCCATATGCATCAACACACATGATGATCATAACTCCACAGATTTCTCTTTATGTTTGAGAATATAACTGTGCGTGGCAGAATAGCACAACGTTTGAGAAAGTTCTACTCCCTCCACAGGCCACCTAGTCATCCATATCCAACCAGAAACTCATACCTTGCTTTAGCTATACAAACAGCCATATTGTCACAACCACAAAGAAAGCCATGTCATTAACCAGCTCCACAGACACGCATATGTCCTAGCCTCACAGAGAAACAAACTCACTGAATGATACAGTGTGTTCTGTTATATTTTTCTCAAATTCTCACCACTACCTCTTTTATGGATCAACTCCTATGCAATTACATTCATCTTTAACATTATATTAGTATTATACATGATATACGAGGTCTGTCCAAAAAAAGTCCAGCCATTGTTACCCTAACGAGAATGATTTGGTCGACATCAATGATGGTTTGCGGGACTATTGGGAATTATGGATATAAATAAAATGGATATTAATTTCCTACAGGGACTATTCAGATGATTCAGAAGGCTTTCAGGGACGATGCAATGAGTGCAGCACAAATAAAAGTGTGGCATACACGCTTAATAGAAGCTGTTTGGCACACTGCGACTTCTGATCCCATAACTAAAGTCATCTTTGAAAGGAAAATTATTTCAGACTGTCAATGAGGTTCAGGTAAATACAACGAGGCTTAAACATATGTACACCAAAAGTATTAGAATAATACCACCCACATCTGAAATTAATAGTGCAGTGAAACAACACTTGTCTCAATGGATAGTGGTGACAACGTCCTCCAGGGATATCCCAGAGCGTATCCCTTAAAACACAATATAGATGCAACCAAAAATATGGAGGATACAGCTGTAAAACTACAAAAGAAACCCCCACATATAATAGTGTAACACCGTATAAAAGATATTAGAATGCGCTATTGGGTTACACTCACAGGATGAAGGAAGATATAATCGCCTTAGGGTGTCTTTTATGCTGCTGTGCTATCCCTGGGAAAGGAGAAGTCTTGGATCAGCCCCCCACTTCCATCAGGGGAGGCACCCTAAGGCGATTATATCTTCCTCCATCCTGTGTAGCCCAAAAGCGTATTCTAATATCTTTTATACAGTGTTACACTATTATATGTGGTTTTTTTTGTAGATTTACAAATGTATCCTCCATATTTTTGATTGCATCTAAATACAACGAGGCAGCTGATTGCGATTCCAACAAAGGATTTTGCAGAGTATTTTGAACAGTTGAAGAGATGCAGGGAGAACTGTGTGAGGTCCCAAGGGACCTACTTTGAAGGGGACTGAGGAGTCATTATCCTATGTACAATGTTTCATGTATCTTCAATAAATGTCTCTACTTTTCATATTACATGGCTGGATGCTTTCCGGAGAGACCTCGTACTGTTATCCATGTATATTTTATTCTTTGCTATCAATGATGCCAATATCAATACACTTGAAAGTTATAAGTTACCTACTTACCCTTTAACATTATTATTTTTATTTTTTTAAAACAAGTGTTTAAATGTGTAGGATGTTACATAACATGCTTCCCAGGTATGATTTATTACTTAGATTTTACAATGTGTGCTGGGCAATCTCATCTACACCCTCCTGTTTTAGATCATTAATTATCAAAGAAACTCATGATCACAAAAGAACTGTATGCCAAGAATTTCAGTTTGCTCATTTGCTTGAAATGTTTTAGAACTTATCTCTTAGTCATAATATATTTTTTAAAACACATGAGAACAATAATAAAGCTGAAAAAAAGAGTAAAAATATAAGTCATTTGCATGCCTCAGAGCTAAATAATAAGGAAAATAGACATATATCTGTCAACCTTTCAAAACGTTCATCAATAACAACTTATTTTGTCTCCTGTCCGAGTATCTCATCATTTATCCAAGTTTCCTAATAAATATAAAAATTAGAACAAGCGATAAAGTTTTAACAATATTTTTTTTAGAAGCTGTTACTCTTCTAGTGTTATTAGCTCATATTGAATCTTATTTTTTTTTACATTTTCATTAATAATTAGCAATTTTTTATAATCTTCAACTATTATTTTATAACACACTGTTTTATATAAAACACACTTTGTTCAATTTTATAAAGAACAAACATACATGTATGTTGTTGTTTTTTTGCTTTTTAATTGCGAGGTCCCTGAAAAGGTTTGCATGTGTTCAGACGAAACGCGTAAGGTGTTTTATGTTACATATGAAATACATTTCTGAAACTACATTCAATGTACCCTGTGTTCAAGTGAATTTGATTCTACCAAGCTAAGAGGGGACGGAGATCAAGTGGAAGTGTGTAGCCCCCCCTCAAAAAATCCTGTGAGTGCATTAATAGTCAAAACCTACATAACTTTAAAACTGTATTGCACTATTTACAGTGTTTTATGTTTTTCAGAATTTAGCTGTGACCCCATTTGTTCTCTATATATCCTATTACCTTGTGCAAGTAGCTTCATTCATGCTTTTTACTGAAGAAAATACATTCCGTTCTGTCACATGCTGCATTATGCATTCTCGAAAAGAGGCTGGTGGCTGCACTCCACGTCCTATAAACACCTGTAGGACAAACTGAACTTGATTAAATTGTTAATTTATTTACTCTTAAGTTATTCTAATAGTAATAAAATGAAGTGGAAAATCAAAATAAATGTTAAACGGCATGTTTTGTCCAACACAATCCTTGTGTTTAACTGGTTATTTACGTGTTTGGGTATCTGAGGTTTGATACATGCCATAGTTGCATCTGTCAACATCTAAGTGTCCTAAGGAGGGACAAGTGTTGTGGGAGCAAACAGATATGGTATGAGAAAGCAAGAGGAGTGTGGTATGCAGCTTTGCTGATTTGCTTCCAGGAGATAACCCTACAGACTAATTAGATTCCATTGTCGGACAGGGTCTTGACTGCTGACCCTCTACTCCTCCTTCCGTTACCCTCCCCTCCCAATAACTCAGAGATAACCAAATTTTGTGGGTAAGAGCAACGGCCACAACTTTATTAATAAACCAGCAAAACATAATAACCACTGTCAGCTGCCGGTATTCCCCAGCAGAGAGCTACCAATCAACTCCATCTTCCCCAGCCTCTTCAGCCTGAAGTCCGGCCTCAACCGGACCAGGCTGCGCCTCCCCAAACCCATCCGGGCAATGTACTCCGTTCCAATTGCTGGCGAAGGAAAAACCGCAGCTGTGACAAAATAAAGAGAAAGAAACAAACACAGGACAACAACAACACAGTAACCAATCACATACCCCACACCTACCCAGGGAGGGTGGGCGGGAAACAGCACTGACAGGTTCCGTCAGCGTGATCTCCAGTGGTCTGGTAAGTCTTTTCCCAGTGTCCACGGTCCAGGTGTATCCCCAACATTGTATCCTTTTTGTCGTCATGCCAACCTCTCAGGGCAGCAGTCATGCTCCCCCCTCCTTATTTATTCCAGGGGGTTGGCCTGTACAAGAAAATTAATTGAGGTGAGCCCATGGCTTATCCATGTTAGAAATAGACTAGCATGGGGGTACGCTGCAGATTTTTCTTGTCAAATCTTGAAGAAAAAAAAAATATTAATATTCAAGATACTTTGAAACAGGTTATGTGACTTAAAAATAAAAAAGTTTGAGGAAGAAGCAATGTGTCAAGTTAATGTTTCTATCGATTGGAATAATCTGCGCTCGTCTCCATTACCTGGCAAGAACCTTAGAAACTTTAATTAAAATATACATTTTTTATATCTGGAAACTATTCATCTTTTCAAATAGTCAGTTTTGATTTAATATACAGTATGTGTAAATGGAAATTGCCTATAATGATGTGGGAATATACAGAACTAGGAAAGGAGACAGACAATGTAACACCAATTTCTCAGGTTTGTCTGTGTTGGGCTCGAAACTGAGAATCCTTGGAAAATGCATTGGGGATTGTAAATTTCTGGCCAAAATAGCCAAATTTGAGAACTTGCTTTTGTCATTTTTTGTCACAAATTTTGGTTTTGTGAAAAGATTCCTACATGTTAAATACAAACAAAATAAAACAATACACTGTCATATGTGGAATTACTGGTAACTACTGACTGGTCCAATGATTATGCAGCTAAAAACATATATTTAAAGATTATAAAACTATTCCAAAACCATATTGGGAATGTTTTACAAGTAGTAACACAGTGCAAGCTAGTAGCGATTATAAATAATGGACATAAGCTGATGTTTAGCCTCTATTGTCTCTGTAATAGTAAAACAGGGTTCAATGACAGATCATGTAGTGATATTTGAATAATGTGATGTCTGGCTAGTAACTGAACATCAAAGCCAAAATTCCCCCTCAAAGGACAACTATAAGCATCATCTAAATGAAGTGAACTGGGTGCAGTGGTGTGGGCCTTGTGTTTTGTAGACACTGCATGTTTTCATTACAAGGTTAAGCACACCTCCAGTGGATGTCTTCCTGACAGGTATTAGTGGGTTCAACTGCTGGTACTAGACTGACTTAGCTATGTAGCATTCAAAGTTTAACATCAACAAATGTTTATGATAGGGAAGCATTGTATTAAATGTTTCCCCATGTGAAGCATATGATTGGATGAGCGGAAAACTCGCCATGCATGCACTTCTCAATGATAAGCATTGGACTGGATGAGAAAAAGATGAGGCAGCCTGCGTGAACTGGAAGCGGAGTGGGTAGCTGCATAGAGTAAGCCTCAGCACTAGAAAAAGGGTAATAAAAAAACCTTTTTTTAATTTAAAACTATAATGTTCCTTAGTATGGTGACAACCTTTTGAATGCATTGCCTTTTTTGTTATGTTTTGATACAGCCACCCTATTTATTGAGAATGTTTAAAATGCATGGTTTAACTGGTGATGTTTTAAATCAAGCATGTCAAACTCGCAGCCCACGGTTCGCATGTGGCCCACAATGAATATCTTTGCGGCAAGTTTGACATGCTTAGTAAGGCAGGGTAGGCACCTGCTCTCCCCACATTGCAGGTGCCAACTCTGCTAAAAATGTAACTGGCCCTGCAGGAGAGGTTGCTGGCGGCAGCGAGGGAGCTCAGTCTTCCTGCTCCTCACTGCTCCCTCACACGTGCCCTCTATAGTGATGATGGGTGCTGGAATATGACATCATTCTGGCCAGGCATCACTAAACTGCGTGCATGAGGGAGCATTGAGGAGCAGGTAGGAGACCTCCCGAGAGAAGATCCCCACTGGACTCCAGGGAGAGGCCCCACACCAGCTCCCAAAGGTAGGGAACAATAAATAAAATTATGTGAGTGTGTACAATAATGTGTAAATGTCAGTGAGTATGTGTGTCTCTCAATGTGTGTGTGTCTCTCAGTGAGTGTGTCTGTCAGTGAGTATGTGTCTGTCAGTGTGTGTGTGTGTGTCTGTCATTGAGTGAGTCTGTCAGTGTCTGTGTGTCTATCAGTGTGTGTGTGTGTGTGTGTGTTTGCCTGTCAGTGTGTGTGTGTGTGTCTGGGAGTGTGTGTGTCTGTCAGTGTGTGTGTCTGTGTGTCTGTCAGTGTGTCTGTGTCTGTCAGAGAGTGAGGGTGTGCGTCTGTCAGAGAGTGAGTGTGTGTGCATCTGCTCTACCTTCACAGGGTTTCAGGGAGTAGCGGGAGGATCCGCTTTGGCACAGGGCGTGGACAGTGCCATTGGGGGTATACCAGAGGATGGACTCGGAGGTTGCATACTGGCAGCGGCAATATAAGTGGAGTCTGCTTGTTGGCTAATATTGTTTTTTTTTTGTTTTGTTTTTTAAACAAGGGACGGGGTTTAGTAGAAGGGGGACTGGGAATTAGTGTGGGGGGGGAGAGGGATTGGTGTTTAGTAGAGGGGGGGATTGGGTTTTAGTAGAGGGGGATGCTGGTTATTTTCATACTGAACTTTTCAAAACAAACCTACAACTCTATGAAAATGTAAGTTTTTTTTTTTTGCGGCCCACCTAAACTTCAACCTTGTTTATTTGGCTTGTGCTTGTCTTTAAGTTTGACATGTTTGTTTTAAATGGATAGATATTTCTTTCATACCACCCCTCTTCATCTTCCTAATCCCTCTGCCTTTTTTATGCCCTAACAGTCTCTCTTTATATGCCCTCATCCTACTTTCAGTCTCTTTTCATCGCTCAGACAGTCCTTCATCAACCTGTGTTTCCACTTGCAATCTCCCCCAGTCCCATTCGATTCCTTCATCTCCTTCCTATCTAATGTTATTGTATGCCCCTTCTGCTCTTTAGAAATTTGAAGATCTAGGATTGAATCCCCACTGGTCCACTCAGTCTTTCATGCTTCTAGCATTGATAAAGTGAATACAAAATCTATTGAGTAATAGTATCATTTAGTAACTTGCTTAGGATGTCCTAACAATGAGCAAAATTTGCTATATATATATATATATTAATATTATAATATTGTCATTTCATACTATTCCCCACCTTATCTTACCCCCCAACCAAATGTTATAGTATTATATTATTTCCTTCCCCAGGAGGGGAGAGAACAGGTCTGTTGGCATTTGTGTGCCAGCTGCTTAGTAAATAAATAATAATTTATGGGCCTGCTATGGAGATCCTCTGATCTCACCAACAACCCATCTATCCATGATCATAACTGCCCAAATGTTCACCAACTCAGCCTGATGGTCTGTCTAGGCCAGGATTATGTTGGACCTCGGTAGCTTCATCCTGAAGTACACCATACTTTCATTTTTTTTTTATCCGAGATTGCTAGCTGCCATCATAATTATAATCGCATCAGTTTAAAACTAATCTTTCAACATTATTAAGATTCACTCTGTCAATAGGATCATTTCTGCTGTCTATTTTCATTTGCTGCACACTCAATTAAAACGATAGCTACAAAACGAGTGTTATATTGTACATCCCCTCGTTCTGACTCCTATCCATGTCACTTTGCATGGGTGGGTGGACAGATAAGCCGCATTAACACTCACTTATCAGTAAGCAAGGAAACTACAGAAAAGAAATATAAAAAAGCTGGAAGCCAAATTGATAAATTACAAACAAAATGAGTTTGAAATGAAGGTGTATTGTGGAAATCAGTCAAAAAGTAAGATAATAAAAGTGCACCTGGGTCACCACTAAAAGCTGCATTTGACAAAGAATTCATTTGGGCCTGACGTGCTTGTTAATTTTGAAGTGTTGCTCTCCCACTTGCTGGCATTTAGAAATGTGAGTTGCTTTTTTCCTATCAGTCAAGTTTAACATCTCCCAAACAAATCTCTTCTCCAGAGATGAACCTGCCAGGCGCATATATATTTTATTGGGCAGTGATGGGGTAGAAGTCTTTGTGTTTGGCTTATGGGAGCTCAGACATTCCAAAAACACAGAGTGATAACCATATGCACTCACTCAACCAAAAGGGAATTCTGTGATTATTTTGTTCTTCCTGGTATTGGCAGAGCAAGGAACCTCGAGAATGGAGAATAAACTGATCATCTTTCAATTTAAGCTTGCCATACTGAATAAATAGTTTTCACAATAGAAGTATTAATACAGCGCCAGAAAATGGCATCATAGTACAGGAAAAAAATTTGATCAAATATTAGAGACAAGTTGTACACACATCATTACTAGTTTTGATCATTGTCCATCTTGAACACATTTTCTTTTTTTCCATCAGGATATCACAAACTGTTCCTGGTGGAAATGAACATGCTACACTCCTATTCTGTCAAGTTGCTACGTAGCTTCAGAGAGTTTGATTGGTCTCTTTTACTTTTTTATTTTTCATTGTGGACGTTTATTGTTAGTAACCTGAAATATACTACAGTCCGGGGGTATTTAAGCTGCAAAATCCAAACAGTGTTCTCAATATTTATCATGTCCAGATTTTCCATCACAGTAGGACATGTTGTGGATTTCTTTAGGTTCATCTGCAATATGTTGGTGAAATTATATTGCAAACCTACATTCTGTTGGATTTGGTGTTTGATAAATATCACAAATCTGTACCTTTATCAAGCCATTTTCTCAATGGGAAGCGCTCAGCCCTATCTCCAGCATCCGGTGCATTGAAGTCATGTCAGGAGACAGAGACCCAGGGACCACAAGGACATATAAACTTCATTGGAATTAATTTGTTATAGTGCTTGGGTATGTCTTTAATAAAAAAAAAAATACATCAAGTAGTGTTACCTTGCAAATACATTTGGAATGACACGTTGCACCTTACATTACATTACATCCACAGTTAGTTCTTACTCTGGTAATGTGTTATCTGAAATGCGTTGTAGCTATAAATAAATGAAGGAAAATATTAACCAGTTGTTTTGAGTGGTGTTCATTAATTGGCATACATAGCTAAGCATTATATATATATATATATATATATATATATATATTTTTTTTTTTTCCACTGATGTAGATATAAGATATCTAATGTCTGAAGTCAGGGCAGTCACTGCACTAAAAAAATGATCCGTTACCAGTAAAGTGGGGGAAAGAGAGGGTCCAGCTACAGGTGTTATCAAGCAGTCAAATAATTTTGTCTGGACATCTTTTCCCACCAGTGCTAAGCACCGCGTAGACATAAGAGATAATAATAGTTGAATGGGTTGTCAAAGATATTGCTGTTTTGACTCATAGTGTGTCACAGCTACAACTGCAGACTGAAGGAGTATCTCTGAGAAGACATACAAGCAGGGAGGATAAAAAAAAGACTTGATAAATCAAGGAAGATAAGGATGATTGGCAATAAGTAATCGCTGTAGAGTAACATGGGACACAATGTGTTTTCTCGTCAGTGTTCTGCCCAAGTTTCTTAAAAAGAAATTCGTAGCATTTTTATTTAAATTTCTTTCATGCCAAGCTCAAATGCTACAATAGCAAGAGTAGAGCAGCAAGTGTTCTGAAACTAAGTGGTCAGAGAATTCACAAAAAATGTGATGAACATGAACAAGCTTTTAACCATGCTACACCTTGTCTGCCTAACTCTTTTCCCATTACGGTGAAAGAGGCGCTTCTATGTTTAAACAAACTCAAGCCCTTTCAAGGCCAGATATAACCTTTGTAAATAGTTTGAGTACATTGTAATCTGCAGCTTTCAGTGATGGTGAATGCACACAAACAGGTATTTACTAAACTGTGAATAGTCATACACTCACCAGCGAATTGTAAATTTTAGACATACCATGAGATTCACTAGAGTCCGACTGTGTATAGGGTCATTCAGACTATGAAATCCAGACATTATTCATGCAATTTAACAATGTCTGGGTTTTTCAATTCAAGCCTGAATTTGGTTTGGATTTTAGCCAGACCAAATACCACTGCATGGCTGAAATTCAGACCGAATCCTGCAAATCCCGGTCCGTTGGCTTAAAATCCCCAATTCCTAGCTAATAATAATAATTAACCCTGCGTGCACCCCCTCACCCTAATACTACTGAAGGTGTGGGGAAATAAATCAGTACATGTAAATAAAAAATTATATTAATCATCAGGTCTTTTTTTCTTGTAATTCGTCTGTTCTTTAGCCCCATAAAAGGCCAAATAACAATCCATAATAACTGAGGCAACTGGTGATAATAAAAAAAAACCTTGATTAGCAAAAAAATGCTGGAAAAATACCCATGGAGCGCTTGCTACAGAAAGACCTCTGTAGGCTTTCCCACACGTTGTCAGCTATTGCTTGGGAACATATCCTATGCTTTGCAATATGAGTAAGAACACTTATTGGTTGGCTAAGATGGCCATGTCTCGACAGAAGCGAATTCGGTCATTTTTAGTGTTTAGTGCGTAATTCCCCAAACTTTACAATTTGGAAAAGTCTCCATCTTACAGTTTCAAATCTGCTCTTTTGATCTAATATTCAGAATTTTCTAGTGAAATTCTGAAAATTCAAAGCTTAACGAATAACCCGAGATTGTTACTCCTCACTTATTTCAACTGGTTACCATTTTACAAATGAATTGCTGCCGTGTTTTTAAGTCTTATTTATATTTAACAAACTATTAACCGTTTGAAATACACATGCGTTTTTAAACCTGAAACAAAACAATTGGCAAAAGAACTGCAAATATTAGACCACCAACAACATTACCATACTAAACATATCAAACAACATTACCATACTAAAAATATTAAACAACATTACCATACATGGTTTATTTCTGTTGACACAATCTGAGCCCCCCTGACAATCCTGGAGGAATTGGCTATCTTGTAGACCATGTGGGTCATTGCTTGCTTGCTGGATTGACATTTCATCTTTTGTGACAACCTGCAACAGCAAACATAATAGGTGACTAGCGTATCTTATATCTGCGTTGCCTTTAGCAGACACTTCCTGTTAAAACCCATCCCAAACTGTAACTACAGGAGGAATACTGATAACGCTGAGTGCTTACAACTTAGTAACAGCTTCAAAAGTATTGCCATGGCATATGCTACAGCTTGAAATATGTCCAAATGATAGTATGTGATAATACTGCACAATTGATGTTGCACTTCAGTATCTAATGCTTGGCTTAAGGCTGATCAGAAGGCTCTGAAGGTTCACACCAAAGAGGCATCAAAACCAAGACTAAATTTACACTTTCACTGTTTCAATATAAATAGCTATATAATGATAACTATATCTGCTTATATATTTATATACTATAGAAGTATATCAAATCTGAAATTTCACCAGAGGAATAGGGATTCTGCTTAAGTAATGGAAACTTGCACATTTATTGAAGAAACAAAACAAGTGAGTAGCATCTGTTTTCCACTAACACCATGTTGTCTGGATGTTTCCAAAGACATTGCCTTTTGATAGGGTCACTAACAGATTCAGTTCAGATGAAAAACATGCTGGCTGTGAAACAATATGACTGAAACATAACCAGCGTTTATTTTAGTTTTTTTTGGCACTAGCAGCCTGCAGGCAAATAGTTAAAGACCTTTGGCAGCGTGGGGGTTAGTCCTGTGGTGGCTGGCGTGTGCTTGCTAGAAAGCTGCTTCATTTAATATTGTAAATAAATACATTTTAAAAACCCTACGGGGAACAATAAGTCTACAAGGGAGGTTTAAAACATGGCTATGGCGTCTCTAGGCACCACAAGCAAGGTTCCAAGAGGAGTATGGTGAAGGTGGATGGTGAGGGTGTGGGATAAGCATTGGTGTAGGTCCCTCCACGACCTCAATCTGAAAGTGCGGCAGCCAGGGACATATTAGCCGCAAGGCAAACAAGGCATTTGCCTTGGACGGCATTTTCCAGGGGGCGGCAAAAAAGCCACCCCCAAATGCCCAGGGCAAATGCCTTGTTAGCCTTGCGGCTAACCGTCATGCCGGTCGGGCTGATGGGCGGGCGGCTGGCGCGGGAGCACTTCCCCTGAGCTCTTTGCTCAGCTCCCTCGCGCCGCCCGCAGAGTGAGGCTGGGAGCCGGAATATGACGTCATATTCCGGCTTCACCTCCCAGCCTCACTCTGTGGGCGGTGCGAGGGAGCTGAGCAGAGAGCTCAGGGTAAGTGCATTAAGATATTTTCTATGCACCATACATATTTATTCATAATGTATGCTTACAGAAGGATTATTCCTTTAAGAGTTGCTCCAACTACCATGACCACTTTAGTGATTTGGGAGGTATGGATGATCACAGGTCACAAGTGGTTGGTCATGAGGGACTGAAGTGCCCAGAAGTTCATTCAAGTACACCAGGTTGGACTAGTCCAGTCAGAGCTGTAAATGCGTGCTTCTGAAGTGCTCATGCATGGGGTCAGTGTCCTGAGTTTACTCTGAGCAGAAAGAATAAATCCAGGATGGCAGAAAAAAAAATTAGGACGGTCTAACTAAAGCCAAAACTGTTGGGGTATAGGAGTCAGCAGACCTAGGCTGCATCCATTATCAGCATCACATGATGGCCAAAGAGGATAGTTATGCTTTTGCTGACTGCAAATATTATTCTTCCACAATTTTGACATTAGGGGTTACCAGCTACATATAATGAACAAAAGGCAAACCTCAAAATAAATGTCCAGCTTCAAGTGCCCATAGAAAGCTGGCAACGTAGGTGTATATGCTTCCTGAGCAATTCTACGTAAACCTGCCTAAGCCCAGGTTAATCATATTTCTTGATCACAGATCACCAGATAATTGATTGAACTGTACATTGTTTTTGTAGTGGAGTTGCTATATGAGAGAGATCACACAATGCTATTGGTTGTGGAAGTCTCGCCCTCCTGGTGTGTGTGTGTGTGTGAGTCTGAGGTAACAAACAGAGCCATGAAACTGACTTATCATAAACACAAAAACTGTAAGTGGCATATACCTCTTTCCAGATAAATGAATGGCAAGATGTTGTGTAACTGAGGTTACGTTTGTGAATCTCATAACTCATTGTTATATGAACAATTTCCATGTTACAATAAATATTAGCATTCTGCAACCACAGCCCTGATTGAAGTGAGTTTTGTTAACAAAGAAATCCTGTCAGGAACAGACATTTTGTTAATAAAAGAAATATACGAACTTATGTCAAAACACAACAGTACATCCCTATTTTATGAATGGAGAACTACTGTTGGGCTTAGAGCATAATTGAGCTAACATGGTGCTTGAAAAGCCTTTGCCTTTCTAAGAGTACTGATTTATCAGTGCATACTATCCCCCATCATAACCGCCTAAAAATAAAAAAAACACCCAAACATCTAATGCATGTTTCGGCACCAAAACTGCACCTTTGTCAGGAGACATAAAACATAAGTATTGTGTTACTCTCAGTACATAGCCAGTTCAATAGCTGGGACCATGCACCAATTTAGCAGTAGATCACTTCCTATTAAGGATGCTAAAAAGCCTCATTTATGCAGTATTTCTATGAAACAGAAAAATGTTCCCTACTATCAAGCCTTTGCCCCCTGTCTGTGTATTTTGTATTTGTCCTGTGTTTATACACTTTGGATCTACTGCCCTTTTGGATCTTTGACCTCTTGCCTGTTTAACTGTATTTCAACTTTACTACCTGGAACCTTGACCTTGGAACAGACTTTGACTTTGCCTCGTGATCTTCCTTTTAATTGTCAATGACCCAGTGCCAGATTTAACCACACTGTGCAGAACTGGTGTCGAAACGTGTGTATTTTTTTTTTTTTTTTAGTTTTAAATTTAGTTCTCTTAGGAAGTCTTTTTAAGGAACTTGTTACCTCGGTAGTTGTAAGAGACCAACAATACTGGCAGGTTTTTGAATAGGTTACTTCTAAGGCATGATGGCCGTATTGCTAGTTATTTTTTAACCTAGACAAGCCTCTCCTTTTGTTGTTCTTAGGCTTCTTTGCAATATTTTGCAATACTTTGTAACAGAAGATCATTGCTAGTTTCAATGAGGATGTTCCTCTTTAACTTTCTTGATTGTTTTTTTCATTATCTATGTAAAATGTAGGACCTTCATACTAAGCAGTAAAATGTCTGTAGACACACTTTCCTATGCATGTGTACAGCTACTGTTTTCTTTGACTAGATCTTGGTAAGGAATATATCTTCATAGGTTTTTAAGCATTGAAATGAATTCACTTGAATAAACCCACATGAAGTAAAAATCGAGTTATACCACAATTGTAGATGATAGAATTTGACCCATATTTTTGCTGCACGCAAATTTTACGTGTCTGAGTGATCTTGAGCAATCATGTATATGGTTTATGCTATAAAAGTGCTGTCTGGTAATGCTCAGTTTTTAAAATGACACGGAAAACTCCATATAATGGAATGTAATAAATATACATGTTTTAAGCTATTTGAAAGTTCATTTCACTTTAAATATTTAGAAATACATTAATTCCAATGTGGACAGGGCTGAACAAACACATCTCATCATAAATGTAATGAGTTGAATAGTCAAATGTAGCCCTGTTGAATTGTATAATAGAATTACAAACAATTTAACATATAGTAAAAACAAAACAAGCTTTTTATGAGAGCTTAATATCTATAATTAAATTTTTTTGTATTTTTGTCACTCTTTTTTTAATTTAAAGGAACACTATAGGGTCAGGAACACAACTATGTATTTCAAACCCTATAGTGTTACAACCACCATCTAGCCCTCCTGACCACCCCTTGCCCCCATAAATATAGTACAATCTTACTTCTATTGAAGTCTGCAGCTACTGGTTCTGCCCCTTATGTTCCTGCTTTGCTGACAGCACCAGAAGTGTTGTTTTGAACCAATCACAATGCTTTCTCATAGGATTGGCTGAGATTGTTAAGGAGTCAGATCGGGGGGCAGAGCCAGCACAAGCTAAACACAGCTCTGGACAATCAGCATCTCCTCATAGAGATACATTGAATCAATGTGCAGCACTGCCTCAGGAAGCACATCTAGCAGCCATCTGATGAGTGGCCAGTGGAGTTATCCTTAGCCTGTAATGTAAACACTACATTTTCTCTGAAAAAGACAGCAAAAATTGATTATACTCACCAGAACAAATACAATAAGTTGTAGTTGTTCTGGTGACTATAGTGTTCTTTTAATACAAGGCTTTCCTCCATTATCCATACATAAATCTAGATTACAAGTTTGTTGATTACAATTTGTTTGTTTTTTTGGTTATCTAATTTTAGAATCTCTAAAACATAACAATTGGTAAGAATAGGATACTTTGACTGATCTCAAATGATCATTTCGGCTATAATTAATAATGCTTATATTGTCTGATCTCCTTTCACACACAAACTGTTGTCAATTAGATGCTTACTAACTAAAGTCATTAATGTGTGCATTTCTAGGAATTCAAAGTGGATTTTAAATTTCAGCCCATAGTAGCTAAACTAAAAAGTCAGCTGACATGGACCAGTTTTGTGGCCAAAAATCTAAAATTCACTTTCGAACCACTGACATTTCACATGTTAACGAATAACCTTGTTTATCACTTGTATTAGCTTGCATTTTAGAGGTTGTAGCAGCATTATCATAAATCGTGACCTGTCACTGATAGAAATGCACAAGTATGCACACAATCTTCTTCTAGTATCATTTTAGCAAAAGAAAAACAAGAAGTGTTGAAACGTTAGAAGCATGGACACATTCCAACCACATTTATATAACTGCTGATTGGCTTGCTACAGACCACCCACTTTTTTGTTGTTGTTGTTGTTATGAATGAGTTCAAATTAAATAAAAGTAGAACCACAGATGATATCTGACCTTTTCCGTAGCAATGGAAAAGGAACAGAATTCGCAGATAACACGATCTGTAAAATTTACTGTTGTGAACGTTGGAGAGCCCAGATAATATAATCGAAAATGTGCAGTTTACATAGGGAGATTTATATATCTTTCAGGAAAGAAATGGATTGGAATGTAACCATGCAAGGTCATGCACTTAAAGTCACTGTGACAAGGAGCATTCCCCTAAGACCAAAACTGATTTTGAATTGCGTCTATAGTTTTTATAATTATAATACTGTCACAGGGGCCCCATCATAATTGTTGTAGTAACACAGGTATCTCAAGAAGATCTGCTCATCTTATAGAAATTCAATATTTCCTTGACAAGACATATCCAGCTAGTGCTAATAGGAGTTGTGTACTCCGAATAAGTGGGTCGTATAGGTGAAAATTGCAGAAATACAAGCAATGTGTTTTTTTTTTTTATAATATATAATATTTGCTGACAACAGAATACTTACTATAAAGTAACAACATAACTCTTAAAAATATAGAATTCTGGTCCATAGTCGTGTCTGTGTGGATACCTGATCTTGAGCGTAGATGCTGGATATCACCTATATTGCGGTTAGACCTGAACTGGGTACCACTCTCAGACTACAAAATGCAAGGAAAGCGTTACATACCCCCAGTGGCTTGGATGAGATGTCACTTCTTCTAAGTGGTAGGGACTGTCATGGGTATCTCTCAGGGAATATAAAAAAGGAAATTGTGCAGCAAAGAAAAAATACAGTGTTATGACCACTGGCACCTGTTTCCAAATAAGCAGCATTTAGGTGGATGAAACTGAGCTATATGAAATAATCAATCAGCCAGTGTAGTGCAAGAGAGTAACCTCCTGCAGCTGACAACATATTCAAGATTTTTCTACAGATTTTACCTAGAAGAGTGGGGCATCTGAGTCAATAGGACAGTGGTCCCAAATTGGGATTATTCCAGCATATATATGTTGCCCTCAGTAAATATGTCTTGCCTCTTTTGACAACCAAGGTTCAGCTGTAAAATATAACATTTTAATTTCTGCTTTCCGCTATCTAGACTTATATTATATTCACAGATCAAAAGAGCCATTTCTATGTCTTTCTTGTTTTATGTTTTTTTTTTTAAATTCCCATACAATCGCATAACTAGAGACCACAGACTCTGGGGTAAAAATCATTAAAGCCAGTTGTGGAACTATTGCCAGTGCACCCAGTATGGTTGCCATGGGTCACGGGACCTATCGGGTGGCCTATGCACTTAGGGCCACCTAATGGACATCTTTAAACGGGGGCCCGGTCAGGTGCTGCGACCCTTTAATAGTGCGACCAGGTTCCCTGCTCTGTGTAACCCTGCAGTGCTGGGAGCAAGTGCGTACAAGTCACTTCCTCACAGCATACAAACCAGCCACAGGAGAGGGGCGGACCATTGAGAAGGGATACGAAGAGCTTGGACCAGGGTGAATGGAGAGCAGATTTCAATCACACACAGCCTCATGCCACTGGACCCCAGGAAAGCCACCCTTCTGCACCAAAAACATATGGAAGCAGAGGCATTGCTAAAAAAGAGTAATGTGATCTTTATGTGTATGTGTTGTTATCTGCGTGCATGTGTTGTCTGTGTATATGTGTTATCTGTGTTTCAGTGTTTATATCTGCATGCGTGTCAATGTGTGTATCTGTACCTCCCCCCCCCCCCCATTTGAGAGGCTCTATGAACGCTTCTTAGACAGCTAGACAGCCTTTAGGCAGCACTATGTGGCTTAAATTCCATGGCCACCCCAGGAGCTGGTGAAATTATTTTTACCACCCTAGGCTAAAATCCAGTTTGATGCCCTCTTTTTATATCTTATTTATTTATCTCAGACTCTTTTTTTCTGTTATTATTATTATTATATATGCCATTTATATAGCGCCAACAGATTCCGTAGCACTTTACTATATTATAAGAGGGGGGATTTAACTATAAATAGGACAATTACAAGAAAACTTACAGGAACGATAGGTTGAAGAGGATCCTGCTCAAACATGCTTACAGTTTATAGGAATACTGTATTTCTACTTGTCTCACACTGCATGTGGTGTTGTTCTCCAACTTTCTGTCTCTTTCCCTGCCAGTCTTATCTACTCCAATTCATCCTAACAGTCTCACTGTTTCTCTACTACTTTGTGCATGTTAAATCATGTATGTAAGGGTTTTACATGTATTGCATATTGTGTGCAGAAATGTTGTATGTGTATGAAGACTTCCTTGCAGTGTTGTGTGTTAGGGTGTTTGGGGAGGCTGTGCATATTGTATGTGAGCATAGCTTGTGTGTTGTTGTGTGTGGACATGGACTGTGTAAGAGGAGGCTTGTTATGTTGTAGTTTATGTGGGAATAGGCTGTGTGTAAGTAGGTGGTGTGTAAGCTTACATTGAGTATGTGGAATAGCTGAATGTTGTGTGTATTTGGGTTGACTGAATATTACATGTGTGGAGGATAGTTAAGTGGCGAGTGTATATGTATTTTGTCCATTGGTGGAGAGGTAAGTGTGTGGGTTGGCTGAGTGTTGTATAAGATGGCTAAGCTTAATGTGGGTTGTGCAATACAGGGCAGAGGAAAAGTCAGCCAGATATTTAGATTTTTCTGCTGGCCCATGCATGCAGAACAATCTCTCTGAGTTGGCAATATCTAATTCATCTTACAGTTGCCCTGGTCCTGGACCTGGTCACAGTAATTACCATAATTGTGACTATGGCAGTATCGCCACTGTATGCACATATGCCTTTGGCCTAGGGGTAAATAATACAAGTACAGGGTTCAAAACAAGCTGCTGTATGATACACCATCTAATATTCACATGCCAAAATCGTGCAACTATTACTAAGGTCATGAGTGCTAAGAATTGTGGGATACTACCAACACCTTTGGGGTACATATTACTATTTGTTTTACTGCGAGATGAGTATGTTTTAATCTGAATGCTTGATGATGATTTTATCAACATGCTGCATAGCTTATATCTATACCTACTTGAAGTTAAACTTTTGATTCACAAGCTTTGTGGGTGACAGGTTCACTATCAGTCTCTAAAAATGCTTATTTATTTTACATTGCTCACATACCGTACAATTTATGTTATTTTTATGGTTAAATAAATGAAATGTAATACATTGAAAGAGCTGAATGAGCAGAAAAAAAAAACTTTAACCCATGCTGATTACTGAGTACACAGAGTTTATGCTCACAGAGTGGATTAGAATGATAAAGGGGACAGATCAGAGAGCTGCAGCTTGAATTCTGAAAGTCTGTCATGTAGTTTATACTGTGTTTATTGACCCACTGGAGCCAGAGGGGGGCAGCACTTAAACATCTATTAATAGCTTTCTTTAGACCATTAGAAAAGAAAGGGTTTTTAATGCCAGGTTGTGGCTCCCTCTTCTGTTCTTACGCAGTCTAATATCACTAATGACAGTGAAATGTATTCTATTTACTAGTTGGTAAAGTCATCATGTGCTGTACTGGAACAAACAAAGTGTGCTTTGTAATCATTTCAAGGCTGCTTCACATTCATCTGTATAAGTTTTGAAAGCTTCATCAAATAAATATAGTATTTATTGGTTTCTTATTAGTTTTAATTCAAGATGAAAAATATGAAGGTGCTTTATATGAAGCTACGCGTTAATTAATATTTTGTCATTGACAGATATATTTAACATTTGTTTTTGCATTTATGTACATATATATTCAGGACAGTACTCAATACATTACACATGAATACATAAAATATACCGTTTAATATCTTTTAAAGTTAACTCATATACTTTGTATACTTTAACATATGAGATGGGTAACTTATTTATCCTTGAAAAATATAAAATAGTATGTTTTTGTGTGTGCTGATCTCTATTTGGAAAGCATTGCCCACCGCATAAGTAGGGGGGTCCTACCTAGTAAGTGCAGTCATTTTGTATGTGTAATTATTTGGTAAACCAAAATGTATGTATTATTCTGTATAATTATTGTACTAACTGTTCTTCTCCCTTTTGATGTGACACAGCTTGTAAATTGTTTAATTTGTGATATATATATATATATATCTATATATATATATATATATGTGCATATTTTTTTTTAAATGTTTTTTTAAAGAAAATGTATGTAGAAATATATATTTTTATATTTATTTTATTATCATTATTGTGTATCTTTGGCACTTATATAGCGCCAACATATTCTGCAAGATTAGAAATATTAAAAAAATATTGGAAATGTTAGAAAAAGGGGGAAATTTTACAATAAATGAGACAATTACAAATTGTTACAGGAACAATAAGTTGATGAGGGCGCTGCTCATGAGCTTACAGTCTAGACGAGGTGGGGTATAAAAACATTTTATTTTATATTTCACATAAAAAATATACACATAAGCATGTGAGAATATATTTGAACATACATTTGTAGCAATCCCATCAAGAATACTGCCACTGTGTCTGAGACATTTATTGCTGTGGAAAGTAATTAGATGGTATGCTTAAAAACTGCAAAAGAAGAGTTTATCTACTGATTCTTTTCATGAAGTTAATTCTAATAGGGCATATATTATCTACATTTTCCTTAACGTGACACTTGCTATTCTTTGTGGTCTGGGAAAGATAATAAAATAAAACATAATTAGCTTGCTGCAAGCCAATTGACTTGGGTAATAAAAGATCTACGTATGTCACACGTTCAGACAACCACCCAGGAACAAGTAAAGAAACAGTGCTTGCACTCAAAAGATTATTACAATCCTTTGGCTCATTCCTCAAACCATCACAGTACATCTACAATGGGTATTGTAATGAATGTTTGCAAAGCATCTTAACTTTTGCAGTGCGCTGAAAATGACAAGCAGGCTAGCTCAAACAGGCCACCTGTAGGCCACGAAATACCAGTAGGCCTCAGTGGCACATTTCAAGCCAGTTAGTAGTAAATCCAATGTCATAACACACTCTTCATGTAAAACACGCATGAACACAAATCTAGGTTTTATTAAATGTAATCTATGGGAATGGGTGTGTTCTTATTATTTTTGTTCGTGCTCACCCCCTACATCTAACGACCCTCAGCAAACCTTTTATATTACTGTCTGACAGAGCAGCCATATAGCTTGCAGCTATTGTTTTGTGCTGTAGGCGTTAAATGGCAATTTAGTAATGCATATTCATTGTCTTCCTGTCTTTAGGGTTTAGCTCTACTGAAAGACTTAGACTTTTGATATAAACGGTTTCAGAGTATGCCACACAGAAAAAAAAAATGAGTCAGGATCACATTGCAGACTCTTTTACAAATACTAATCCCCAGGATTTGGCCTACTTTTCCAGGCTACATTTCCTGTCTGTACCCGCCTATGCGTTGTGAAAATTTGATGAAGCAAAACAAAACTTTGTCAAAAAGCCATTTTCTTTTCCCAAGAATGCCAAAACATTATCAGTTCAGGGTAAACATCAAAGAATTTTGCATGAATTGTTACAGACTTCTGGTTATTTTTTTTTAGTAGAAATTATAGCGTATACATCTATCCTAGGATCATCCTTAAGCTCTGAATAATACAGAAGAAGCTCCCTACTGACTTGAAAATGCAAAGCATTTCTCAGCATTATTTATTCAACAATAATACATTTATGTTCAGGCAGTTTTTTTTTTTTTTTAAAAATCTTAAACTTTTTAGTACAATACAAAAAGACATAAAAATATCTTCTGCTTCTACAGCGGCTTATTAAAAATGAGGCAAAACGAGGTTCATGTAGCACTTACTAATGTCAAAGAAGCAGACACATTTCTCTTAGATTCTGACACTAAAATATTTTTGGTTTAACTTTGAAATACTTTCATGGAGGACTGTAGAGTGCAAAGGGGAATGGCTTTGCTAATCTGAGCTGCATACAAACGTTTTAGTACTTGGAGTGGCTTGTAAATCAACACTAAACAGACCTAAAACTAGCACACATAGACTTCGCAAACCTAACATAAACTCTCTGTGCAAAAAAAAAAAACAGTGTTGTATAACTTGTTACTTTTAAAGTAGCTTTTAATGTTAATTATATATATTTTTTTGCATGTCAGATTGCTGCTTTCATAACTGAGAGAGACATAAAGTAAATAAATATGGTGAAATTACTCTTTATAAAAAAAAACAGTCTATTTATTAGACTTGGTGATTCATTTCAGACTGAAAGTCAGAATCTTAGGGGAACCGATTTGTGCAAGCCCAAACATGCTCGCTTTCATTCGTGATATAAAGTGACATTCCTTGCACGAGAAATAAGGGGGTTGGGACGGAGAATATGCTGGCTTTTTCATTTCTTTGGGCTTTTATTTTCGGGTTGGGACAAATAAGCAACTTAGTTTCCCATGATGGACAAGAGGTCTGCCCCATCATGTGGGTGATCAAATTAAGTGACCAACAGAGGAGCAATACAACAAATATACTTCCAAGCTGGATTCTATCGAGACACTTTGACTTCAGCAGTGATACAGTATGTTGGAATGGGAGACTATAGGGTCATTCATTCTACTGTGAAACAAGCTAGTACAGCTACTACTGCCAAAGCACTAGAGAATACTTTGAATAGGAGATAGATGATTGGCACTTGGGTGGGTAGGCATTTTGTCATTCATTTTAGTGTAAGATTATTTTACCAATATACAGTTGTAAAAAAATAAAATATATATCATCAACTTTTTGCTGAAAGAAGGCCAGTGCAGTTTGTACTATGCACAGCTTCATAGTAAAAGAAAATTTGGTGCAAAGAAAATTTGTAGCAATGCTATTTTAATTAAATTATTTACTTTTGCTCCTTTCAACTTATTTATTTGTGAGGCCTTGCTCCAGTACACATTACGTAAAGTACATACATATGCACCTGCTGTATTATTCAACAGTACAGTAGACATGCATATGTCATTCATACGCCCTGAAGGGGTTAGCTAATTTGCATGCTTTGTCTGGTGCGCGCACCAAAGCATGTAAATAAATAAAATAAGAATCTATAGTTTAAAAAAATAAAATAAAAGCAGAACCAACAGTAAACTTTTCGCCAGCTATCTTATTTTTGTAAAATATCATAAAAGTCAGTTCCTCGTTAAACAATGGAATCAGGTGGATTTAGAGTATTTAAATTAATAACTTCATATGAGAAAAGAGCACGTAGATAGCAGAATAGTTGGTGGGGAGCAGAAAGTAAAGTGAGACAGATATAAAATAAAGGACTGGGAAAAAGAGGGGGCAGTGAGATAAGAATTGTGTAGATCAGGAATTAGATAGGTAAGGAGGGGTAAGAAGGCATGACTTTGTATAGGGATTTGTGGACAATTGGAAGCATTTAAAAATATTATTTTCACAGAATATATAAAATGAGTGCAGAGGATGTGGGACATGGGTATTTTAGGTCAATGTAGAGGAGGTAGGGAAACAGTTGAGCATGAAAGTATTTTCTCCTAAGATTTGTAACTCCCTTGTTATATATACTCCACAATCTGATATTTAATTAATGTTTGTATTATGTTATTATAGTCTACACAATTGTGGATTTATTTCCATATCAAATAGTAAACAGTCTGAAGAGTTCAAGAAAATTAGAGGTACACATCCTATAAGATAAAAAACTCAACTATTAGTTCATTTGTACATGAATGACGTTCCCATGAATGGAAATTCAAACATGTACTTCGTCCTGCTCCCTCCTTGTAATTAGATCATTTCAAAATAGATGTGCTTCCTGACTCAATGTGCTAAAGTAACTATGCACACTTAGTTTGGGCGATATCTCTCCTGCACTGCGCATGAAAAAAAACTCCATTATGCGCCTACCCACCATGCTGCTGATAGGAGAATGTCTACTAAAAAACAAAAACTGTGTCACTTAAAACAGATCCAAGTTGGTCCACCAAGGACTCCTTGCAGATTGAGCTTGCATAGCAGGAAATGCCCTAAAAGGGCTATCCCACGCCATGCAATTTCAGTCAGATTATTCAGATTGGTTGGCTTGTAAACCAACCAATGTAAGAGCTCTGACAGGAGAGGTGAAATATTAAAGTGGTTGTGTGAATTTCAAACAATAGCAAGGACATAATTATGTTCGGCTGTTTTTAATTTTCTGATTAAGCTCTTTGGGAAATTTACATTTTAGTACAAGTCTAAAAAAAAAAACCCACCAAAAACAACATTTACTATCACTTTTTTTTCTGGTTTGTTGTCAGACTTTAGAAAGAGAGTAACAATATACTTTCACAACTGAGCAGATTGGAAAAAGCACATGGGAATATAGAACTGCTACTTTTTTTTTGTATTTTTTTATGATCAAAAAAAAGATTATTATTTTTTTTTTTTATGTGATGAACCACAATATTTTGCATGTATTTTTCCAAACTAAAAATGATGGGAAAAAAACGATTAGTCCATGTAATCACGTTTTCTAGGCACTCTGGAGTTTCTTAATTCAGAAGTTTGATTTTCGCTAACGTCTCTCGCTGTTTCCTTCTCCTTCATCATTCAGAAGTATGGCATTTTTTACTTGTATCCTTTCCAGAAAATGCATGTAATTTAAGGCCCTGGTCACAGTCACTCCGCTGTGGAGAGGTCTGGATAGACACTGTTACACTCTGCAGAGGTCTGGATAAACGTGATAATTTACACTTACACTATTCATACTGAATATGGAGAAAAAAACAAGAACAAAAAAAAAATCCAGGTCAAAATCTAAGCAGTGCTTAATGTTGAAAATACATTTCTCTTAACCCCGAAATGAATATAATATACTGAAGGCCTGTTGTATATACCAATAGGCTCATATAATTTTAAGCATATTTGAGGATCTTGTTAGTACTCACAGTATATTTATGTGGGAATATAATTATTATACATAGGATTCTACAGACCTGGCGCCTTGACATTTATAACCTGTTTGAAATTACAGTTAAGTAGTAACAGGATTTAGACAAAATACCCATGTATGAAAAATATTTTCTGCCATGAAAACTATTTGGCTAAAAGTATTTTTGAAAAAAATGTAAATAAACTCCAACACCTTTCTATAGTCTTACAGAGCATTTTTTTTTTTTTTTTAAGTAAATCCATTTATCAGTGTTACCTGATCATGGTATGTTTCATTTTTTCATTTCTGTCACATGTCATATGCAGGCTTTTTGTGTCCAAATTATATGTGCATTTGTGTAACGTTTGTGAGCTTCAGAACAAGTGAATGCCAAGAGAATACTTTCTGAATACCTGTATAATGGACTATGAAAAAATCTTTACGTTAATCAAAAAACTGCCTAATCTGCTAGGAAAGGTTTTAAGACAGTCATTTGTAATGACAGTTTTCAAACAACATGACATGAAACACTATGAAAGACAACGCATACAAAGCTTAACCCCTCTGCAGCTGGAGGTGTAGTTCCACCTCGAGAAGCTTCATTGGGTCATCATTAGCCAGTCTGGAACAGGAGTTCTAGGCTGGATAATATCAGTTCTGTACATGTTTGGCATCAGTAGTTGGAAGGGGAATTTTAGCATTTAAAAAAAAAAAAAAAAAAAAAAATATTGTGAGGGACCACAATAGAAAGGGTTACTCTGACCAAAAACTGTTTTATTTTCTTAAAACACACTTTTTTGTTTGGAGCAACCCTTTAAACTACAATAGATATGTTTAGAACTATGTATGTGGTTTTTGTTTTAAATTACAGTTTAGTTGCATACTTTTTTATTAGTAAATCAGCAAAAATGTCTCAGAGCAGCTCTGCCCCTGGCCACATATTCACATACATCTGTAAACTTAAAGTGTCCCTCTTTGTCTAGTTGGAATTCTGTGAGGTATGAAATAAGTTTCTAAAATTGAAACTGCATTTTCCACAAATTTTAAAATCAATATTTTGAAAAGTGTTTGAAAAATATCTTAAAAGTAGCTAAAGCAGCTTAAAAATGCAGACTAGCCACCATAACTACATGCCAACACTTAGTTCTTGGTAGCTTAATACGCCAGGAACCGAAAGAAGAACGATGGCAGCATGGAAGATTATTTTTATTATTATTATTATTATTTATGTATCCCATTGAACATTGTAAATTAAATTTGGTCCCCTCAAAATTATTTTTCTTCCTGCTGGAGACAACAAGTAATTACAGTAGAGTAGAAATCATGTTACTTTCAATAATTGCAACACATCAAATTAAATTCTTGGAAAAACAAAACAATATTTGTGGTACTAAAGTGTCCTTGTCACAAAAGCAAACAGGTGGAAATATTGCTAGTTGCCGAATCTAAAGCCATGCAAAACAATCAGATTACCTAAAATGAAAATGTTTGTCATCGTAGAGGCTAAAGGTACATGTAAATAGACTTGTTTTCCATGTCTAACTCCAACACTGTGCATCTGGAAAACGAGTAGTCTAAAAAAATACATTAAAGACTTTGGTTACAGTGCAACTCTCTACTAAAGTGAGAATTCAAAGTGAGTTACAAATCTAAGGGAAATGTAGCTGAACTGGAAGCATAGCTGACTTAGAGAATGTTTCCAGTTCGCCTATTTGGCTATAATTTTGAATTCTCAGTTTAGTGAATAACACTGTAAGAATATATTTATCACAGTACCAGGACTATGTCTTCTGGCAAGCATAGGCCACAAAACCCAAGAAAATTATCTATATTAAAATGCACCCCAACAGTTAATTAAACATCACAATCATTTAATATATGTTTGGACACCTTTCTTTGACTTGTCCATTTCATGGAAGGGTTAAGAACCCACATGGCCAAATTCAGGTGACTGGTTTGCCTCCCCCCCTCTTCATTCTTCATACTGGGATGGTGAACGATGTGGCTGCTGATACAGGCATGATTTATTTTAAATTAGCTTTATTACCAAGCTAACCCATTCAAAAGTGTGTACAGAAACCTAAGGAATAAGAGAGCAGGAACGACAATTTTGCCAGTAGGGTACACCACACCCCAACATACCAGTGGTCTCATAGGTTAAAAAACAAGCAGAAAATTGCATTTGCCATCTATTATTTAGCCTTAAAGTTCAATGTTTTTATTATTTATATTTGTTTAAAAATCTCTGAGCTATCTGTACATCCTCAAGAAACATAAAGAATACCATGGTACCCATATGAAACACGGGACATTTAATTCACTTTCTAAACAAAGAGGACTTATTGCTGTGAGGTTGTCTATAACCATGTAGAGTTAATACTTTGAGAAGACAAGACTGTAACAAGGACTTACTATACAATAACTATAGATAACTGATAGACTTTTTAGACTTCTGGATGCAGCCTCATACCATCCAGAGTAAAATTTCCATACAATCTCCAAAATTACTCATCAAACTTGCTATTTCAAAATAAACCACAACTTTCCTAAATTGTCCGAGGTACCATTGAAGAACTGAAGTTAGCATTGAACTTCAACCATGTTAATGGGGTATATGTATGCACTTTGCATTAGCCTTCAAGTTTATTACACTACATCAGGGGTAGGTGACCTTTGACACTCCAGATGTTGTGGACTACATCTCCCATAAATGCTCTTACAGCCAAAAAGCTGACAAAGCATCAGGGAAGATGTTGTCCTCAACATCTCGAGTGCTGAAGGTCGCCTACCCTTGCACTAGATGGATGGATGGATAGTGATGGATAATATATATGGCCTTGATTTAGCACTTTGTACATTCAGTGTTTGAGTGTTTGTTAATCGAGAAGACTTTAATTGTGTAAATGTTTTTACTGTGACACCTCCCAGACATTTTTCAGCTTCTGACAGCTTCCCAGAAAATCCCTCTTGTTACAGGAGCAACTGCCAGTGAGCAAGTCAACTGAAGTATGAATACTTTCTAAACTATTCAGTATGTAGTCAGACATGTACCTGGGCTAATCATTTCAACACTCTTAACCCCTCCTTCCCCAGAGCAGCTTAACACACAGATCAGAACCATGCAATGCTATCCCTTACAGCAACGAATGAGTCAGCTGCCATTCTGCGTTTGATAGATAACTTGAAAGAATTCAATTTGATTTCTGATTGCTTTTAAAGACCTTTAACAAATACATCTTTGCCTGGAAATGCAGCCACCTGGCTTCCTTATGTGTTCATTGATTTGCAAGCTGCAAATGGACTGTAATGTAAAACACAGGCGATGGATTAAAAATGTAAATCAACTCTGTGTTGTTTTTTTCCAAGGATGTACTCAATTCCTTCTCTCTGTTCCTGCATGACAATAGGTTACCATGCAGTAAAAATCCTAATGCCCATTTGCAACGATTGACTGTACATCAGCATTACTTCGCAAATCCGCACGTTTCACGTCAGGCATTAAATGGGATGAATATTGATCTTCTAAAGAGGATTTATTTATTTCTAGCACTATCCAAAGATCAACTGCTTTTGGAGGATCTGTTCAGCTCTCACAGCACAAAGCTATTGCACACATGACACTGGACTTGACATTTTAGTTCTGGAAGAAAACCAAACAGTAAATTTAGAGCAATAATCCTAGATAAATGAGATGATCACTAGGAAAGCTGAGATAGTTAAGTGGGCTATCGCTGAAGTCCAAGGGATGATATTGAACTGTAACACAACGCAATATTCACCCATGTCAATATCCAGCAAATTGCTGTCATATAAAGAATATAAACAATCACTATTCTATCGCTGTTAGTTATTTTGCTTTAATGCTGTGTTCCTGCTTTATACCTGTTTTAATATTGATTGTGCTGGAATTACATTTAAAAAAAAAAAATCTCTTCTCAGTCTTGCAATTCTGTTCAATTATACCTACGATCATCAGATGTGCAGGTGGGAACACAGTTATTTAGGAATGTTTTAAGATGAATATTGTGGAGGGTGTATCAAAAATAATTACAGGATGATTTACCCAAACTTTTGGCATTTACTTAGTTTAAAAGGCCTTGGCAAATCTGTCTGACTTTACTTAAGTGGGGAGTGCACTCAAGATTTAAACTCATGGCAAACTTGTTGCACCCAAGTTAACTCATGACTTATCCTAAATTGACAGGAGGTTTTTCTTAAGATGAACCAATTGATGAGCTACCAATGAATTTTGCTATCTCCATTATGAACTCAGCTATGCCCCTATTTAGATTATCACCCTAATTACTTTATTTTAGGATAAGTTTAGGATAACCAAGCAGTGATACACCATTCCAGTGAAGCTCTCCACATTTATTTATTTATATACAAGGAAGGATACGTTGAGATTTCTCTTGTTTTCAATGATGTCCTGGGCCCACAAAACATTACAATAGGGTACATTACAAAAACAAATAAAAACAATAATAATAATACAATATGCAAACAATATATAAAAACATACACACATACACATATTTAACATATAATAGGTAATAGATATAGTCAAGCATGACAGGCTCATGAGGTATATTGCCATAGATCTTTTAAAAAATGTTTAGATTGAATGAAGACTTGACTGTGTCCCTGAGGTTATTCTACAATTGTGGTGCTCTGTAGGAAAAGGAGGATCGAGCCACTTTATTTTTCTATTGCGGTATGCTAAATATCGTGCTAGTACTGGATCGGAGGTTATAGGAGGTGGGGACAGCCAGGGAGAGCATTCTACTCAGGTAGGGTGGGAGCTTCCCAGAAAAAATCTTATGAATGTTTTTTTTTTTTTGTAGAACAAACATAAAATCACTTTAGCAGCATGATGTTAGAAGATGGAACAAGATGGCTCCAAAAGTATGCAACAATGACAAAACAAAAGCTCAAAACAAACTCCCTACAGACATCCTTATATGTTTTGTACTAAACTCCCATAATTATATTATGATAATGTTTCAAGGTTACCGCAAATGTATCACATCTGAGGTCCACTCCTTTGTGTGTCAAGCTAAGTATTCTGTGAATTCTGTGGCAACTGATATGGCCAAACCTTCCTATTCACAAGGAATTAACATCTCTGCAGTTGTCCTTCATATGTTTATCAACTAAACAAAACAAAAGATTAATATTCATTGCGGAAACACTTGTTAATAAAATGTAAGAGTATGAATTACTAGTGTTGCAATCCTCGAAATTGACAGCACTCATGATCTGAGACTGAAAGTGTTGCATAAACAAATACACAATGGTGAAGTTTGCTCCTTTAGAAACTGGACTTTAAGTCCAAAAAATCTATGAATATATTCACTGACATAGTACCAAGGAAAGTACCATTTTAATAAATATGTCAAAAAAAGTGAAATCCATTCCTTAATATTTTTCCCAGATTACATACCTATTAATAATATTATATGTGTTAAATTTCTCTATGTACTTAGGTTCTGAAATATGATTTCTCTTAAGTTATCAGAATTCATAATTAGTGGAAAAAAATAGCCTATGGGAGAATTAATTTTAAGCCTTATTTAGCCTCATTGCTGGTATCAAATAAATAACAGTGGTAAATGTCACAATATTTTTGTTATTTGAAACTGTAACAGACCTCTCTTGTACAGCTTAATGTGATTAAATTTTAGTTAGAGCATAGAATATCATGTATATCAGTTCAAATAAATACACATATGATGTACTTGCTATCTACAAAATAGGACAGACTCATTTACATGACACATCAGGAAAAGGTGCTTCTGGGTTTTCAAGTAAGCTCATAGATGATTATGCAGATTAAATTTTATAAATGATCTACTTTTAAACTTTGTAAAATGAATATGGAAAAGTTATATAAATATGATGTTAAGAAAGAGCTGTGAAGGAAGACACTATGTTTTGCCCAAAAATATAAAGTGTTATATGTTCTAGTGTATTATTGCCGTGTTTGTAGGGAGATGTAAACTTATAGAATTAATTCGCAAAACAATGGTATGTTTTTTATAATTACATTTTTTTACATTAAATACAAACCACTGATGAATGTGTTAACTTTTCATGTACCTTGAACACTATGCCATTGCTCTGTGCTGACATCCAGAGGTTGAGTGTGGTAGAGCATACTCATATAACAAACCTATAACAAAAAAAAAGTATTTATTAAAGTTTCAAACTACTCTGTGCAAAACAATATGGTTTATTTAGTTAATGTGAGAGCAAATAGCCAAACAGGAAGACTACTCAAACTCCAACTTTTTAATCGTATCTTTGTGTGGCCCAAATGTGCAATTTTTAAATTAATATCTCCACAATCTCACTAAAGTGTATCATATAACAGGGTGATCTTGATATCATGACAAATGAGGTCATCTGTGTGTTCGTGGTTTAATAGATCATTTGATAATATCAGTCAGAGAGTAGTAGTGTAAATAACCGCCTCCTTAATTTACACCTTAGTAAATCACATTGTTATAAAAGTAAAATGTTCACTCTATTATAGAATACGTAAGATCTTTATATTTATGTTTTGAAGATGCTGTGATATTCCCTTCAATCATTTCTAGTCTAAGTTTGTGATAGGTAACGATAACTACATAATTAGTAAATGGAGCTAAACCAAATGCAATCCTCATGTAAAACATAAAATTAGATTTCGCAAATAGGTTATTTCTCATTATATAGGACTATTTTATTCTAACATTTCCTAGCTGTAAATGGCAAATCTATGTCATAACTGGGACACATGACTCTGTGGCTTTTTCTCCAATATATTATATTACAGATGTGCAGTACTATTGAAGGTTAAATCATTCCTTTTCTTACCCAAACCATGGCTCCTTAGGGTACAAGCCCTATCAACATGAAAAGATGCACCTAACCCTGAGCAGCGTCTCCTTTGTATACATTATGGGCTGTAACTGTAACTCTTTACTAAACCTGATTCTCATTTACATGGCATAACACTTAATAAATCAAAAGAGAATCAGGTGGATGAGAGCCAACAGTGCTGAAACAGCAATAAGAGATTTACAGACAGACATACTCTGTCTGGATTGTGTTCTTTATTAGGATCACGCTGTGTAGAAGTGTCTTCCAGGGCTCCATAATGGAAGATCTTTACTGCTCGGAATAAGGACATCATCTCAATTGAAAGTCAATCAGCCAAACAGATCTAATCATTCACCACTAGGTGGCGAAACCGTTCTGCTGTCTTTTCAAATATCAGTGAAAACAATAATGACATGGAAAAAAAGAATAATTGGGGATTAATCCTGAATGTGCTTTTTTGTTTCAGAGTAATTTGGTGCCAAAGTAAAAAATATGCCAGAAATCTCTGAATTCCATACAAAATATATAAATTGTGACATGTCAAATATTAGCCTGCGTCCAACAAGATCCAGAATATGTTGTTAATTTGAAAGGAGATTTTTCTGCTAATTGAAATTAAGAAATAAAAAAAGGAAAATGTATGCTACATTAAAGTTAGTTTAACCACGGTCCATTTTTCACTTTGTCCTCATTATTTTGTCTGTCAATTACTTGCTGTTATATATACCCCCTCTGTATAATTTTTAAGTGCTGCTTGTGTGTTGACATACTTTAAATGCTAATAATAATAATAATACTAATACTAATGAAAGGTAACAGACCATGTGGCTACACAAACAGTCTGCAATCAAACTGTTAAACAAATAAATGAATACTGTAAACACTTTGCAAAGCCCCCCGCGAACTCCCTAATAGAAAGTAGTTATATTTATGTTCGGAATTTGCAAGACAAAATACACAACAACAACAGAATTGTTAGTGACCCTATCTACCATAAAAACAAAAGAAAATGATATAAAAGGTTTAAAAGACAACGTTGGGAAAACTACTACAGAAGTACAACAGACCTTAAATCGAAAGCTTACAAGATGCCTATGAGGGGAGTTGTTGTAAAGTAAGCCAGTTAAAAGAAAAGTGTCATAATTTAAACAAGGAACTTGCTTCCTAGCCTACCTCAGATATCAAACAACAAGGGCTAAACCTGGCACTGATCAACTTGAATCCTTGAAGGAATCTTTGGGTAAACAGATTCAGGAATTAAAAACTTAGATTTATTCCATGTACCAATTTAAAGTCAGCCCACCAGAACCAGAAACCAATGTCTCTAATACTAGACTTAATAATAACTATTATTCAGGTGAATATGACAGAGGCAGTGGGGAGGAGTCAGAAAGAACCCACATATATTATTCTAAATGGTACAAAATGGAGGCACCTTCAAGGTCAAATATTCCAATCAGATGAGGACAGCTATAGGGGTAACTATAGGTCAGAAGAAAGGGCCTATACCAAGAGGCGGATTTCCCTTAATAAAAATCATGACACAAATAAAATAATACAATTCCTAAAGGAAGATGTTTCTCCTTATACTAAGCAAGGGTCTGTCTCTATCGTTGATCGTATTGATGCATATGAAAAGGCAATGTCTGAGTTGAGTGATAATCAGGCAAACAAAATAGAAATTTGTCATGGGTATTAAAGGACATGTATAGTCAATTCTGCCAGGAAATCAAACACCTTTGCAAAATAAAATGTGTGTAATATAGGGCTGCTGCACACAATTTAAAATGTGGGCCTAACCAGAGTTCCACTGAATTCTTAGATGCCATAAAAAGTGCTTACCACCTAATGGGAAACGATCCCGACTACGACGAGCAAGAGTTCAAAGACCATCTTTGTGAATCATTACCTGCTTATATTAGGCTTGACCTAGCAAGGGATTATAGAAAGGGACAGTTATTTAATTGATTGGAAATGGAGAGTGATAATTTAAACATGGAGTTAGACAGGAACAAAAACAGGGTACCGTGCTTGTGGTGGAAATGACAGTCTCCCCCAATCCATTACACATGAAATCAAGGAGGAATCCTACACTGATGGGAAAAGTGATAATAACGCAGATAGATTTCCCAAGGCAACACCTGTCCTCGAACCATCAAGGAGTGGGGAGCAGAAATTGCATAATAATAGAAGCGAAACAAGGTCAAAGTCTGCAAAATTGTTGCAGGAAATAGGACCACAGAATCCAGTGTCCATCAAGTGTATAGGGTCAATCAAATAATGCCCCTCAGAACAATGGTCCCATTCAAACAAATTGGACCACATTGAAAATGTGGGACATTATCCCACAGGATTCCGCAAAATAGCTGGAAAATCAAGGAGGGTCCCAAATGTCGTTACAACCCCTTTGGAACAAAGGCGGTTATGAGTCTGAAATTTACCATCAATATTGACCAGATCATAATAGGGTCGAGAGAAACAGGTATCCTAGCCAAAATTATCTTGCAGCCACATGGACCATATCTTGGCCCAACAACCTGCTAATTCTTTTTTAAGGGTGATTCCTGTGACCAGTCACAAGACACAGGATCCTTACCTTTACAGGTGTTAACTAATCAGAGGGAACAACTGAATGAGATGGCAGGAGTTGTGTGTACTAAAAATACTTTATACCCATTTTTAAACAATGAGGACCCTAAATTAATTACTTTAGTATCTCAATTGTCAGATAGTAACCACTCTCCTATCTTTCAGTGTTTGCCTAATCCCTCTGATATAAGTAGATCACTAACCAAAATCCACTTGCAGAAAATTACAACAGCAAGATGCCCTAATGGAGAACTGACTACCAGTTGCGCTTTAATCCACAAGATGCCTAATGTTCCCAATGTGGTGAACCTTTGAGGAGTCAACTACCCCAGGTAATATGACTGTCACAAGTAACTCACGGAGATGCCCACAAATGTTAAAATTTCATGTGTGAACTTATAGAATCTGATTTAATATTTTATGTGTCAATGAAACTGCAGGATTCTGTCAACAACCCTGTTTTGGGTCTAATTGACCCTGGATCCCAAGCAACCATATTATCACAGGAACATTACCTTCAGGATATAAAGATCACACATAGCCAGCCAAAATGCAGAGGTTATGATGGCTCGTTAGTGGGTGTTGGTGGGGATTCTCTTCAGGTTACTTAGGAAAAATTAATTGAACAATCTTTTACCTCCATCCCTTAAGGTTTATTTACCATAAATTATTCAATGTTGACACAAAATATTTAATTGATTAAAATAATTATTATAATTTCCATATTTTACAACTGTTTAGTAGACTTTTCCATAAAACACATTTCATGACAGTGCTGGTCAACTAAGCGATTTAGTAGACTTACTTGTAACCACAATGCAATGACACAGTATTTTAAAGATATTCTTCATGTGTGCCCATGGACCTTAACTTGGCAATGAGATGCTTAAAACCCCTTAAGGACCAAACTTCTGGAATAAAAGGGAATCATGACATGTCACACATGTCATGTGTCCTTAAGGGGTTAAGCACTTCCCTGCAAGTGAATTCAATTTATGATTTGGAGAGTAGGAAATTTCAACTAATTGTTACAATAGAGAAATGTTTTGTAGTGCAAATTTTATCTGCTTGCTGTAAACTAGAGACTGGGACACTTTCCAGATTCTGAAAACTATGCCTTGCAAGCGTTTAGCCTGGGGAGAAGACATTTTTTATGCTGATGTGGCCTTTATTAAAGTTGTTCAAAGAAATATCACAAAAGGCAAGAAACATGCAAGAACAAAGGCTTCGGATGTGGCTTTGTTGTCTGCTGACTGCTCTGTAGTTGTTTACAAAATACAGGGAGGTGTGATAGAAGACAATTATTCAGACTGTGATTTATTTCAGTGTTTTGAAATTATTAAGAATGGTACTTGACAGATCCTTTGGATGATACAAAATATCCCTATTTAAAAATTATGATGACACAAGTGTTGTTAATAGGTATTTTAAGGCCTATCGTTTTCAAATTCATAAATAACTTGCAACACTGCGAGAGAGTATAAGTGTATAATGAGAACATACCACTAGATGGCAACACTTGCTTGCAGAATGAAATATTATGCTTTACGCTTCACGCCTCGATAGTTTTGTTGTTCTTTTCCTCAGAATATGTTATTGAACAGCATTTTTTCTTACATAATTGCTGTTTTTATACAGAAAGATAAAATGTCTTAATTTTTGCACAAGTTAAAGATACAGCGTGTATACAAGAATTTAAAATTGTAAACCATTTTGTCATCCTGTAACCTTCTTAAACTTTTTTATTTCTTCAATTCTCAAGGACAAATGTCGGGCTGCAAATTTCAGATGAGGACTTGAAACATGTTCACCCCTCTTACAGAGTTAGTAAAATTGCGTAATTTTATGTTTTCATTAATTTATTAATCCTTTACAGAAACATTGGGAGAAAAAATAAACTGTACATTATTAAGCAATATTTCAGATGGTCTGAAATTTTTAGTCAGTTTATTATTTTTTATTAATAGTATGTATAAAATCCAAAATATTTTGCAGCACTGTAACGGTGGGGAAAAAAAAAGACAACACAGTGTACACAGATTGTACTAAGGGAATAAGAAGCATGAGTCAAGACACAGTAGGTACAATAAAATAAAGCTTGCCATTGCCAAAGTTTATTGACATATTTCAGGGGTCTAATGGCATTTTCAAAAATATATAATGTACACTTAAATCAAGTAAGGGGCATTGTAGAATTCAATAAAAAACTGCACAAAATGTGTGATGTGCATACATTTTAACTTGGAAGATCTTGAATAACTTTTTTTATTATTATTATTGGCATTTATATAGTGCCGACATATTTCGCAGCACTTTACAATATTATAAAGGGGGAAATGTAACAATAAATTAGACAATTACAAAATGTCACAGGAACAATAGGTTAATGAGGACCTTGCTCAAACGAGCGTACGATCTTTGTCATTTAAAACTTAAAATTAACAATTAAATGTGCAGTATGGCAAAATTAAACATAAGTGAGATTGTTTGCTAAGTTTGTTTTTGATCCAATGGACAAAACTCTATTCAAATAAATGATTTCAACCAGATCTGCACTTTTCACATTTGACAAAGAAAAATCTAGTTGAAATTCAAGCATTTCAATCAAATGCATCTGGAGCATGCTTTAAATGATTAATTATCCCATGTCAATTCTATATAAAATAGGATTCACATATGTATCAGTCACCAAATTTAAACTGAATTCATTCTAAACAAATCCAGTAGAAAGCAAATTCACTATTTAAAATTCACATTTTGCAGGCAAATCTACACAAATCCGTTCTATGTAAGCCAACTGGCAGCACAAGCAGCCTGTGGAAAAATGGTTAACAAGTTTAAAATAATAGTTTAATAATTCTGATTTAATACATCATATTTATGCCATATTCACAGAAAATAAATGGTTTATACTAAACATTGATTTTAATTATTGGGTTTAATATATACCTCAATGGAATTACCGTATTTTTCGCTCCATAAGACGCACCTCACCATAAGACGCACCTAGTTTTTAGAGGAAGAAACACAGAAAAAAAATATTCTGAACAAACTGTCCCATAGTGTTTCATACTATGGGACAGTTTGTACAGAATATTTTTTTTCTCCCCTGTCCCATAGTGTCCCCCCCTCCCTCTCCTCTCCTCTCTCCCATTGTCTTCATCCCCCCCCCTCCCCATAAACTTCATCTCCTCCCCCCCCTCCCCATAGACTTCATCTCCTCCCCCCCTCCCCATAGACTTCATCTCCTCCCCCCCCTCCCCATAGACTTCATCTCCTCCCCCCCCTCCCCATAGACTTCATCTCCTCCCCCCCCCTCCCCATAGACTTCATCTCCTCCCCCCCCCTCCCCATAGACTTCATCTCCTCCCCCCCCCTCCCCATAGACTTCATCTCCTCCCCCCCCCTCCCCATAGACTTCATCTCCTCCCCCCCCCTCCCCATAGACTTCATCTCCTCCCCCCCCCCTCCCCATAGACTTCATCTCCTCCCCCCCCCCTCCCCATAGACTTCATCTCCTCCCCCCCCCCTCCCCATAGACTTCATCTCCTCCCCCGCCCCTCCCCATAGACTTCATCTCCTCCCCCCCCCTCCCCATAGACTTATCTCCCATACTGTCCCATAATTACTTACCTGTCTTGCAGCGTTGGCCGGCAGAACAGGGCGCACCGCGGTAGTGGAACTTGAATTTCATGTTCCGGTTTCCGGCAGGACTGAAAGGAAGTGTGCACTCAGCTTGTGCACACTTCCTTTCAGTCCCGCCGGAAACCAGAACATGAAATTCATGTTCCACTACCGCGGTGCGCCCTGTGCTGCCGGCCAACGCTGCAAGACAGGTAAGTAAAGCTTCATATTCGCTCCATAAGACGCACAGACATTTCCCCTCACTTTTGAGGGGAAAAAAAGTGCGTCTTATGGAGCGAAAAATACGGTATATATATATATTAACTATTTGTCCCTAGGAGTAAAATAAGTTTCTAATGAAAAATGTTTGTACTCTAGGAACTTGTTCTATAATTGGTCACTATGTGCCTGCAAATTTGGTTTAGCCAAATTATATGAACTTGTCTAAATTAAATTTGCAGGCAGATATTGTCCAATACTGTTGAATTTGAGCATTGGAATGCAAATTTCTCCACTGAATTCAAAATTCTAGCTATTTAGTTGCAAACGGATATGCTGAAATTTGAACTACACTCAAGGTAATTTTGAGGCTTTGCTAATTCTGGACATTGATAAATGGCAGTCCCAGAGTGTTTTAGTGGTAGAGTTGTTATACTAATGGTGTTATATTAATTGAGGTATTTTTAACACTTTTAAGTCTTGCTACTGTCATTAGTCTAATACTATCCTTACCTTTTGTGTCACTTTACCCCACTCCCTCTAATAAGCTCATTGAGCAAGGCCCTCAACCCTTCTGTACCTGTGCGTCCATTTGTCTGGTTACAACTATATGTTTGATTGTCCACCCACTGTAAAGCTCTGTTGAATTTGTTGGCGCTATATAAATAATAACATAATAATAATAATAATAAGTGCCATGTTTCCAAAAAGAAAATTCTATGGTGCATAATATTTGTATAGCCAAGGTTTGTTATAATGCCTCATAAATAAAAACAAATAAATAAACCGTATCAAGCTAATAGAGAATGGAGAAGTAGGGGAAGTTGTCAGATCAAGCATTGTCCATTTATTCCCTTCATGGGCAGACATGGAACAGGGAGATACAGTCCATCCATTACTCCATTTAATGCTCTATATAACTTCTTCTTGACGCTCATCCTTTTCAGATACACTTTTATAGCCTTTGAATTTCAGTAACAATATCTCTAAGGATGAAGAACCCTTATATCATCTTAACGATATAAGGAACTGCCTTCATGAACATCTGATACCTGCCTGCAAGGAATACCTGTATTGTAAGCAATGTGCACAGAGGCCTCCAACATGCCTTTCATCTTAATGACTCCTAGTATGCCATCAGGAAATGTGATTACACAACTTGCTGTAAGAGTTTAGAAGAAGGGAGGCAGGCTATTGCTTATAGTCATTTTGCAGAGATGCAGATGGACAGTTTGTCTACATAGTGTAAGTGAGGGTTTAATACGTTAAATTCTGTTATGTATATGTGTTCTTAGGAGTGAAGGATCAAATATCAAATACCTCACAAAATGGTGAATGTTTTGTTTACATGTGGCATTCCTATGAACAGTAAATTCTTAGTACTCAGTATGGCCCTGTATCTTAGTGGACAACTTTCAGGAAGCATATGTTCACTCACCGAGAAAGGAAAGCTTCTACATCATTTGCGTTGCTTCCTCGTTCTAGATCAGTAGAGATGGAGACCAGCTGAAAACTAAATACCATTCAGGTTAAGACGCGAGGGAGTGTGCAAAAGTGACAGCAAAGGGCACCAACAATGGCTCAAGCTTGCTGCTTCTTAGTATTAGTTTTGTTTCTATAAACAACACCCATTTTATTCATGTAAACAAAATAATTATCTAGAAAAATAATTTGCTATTTAGAAAGCAAATATGGTGTGTGATGGGATTCCCGTGTTTGGACATTTCTTGACATTTTCTAGTCTCCTACATTTATTGCAACAGTAGTGAATAAAGGTGTTACTATGAATTTATATGCGACTCATTTAGGAGATTGGCTAATCTTAGCACTGCAAATGACTGTGAATGCAATTCCCCATGATGTTCAGCTTGCCTAAAGCAAAATGTCAACATCTGCAGTATCATAGTTAGTGATCTCTTGCACAGACCAACCAGAACAAGCAAGTTGCAGTGTGAGCATAGCTGTTTGGTCCCTGGTGTCACTGGTGTTCCTTGGTGCCCACATTATTATGCCAATCAATATAAACAAAGTAGGGCATCAGGGAGCATCCATCTTGATTTTGTAATTAGGAAATGAGAATAAAACCCTTGTGGAGTGAATAGAGTTTTTTTATTCCATCACAGAGTACGGTACTAAAGAGTTTGGTCTAGAGCGATCTTTGTCAAGCCACAAATAGCACAGACTTATCAAAACTTATATAAACCACTATATATAAGGTCTCATCATACAGTGCAGCCAATCACAGTGAATTACATAAAGTAAAAGATATCTAAAGACAGAGCATGCTCAGTACCTAGAATATGCAAATGTGTCAATGTAGGAGTGTTTATCAAGCCTGTTCACAGTACCATTCAAATCTATAGGACAAAAGACATAACACAATAGAAACGCTATAGGAGAAGATGTATCAAGGCAAAAAGGTGCTAGTTAGGATGATAAAGGGCTAAATGTTGAGAGACATTCTATTGGTTTCCATGGCGATTATTTTTTGCAACTATAATAGCACCTGTTTTTCTCTTGACAAGCCTAAACCATTATATCTATTACGATCTCGAGGCTCAAATGTGACCAACTATTTTTTTTTTCATTTTGTGTCTTGTTGGTTAATAGATTAGAGCTATTAGCAATTAGGTTCACAAAGTGGGTAGTTCTAAGGAGACGTAATGAGATGAAAGTACTAAAGAGGCACAGTGGTATTATGAGATAAAGTGGGAATAAGAAAAGTGTTTGTTTGTCAAGAAGATAACTTTTTTATCCCATCAAAAAAAAAAAAGGGTGATAACCCAAATACTAAGGTGGAGCGACAAAAAGAAATACAAACAAAAAAAACTAATTACCTGAGACAAATTACAAGATGGTTTAGGAAAGACTTAAAAAAAACAAAAACATTATTATACCTAAGATAGAACAATACTAATAGTAACAAAACTCCCACGTAAAACACATTGACAGTCTTATAACTAGGCTACTTCCTTGAGTGGTAACCACACTTGAATCCATAAAAAATATTACGTCTTCCCCTACCTCACAATTACTCAATTGGGAAAAAACATTTCAAAACTGGACTAGAAAATAAAGGGAGATATATAGAGTAGCGTAGGTATAGCTAAAGACTGAATGGAAATACCGAACAAAAGGCTAAATCACTCCATTAACCTGTCTAATAAATTCACCTCAGTACATGAGACTGACTAAGTACCTACTAAGCCACTCTAGCCACTAGCTAGATAATGGGACTGGAGGGCAGAAAAGGAGGATACTTCTAGCATACGAGGTGAACCTTCATAGCTAATAGGTAAAATCCTTATGCACAAAATAAATTGCCTAAAACCATCTCGGCACACTAGAAAATCTTGAGTGCCTAGTAACATAGTGATATGGAAAAAGAAAAAGTGTTATGTGCTATCCATGGTGAGAACAGGGACATCAAAAATCATGAGTGTGTGTTCATACACCTGTCAGGATTTATGTCTACTTGTTTTTATTTGTTCTCATCATGGGTGTATCCGTATGATGAGCTTCAGTAATCCCAGAGAAGGTGCAGACCAATGGAACACTGGGTACCCAGCCCACTAGACCACCAGGGATCAGCATGTCTTTTTAAATAATTATTAAATTAATAGTAGTAAAAATATTTTTATTAAACTGAATTATTAAAGCCCCATCCCACTCCAGATAAACATATACACATGCAATATACTTCCATACATACACTATATACCCACTATACCCACATTACACTCCTTACATAGAACAGACACTGCACGCCCTATGTACACATGTCACACCTCCTACACAGTTCCTGTTCCTAGGTACACACCCACACAATACACACACATACCCAAACACACACATTCACACTCTCTACAGTCTCTAGACACACACAATCTCTACAGCACCTATGCATGTGCATACACAAACACACACTACAGATCCTATGCACAGATAGTAAACAACAAACATACCCCTTTACACACACACTACACCATCTACACAGACACAATCCCACAAGCAGCCTCCAAACACATCAACACCACAGACAGCCTCCTCGCACATGCACAACATTTTTTACAAGCCCAGTCCCACTTTTGTCCTCTGTCATCCCACTTATGGGAACACCAGAGGCAGGTTACTAGCACAGAACCATAAGTGTATCATTATTAATGTCATTGTTATTTAGAGTGAGCTGCATGAAACACACACAGGGCATTTTCTACATCCAAGAGAACTACAGTAAAGCTCATTTTGTGGGGAGTGATCACACCCCTGTCTGGGCCTGCAACTCATTTTGGGCTGCTCTGCATTAAATGCCTGGGCTGAATTATTGTACCAGTCCAGCTCTAAATCCAGCCCACAGTGTCCAAGCTCCTCTACTCAACTCTTAAGCAATTTAACTCTCTGACTCCCTAAAAAAGTAAAAACATAACTTACTCTCTACTCTCTGCCCTTCCTATGTGCAGTCAGTGTCAGAGAAAAAACCCACAAGCCACTCTGTTTTGTGAATTTATGTGGAATATTTATTTATTTATATATAAAATATTTTACCAGGAAGGATACATTGAGATTTCTCTCGTTTTCAAGTTTGTCCTGGGTTTTCAAGTATGTCCTGGGTTTTCAAGTATGTCCTGGGTTTTCAATTATGTCCTGGAATATAATTTCAATCAACCACATCCATTGGTTGGCTTAGCCTGATACAAATGTTATAGTCTAAAATAGCTTGATGTAGCAAGAAACTATTTTAATGGACATGTAAAAATTTATTCTTAGAGCAATAGTGTTTTTTTTTTATTTATTTTTTTTATAATATACGAATCCTTGATCTTCCCATTTCTATGAAAGTTTTGAACTGGAGGTTTTTCATTAATGTCTTTCTGTGAGAACTATTTGATTGGTCGATGCCCAGCACTAACAAAGAAGTAAGTGCTTGGAAAAAGTGCTTGAGTCTTTATTATATGGAGAGGCAAGTTCTGTATTTAATGAAATCATTTTAGGGCATTAGAGATATTTGTGCAACATTTATTAAGTCATTTTATTTTCAGAAAGATTGATTCCGTAAATTATGACCAAAAAGGCATTTTTGGATGCAATATCCATGTAACATAGAAGATGTAAGTGACATTTTCAGACTATAGCCTCTCTCATTAAATAGCGCCTGAAAATAACTTGATTGACAATCATGTAACTATGCTCAGCGTGTTCTTTGGACGGCCCATGCTGATTACAGTTGTTGCAGGCAAGCAATAATTTTAAATATGTTTCTCTTGCGATTTCTAGTTATTCTTTTTTAGGAAAGCATGTCAACCGTAGAGCATTTATGGCACATCATCCATTGTATTCAGCTGCAGAGCTATGGTTTGGTTTCCCAGTGATGCAAACCAGGTGACATATTGGCATTCTTATCCCAGGTCCTTCCTTCATGTGAGGAAATATCCCCTGCAGACCAGTCAGTCATGACGAGTGATAAACTAGATATCACCTTGTCAGGCAAAGAGAAGCAACACGATTCTGGTTTAAGGACAGTGCCATATTATTTGGCAACAAAATGGGCTTTAGTGAGCCAGATGTTAATGTCATCAAGAGTATGAGGAAAGAATTAGTGGCCAAAACAGAAATCCTTATTAAGTGTCAGACAAGCCTTTCGGAGCGCCTGTCATTTACTCAAAGCATACGTTTTTTGGTTATTTTTTTAAATGCAGAAGCAAATGGGTATGCTTAGCATGCATTTTAAAAGCACAGCGATTGTTGTAACATTATAACATTGTTATAACATTTTATGACTGAGAAAAGAAAAATTTGCCCAAAGCCCTATATTTATATAATAAAGGAACACTATAATATCAGAAAGACAAATATGAATTCCTGACCCTGTAGTGCTGGTGTGGGCTGATGTGACTGCTTAGGCGACCAGCACTACCCCATTCGGCATGAAAAGGTGAATTTACTCATTTTTATTTTTTTTTGTTTAAGGCAAAGCAAAAGAGTCCTTTCCATGCTGAAATGTCTCTTCTAGAGAGTTGTAACTTTTTATGAAACAGTACGGTAGACCTGGTTAGCTTACCTACTTTAGATTATATATAAAATATCTGTAACTGTGGATAGCAGTTACAGAGGTGTTGGTGACTACTCTGTGAAAAGTAGTGAACGACTAGTAGTGAAATATAGCACACGGAGTTCCGTTGTGGATGTCAGTCAACCTCCAAATTGCATCCAAAAGTGAAGTGTCACAAATTGCACAGGGTAACAATAAGAATACGCAGACAGGTTTATTGTGGTACCAAGGACAAAACAGAGATACAATGTTTTGGCCACAAGGCCTTAATCATGTATATGGCTATACAAGATTAATTCCTCACGGACGAAACGTTGTATCTCTGTTTTGTCCTTAATTCCTCAATAAGCAGTGATGGCTGGCACTGACCATGACTACCTGCATGTTTCAGCACATAACATAGAGGCTTCAATGTGAGGAATACCATGGCACGTATTATCAAATATAAATTTTGTTTTTCCCTACATACAGGGCAATCTTTTTTTTTCTTATTATAGTTATATGTTTCTTCAATAAATCCCTTTAATCAATTCTGCCTATTGTCAAAATATTTCCTATGCAAAGTCGAAATGTCACATTATCTCATGCATCACGCAGTGAGTGCATGCAGGAAACTATAGATAAATGCATTCCAGGGGGGGGGGGGGGGCACCTATTAATTGATGAGAAGCGTGTTTTATTTTTATCTCAGTTGCCGAATTCACCACTGCAAATGTTTTAACAGCATATACTGTGGTGAGTAAATAGCATCTGTCACTTTCAGAAAAAAAGTAAAATTCAACCATTTTATATATTGTATAGCTGGTAAGCTGAAAAGATACCAGGTTATTTAGTGCATATGGTTGCATTGAATTTTAATATATGATTTTGTTCTTTTCATGGCTGGGCTGTTATTTATTAATGACACTAAAAATGCAAAACTTAACCTCACCAGTTTGGGGGAAAAAAACTTTGCTGAAATTTGAAATTCATCTTTAATTTCAGCAAAATCTCGGAATAGTAGATAAACCTTTATAAACATTTTCTATATATTGAGGCATTTCAATGTCATACTATTTACCAAATTTTTACAGATTCTGCAGCCTTACTATTGTGTAAAGGAAATTTCACATTTTCAAATTAATATGGATAACTGGAGTGTAAAATCATGATTTGTGTACTTCTAATATATATAAAAAAAGTTATTCCACAATGCAGAACCTTCTTATTGAAGTCAAAGGGAGTAATACTACATTGTCCAGAATGTGAATGCTGTCACAACTGTAAGAGTCAAGAGTGTTTACATTTAAAAAGAATACAGTGATATCTTAGTATGCCTACTCTTCAAATCTGAAATATCCTCCCCCTCAAAAAGGAAACATTCTCTGATAAAGTTAAAGGAACACTCCAAACACATAAAGCATTTTTTATCCTTCTGAAGTACTTTATGTGTGAAGAGTGTGTCCTTTTTTATCATTTTATAAAAGTGCTGTTTTCAATATAAATTGACACTTGTATAAATGAACCTTATAACACTTCACTAGCTGTCAATCAGACACACAGTCCTGTAACTTCTTGATAGTTTATCTCAGCAAAACTAAACTTAATAGGCAGTCAGTTGTCCAGAGCACCTGTCTTGCAAAGATGAATGTGATTGGACAGTCACAAAATGCTGTGCTTCGGAAGAAGGGGAGGGCCTACAGTAGCAACATATATTAGATCTTCCGCTTTTGCAAGCCAAGATGTCATGTACCCTCTAGAAAAAATATGCAAAACAAACTACCTGCATATATTCTTTTGGGGGCAAATCTACTAAATTGTTATCTATTTTTAATTGAGTGCTCCTATAACGCGTTTTCAGTTGGTTTCACTCTATCAGTATTTAAAAGAACACTCAAAGCAATATAGCCACTACAGCCTGTAATGAATATGGTTCCAAGAGTGCCCTTGTGCTCTCCTAGTGTTGTTTCTCAAGCCGTTTTAGTAGAGTTTGACAATTTCCAGGGTCCCAGGGTGCCCACAGCTGCAGCCCCTGCTTCCAGCATTCTTCTTTAGTTGAATCTAGTTAGCTCCACAGGGCTAAGCAGGGTCTTGGCTGAGATTATTAGCTGAGTAGTCTCAGCTTTTGCTCAAGGTCCTGTATCGGTTATGCTTTAGCTCTATGAACCCATCCACTTCTTCTGCAAGTAAATTTGATATTGGTATTCAGTACATATATGTAATTTGTCAAACCATTCCAAAATGACATTATAAATTACACTAGAATGCCACCAGGACACTTCAGGCATCCTAACCACTAAAACTGGCTTTAGTAGTTATGGTACTTTGAGTGTTACTTTAACATTTTATTAAAAAAAGTAAATATGTAATAAAGAAGTGTATATACACTGATCAGCCACAACATTAAAACCACCTGCCTAATATCATGTCTGTCCCCCTCATGCTGCCAAAACAGCTCTGATGCATTGAGGCATGGACACCACAAAACCTCTGAATGTGTCTTATGGTGTCTGGTACCAAGACATTAGCAGCTGATCCTTTAAGGTCTACAAGTTACGAGGTGGGGACTCCAGGATTTGATTTCTTGTTGCAGCACTTGTTGCAGCACTTCTCACAGACTCTTAATCAGATTGAAATCTGGGGAATTTAGAGGCCAAAGCAACACCTTAAACTCTTTGTCACATTCCTCAAACAATTTATGCAGTGTGGCAGGGTGCATTACCCTGCTGAAAGAGGCCACTGCCATGAGGGAACACCATTGTAATGAAGGGGTGTGCATGGTCTGCCACAATCTGGTATGTTTCAAAGTAACATCCACATGAATGCCAGGATCCACGGTTTCCCAGCAAAACATTGCCCAGAGCACAGCACTGCTTCCACTGGCCTGTCTTTTTCCCATAGTGCATCCTGCTGCCATCTCTTCCCCTTGTAAATGAAGCACATGCACAAAGCTATTCACCCGATTGGCCATAGATATGAGGAATGCAGCCTCTGTCATCCTGACTCCCTCGCACGCCAACAACCTGCCCTCTTCCACCCCAAAGGACACCAGTTCAAGGACTGCAGGGACAGCCATCCCCACCCACATTTCTTGGCTGAGAGCAAATAGCTGCAGGCTGTCACCTGTCTGATGTCAGACTTGAGTAACACACCACTTTTGCTGGTATTTGTAGTTTTGGCAGTGCCTGAATGGTGTGGAGCAAGAGATCATAGCAAGTAACAGTCTTGAAGATGAAAACACCTAAACTTTTGATGTGAATAAAGGCTTTTACTACATGGCCTGGTGTCTTGTGGGTGGCATGTAGTTGAAGTATGGGAAGTATGAGAAGCTAATATGGTATAAAGCATTCTCCCATCTGTTTGTGGACTTATTTCTGGATTTCAAATATTATCACCTTCTGTTTGATGTGAAACTTTGCAAGTTTTTGCATGCTTTAGCATCTCGTATGAATAGTAAAATTATTTCTTTGTATTCATTATTAATTAATTTATTAATTAACCACATGTTGCATTATAAAATAAAAATTCAGGAACCCCATTAAAAAGATTTATTCAACTGATCTCGAAATACCTTTAAACATCTCTGTAGCCGTCATCCTTACCTGGTAATTCTCTGTTTATGTTATCTAATGGGTAAGTCCTTAGCTGGTTCTATGTTCCATTACCCTAGGTGCAACTGTAATTTTCAGTATAGTCCGATAACAGAACTAGCACCACTGTGGCTTACTAGACATGCAGGGTCAAAATAATGCTATCTTAAGGGAACTATGTTTTGTGTGCTCTTCACCAAAGCTTATTGAATGAAAATGTAACATATTTATCAATAGTAAAATGATTGCACAACCACCCTGTAACCCCATCAACCGAGGTATGATTCTGAATGGCCAAACTGTGCTTTTCACTGGATGTGGTCTTATAAGGTCAAGTGAACCTGTTTCTCTCTGTCTTTCTCTCTCTCTCATTTTTTTAAAGAGATTCAACTGATACCTGTCCTTATTTTGTGTTACTTGTCTATCTTTCTATTGGAGATTTTTTATTTCTGTCCATAGCTCTTCACTTTAGGCTTTAATGTAGGCAGGGTCTGTACCCTTGGGTACCATTTCACTCCTTGTGATATGTAAATGTTACATTTTTATGTTTGCAACTGTGACTATATTTATTAATTTTATTTTACTGACTTGTTAAAACATGTTTAAAGTTAATAATTTTAGTGTTTATTTGATGTGTTTAATTAAAACATTATTAATCCGATAACACTCACACCTCACCCCTCTGCCAGTCCTTACATTGGCTTCCTGTATGCTATAGTAGTCAATTCAAGGTACTAACTCACACCTATAAAGCACTGAACAACTCTAGCCCCTCTTATATCTCCTCACAGATCCATAGGTATGTCCCTTCTCGGTCTCTCCGCTCTGCCAGTGACCACCTCCTGTCCGTTGTCCGCACCCGTACGGCCAACTCACGCTTGCAGGACTTTTCGCGGGCGGCTCCCTTCCTATGGAATAGCCTGCCTACCGCCATCAGACTCTCCCCTAGTCTTGCATATTTTAAGAACTGCCTTAAAACCCATCTCTTTAGGAAAGCTTATGGCCTCCAAGACTAATCCCTACTTCACATACCTGTCTCTTGCCCTCTCCTAAAGGGCAGCCAACCTTATTTGACTACAAATTCCTGTCCTAATGTATTTTACACCCCACCTCCTATAGAATGTAAGCTCGATTGAGCAGGGTCCTCTTCAACCTATTGTTCCCATAAGTTTATTTGTAATTGTCCTATTTATAGTTAAATCCCCTCTCATAATATTGTAAAGTGCTATGGAATCTGTTGGCGCTATATGAATGGCAATAATAATAAATAATAATAATTAATCAATTTATTAGTTTTTCACAAGCTATGCAGTTTATTTATGTTATGCCATATTTCGTTGGGTGATTTTTATTTATTGCGTAATTGATGCACATTCTCAACCCAGTTGTGTTCTACTAACATTATGCCAATACTTACAGCAAATTACTACCTTTTTTATGGGTGATGATGTCCATATACTGTGAGCTAATTTTAATGTTAAAGTGAAACAACAGGCAGAAATTTAACCCTGATTTTGTTAGTGTATGCAATAGACAATGTAATAAAAATCTGCAAAAAAAAAAATATAAGCAAAATGAAAAATAATAACCGACACCTCTCATTCTGGTCTTTGGGGTCTGATATAGGCCTCCATTTAAACTTTCTGGATAAGCTTTTGAAACGATTTAATATTTTTGTATAAACTTTTAAAATTATTTAACATGTTGACACATATTGTAATATTTTAATATTTTGATATTTTGTTTGATATATTATATTTTTTTTATATATGATTAAATTTTTTGATACTTAATTATTTTTAATTGTTTTTTTTTAAAAGCTTAAAAGCGTATCCAAAAATATTAAATCAAGTCTATTATCCTTTAAACACTTGTAACAGGAATTTATGTGATACATAGAAAATCTTCTTACTTTTTTTAGACATTTGTTTTTATTGAGGACTAGCAAGGTTTGACGATAAAATACATAAATTGACTTAAATTGAACAATAGAAATGACAGTTATAAGAAGTACTCAACATAATGGACTATTCATTTAATATTTTTCTTAATAGACTGCAACTTATGTTAAGTGTCTTCATTTTTGCATATTATTTATCCGGGGAAGGCAGCCAGGTTATGGTGCTTGGAATGAAAGCTATAATACAGTCTGTAGTAAGATAATATATTGGCTGGTTAGAAAAGAGGTAACTGGAGAAATGTAGGTTTGAATTGTGTTAATACCTCCTCACCACCACCACCACCTCACCATTTAGTGTCCTTGAACAGGGAACCTACAGATATACATACCTCCTCAAATCCTGATAAATTGTAAGCTTGTTTGAGCAGGGGAACTAAAAATCCCTCCCCTGCGGAATATGTTGGTGCTATATAAATGCTAATAGCAATGCAACCTTTAGCAAATGTTAGGTCCATAGAGCACTGATTGACTATTTTATGCTTGAGGTAAATCCTGCTTCCATAACTACTTTAACTGATAGGATCTTTATCATGTGTGCTGCTCCCAGAATACAAGGAATATACAAAGCTCTCCACTCCAGAAATAGATACGCTGAAGTGCCCTGTTGACTGGCAGTATGACTCTCGCCATGATTCTAAGCAAGTGAAGAACCCATACAGTGACATAATTTGAAAGTGTGATTAGGAGGGCTGCCATCATAGAGGGGCAAGGCTAGAAGAGAATACAACTGATAGTGGACACCCACAAACATAGAATGGAAGTGCACCCAAAAAAGCATCCTTGGCACCTAAGTGAACCAAATATGAACTGTAGGACAGACTCAAAGGATCACCTTAACCAGCTTGGTAGCTTGGCATCATTTACTAGGGCGAAAGTGGAACCAAGCATTAAATATAATATACATTGAGATTTCCCTGTGTGACATTGTACCATAACAGTGCTCACTGTGTAGCAATGAGGAAGAGTTGGCAAAATAAGACAAACCAGATTGAGATTTCTCCTTTTCTCACTACTATATTTGCCAAAGACTTCATCCATCCACACATCCAGATCCACATTAATGTAGAAGCTTTTAAATGAAGTACAACATCATTAAACTAAACTGACTTAACTTGTTAATTTATTGCACTGTCAAAAAATGAACTTTCTCTACATCCTAGTGGTATTTGTCTGTCTCTCATTCACAATCAGATTGTAAGTTCTAGAGGTCAAATACCTCTTAACCCAATGTTACCTACCTCCTGTTATGATTTCTATACAACTCCCAAATTTACCGTTCTTCCCATGCACTCTGATTTATTAAGACAATCTGTTTGTGTTATAGTTATTATCATAATATATTATTTGATTTATATGTATAATAATCTAGATATCCAAAACTGTGAGACCTTGGCCTAATCTACCAGTGGTGATACAACATTTTGCTATGATATATTGCTTACATGCTATTTATTAATGAAAAAATATGTTAAAGTCTACAAGGTACAAAATAAACAGCATAGGAAGTGAACCTGAGACTCAACTGTATTGCACATGGATTGTATCTGTGTCAATATAAACACCTTCTAAATGTGTGGAATGATCTGTAAAACAAATTCTTTGAACACTAGTTTGGGTAATAAGTAAGTGTGCTGTGAAGTATGTAAAACAATTGTTCCTGACAGATATTTGTTTATATCTAAGTGGGTGTGCACATTCTCTAACACACTTCAACACATTGTGGAAATATACTCTCAAGCAGGCATAGTTTGGTGGTAAGATGGAATATTTAGTTGAACACTAATGACTAATGCAATTTGCATTGGCCATTAACCAAGAAAGAATGAACAGAGGAAAAAAAAAAAAAACATGGAAAAATCAGTGTTAAACTGTTTGTTGTGAAAAAGGATTATAATAGAACGGTTCTATTCAGTTGCAGTACGTGTAAATGTTCATGTGTTTAACATAGTTATGCTGACAAGCAGATGTTGCATGGTAGACAGTACATTCTTCACATACTGCCTAAACACTGCACACCCATACTTCTGTAAAAAGACAGTTGGAACCTGTCATGGACACTTTAAAAGTTTGCCTTCAGCGCATTTAATTGTCTTAAACATTGCCATGAAAAATGACGAATGCACTTTAAATATAGTTACCATATGGCTAGTCTGCACACATATACAATTTCATTCCGCATTGTCTCTATGCAAAAGGCATGGAGATATAAAGTGCAGATGGTTCAATGCAGTAGGATGTGCATGCATGCAACAAAATCAATATTTGTCGAAGTATAACTCCAAAATGCTACACACTCTTTATTCTGTGGTTCCTTGATCCACTACTGGCCCACTTCTGCCTAATTAGGGGACCTATTATAAAGAGGTCAAATGTATTGTAAACATTTCTCAAAAAACACCCTTATATACCATCACCATATCAGCATATTATTTATTTGATTTATTTGAAACATGGGATGTAGAGATAGCATGTAACTGAAGGGTGGATTTATGCATTTATCTATATGTGTGCATTATAAATAAAAGCAAAAAATGATACACATCTAATACACACAACACATGTAATCTTTTGTTTTACATAATAACACATTATGGCAGTTTCCATTTACCTCTGACACCCAAATAGCAGATTATCTATTAGCATCTATAAAAATGTGTTGTTCAGTCACTACAGATATGCTTGTTTCTCATAGGAGATTTTAGTCCCAATTTATTCACAGGAATTGAGAGGTAAGTTTTCAGTAAGCAACATTTTTGGTAGCAGTTAAAGGGACATTCAGCTACTGTGACCATTTAATATCTTTGAAGTAGTTACAATGTCCAGACTGCGTTAATGCTAAACGAGAATCCCCAATAGCCCATCTCTTCTGTGCTATTCAAACGTAGGAAAAAAAATTAGCCTAAGTATCAATGGGCAGCAGTGATTGACTGACAGTGTCCTATCACAGCTGTCCATTGCTTGCGTAAATTTGTATTTTAAGAAATAGTGTAATCTCTATGGGGGTGGGGCTGTCAGTGATCAACTACCCTCATTCAGTGTTAAATTGCTGCAAAAATGGTTTAACACTGAATGGAGACGATTCCATGCAGATACATTTCCAGCATGGGTATTTGAGTCTATAGTGTTTTATAGTATTCTTCTAAATATCCCATGACTACCAGTTAAATAAGTAAAAGAAATACACAATAGAAGGGACAAGGGCGCTATACACAAAATATTACAACTGGTGCAGCTTAAAAACACCTCGGTGTACAGTAACTTATTACACCAAATGAGAGATATAGTGAACAGAAAAAAAAGGTGAAAGCGCACAAACAGTGGAATATTTTACCTTTAAAATCTTGTATAGGACCTATTTTCAGCAACAGACAGTAACTGTGGACCCTATATATAATATATACAAGAAAACAACATAGTGTATACTGTTGAAACCTATTTACAATATGTGGAGAATAAAAAAGCTTCACTCACACTTTCCAGAGCCACATAAGTTAGGCTCTGGACTGTAAAGGTATTTCATTCACCAAGGGATACACTGCATCTGATCCTCCTCTTAGATGTTTGCAATAAGTTTTTCTTAGCAGGAACTCAGGAACCAGGTAAGGTGAAGTGTTAAAAAAAACATTTATTTGGTATAAAATAATAAAAGCAGAAATTGCTGACACAGCAGCTAGCACAACGCTCCAGGGTCTTTTTCAAGTGCAGTATATCCTACCATATGCTGACCCATCTATATTTGCCTCCAATTTACCATATTGGAGACAGGTGTAGCAGCAGGAAATGGTAATTGAATGTCCATACTTGGTCATTGCAGGAAGCAACTCGCCACCAATAAGATGGTGGTGCTTCCTGTTTTGACATACATAAATAAATAGAGGGAAGAAAAGAAGAAGAAAAAATGCTTCCTGCTTTGACATATATAAATAAAGAGGAAAAAAAATGCTTTCTGTTTTGACATATATAAATAAAGAGAGAGAGGAAAAAAATAAAAAATAAGGGAAGGGAAGGGAAGGGAAGGGGGGGGGGGAGAAAGAAAACACATGTTCATTTATATGTGTTCATATATATATTCATTTATATAATATGTGGGATTCAAAAATGGCGGTGACTTTACTTCCGGTGAGCATCTTCCGGGGTTCCAAAATGACTGCGCCTACTTCAGGTCAACTTGTTTTCCAAAATAGCCATGCGCCTACTTCCGGTCGGCGTATTTTCGTCAAGTTTTTCCTAAGTAGTTGGCTCCTCCTTTCTTCAAACTCCACCTCTCCATAAATATTAGTTCAAAGAACGGCAGTATTTTATGTAATATATATCTGGCAATATGTATATCATCCAGATCAAATTAATCTCCAATTAGATGCCAGATAGTCCACAGTATATGTTAATTTAACCATAAAAGAGAGAAAGAATATAGTAAAAATAATTTCATTAAAAAGACAATGTATTAACAGATACCTATTTTAATAAGAACTATGTCCTTCGCCCAAACGTATGAAGTAAATAATAAATACATAAAAATATAAATACATAAAAAAAAATCATAAAATACAGTTCATTTCAAAATCAATGTTGAGCCCTCTAGGTGTTAAAGTGCACATTTCGAAGATCCATTTGGTTTCTTGTAAACTTAATTTTTGGTTAAAATCCCCTCCTCTCCAATGCGTAGTAACTTTTTCTATAGCATGGAATTCCAGTTTTTTTGGATCGGAGTTGTGTTTTTCAAGGAAGTGTTTGGATACACTATGGTTAATAAAACCCTTTTTAATATTTCTTATGTGCTCACTTATACGTATATTAAGTGCCCTAGTGGTTTTTCCTATATATTGTAATCCACATTCGCATATTAAAAGGTATATCACTCCTTTTGACTGGCACGTGATGGGGGATTTTATCTTAAAAGATTTTCCAGTTACGTTTGATACAAAACTTTTATTAGTTTTATTATTGCAATCAGAGTTTTTGCATGCATTGCACATACCACAATGGTAAAAACCTTTCTGTATTTCTGCCCAATTTGTTAAAAAATTCTTTGGTTTCTCTTTATCAATATAGCTTTTTGTTAAGATCTGCTTAAAATTATTTGCTCCCCTAAAAACAAACTTAGGTTTTGACCCTATATGATTTAAAATATCTTGGTCTTAAAATATGCCAATTTTTCTTAATTATCCCCTTTAAAGAGTTGACATTGGTCGCATAATTTAAAATAAGAGGTATTTCATCGTTTGTTTTAGATGTATTTTTCTCTTTATATTTTAAAAGTTGGGACCTGTCTAAGTTTTGAACATAGTCAATATCTTTTAATAGGACTTTTTCAGAATATCCTTTTTCTTCAAATTGTTCTTTTAAAACATTTGCTTGATCAGTAAAAGATGTTAACTTTGAGCAGTTCCTACGCATTCTTAAAAATTGACCTTTCGGTATATTTTCTAACCAAGGATGATGGTGACAGCTATCCATTTGGATGTAGCTGTTCACGTCTACCTGTTTGAAATATGTTCTGGTCTCTATTGCGTTGTTTAAAATATATATTTCTAAATCTAAAAAATTAACATTTGTTTTACTGCTCTCTTTAGTCAGCTTGATACTCCATGTATTAGAATTTAAAAAACTAAAAAAAAAATCAAAAAGTTCTATTGGTCCTCTCCAAATTAAAAATATGTCATCAATATACCTCTTATAGAGGACCAAGTTCGCGCCGTATTTATGGTTATTATATATAAAGTGCTTTTCCCAAAAGGCCATAAAAAGGTTAGCGTAGCTTGGCGCGAACTTGGTCTTGGTCCCCAAAGCAGTCCCTTTCACTTGAAGATAAAAATCACCCTCGAACCAAAAATAGTTATTGCTTAAAAGCAGTTTAATCCCCTCCACAATATAATCAACCTGTAGTTCTAAAAATTGTTGGGATTCTGTCAGGAAATATTTCAACGCTTCACAGCATTTTTCATGATCTATTGTTACATCGCAGGTGATTAGATAAAAATCTTCTTCCCATTTAAAATCTTGTAGTATATTTAAAACTGTAAATAAGATGGGCCTGTCTTGACTAGTGGTTGGAGATGTGCATCAATATATTGTGAAAGTGTGGATAAAATGGAATTGATTCCCAATACTATGGGTCTCCCCGGGGGGTGGGTAGGGTTTTTGTGCAATTTTGGTAAAGTATAGATGACTGGGATCCTTGGGTGTTCTAAAAAAAGGAAGGAGGATTCGTCTTTGTTTAAAATTTTACTATCGATTCCTCTCTTAAGAAAGAGTTTATATTTCTCTTTTATCTGACATACTGGATCTTTTTTACGTTTTTGGTACGTATTAATGTCCTGTAATTGATTATGAATTTCTTGTATATATAGATCCTTGTAAAGAATAACCTCTCCTCCACCCTTATCGGCGGGTTTTATAACAATTGAATCATCTTTTTTCAGAATGTCCATAGCTTTGTTCTCTTTTATGGAGATATTGTAGTTCCATTTTGATAGAGGTTTAATTTTATATATCTCATCTAGGCAGGCTTGTTTAAAGACTTTTATGCTGTTGGATTTTAAAAAATAGGGATAAGAACTGGCAAAGAATTTAAGCAGATCTTAACAAAAAGCTATATTGATAAAGAGAAACCAAATAATTTTTTTACAAATTGGGCAGAAATACAGAAAGGTTTTTACCATTGTGGTATGTGCAATGAATGCACTCTGATTGCACTAATAAAACTAATAAAAGTTTTGTATCAAACGTAACTGAAAAATCTTTTAAGATGAAATCCCCATCACGTGCCAGTCAAAAGGAGTGATATACCTTTTAATATGCGCATGTGGATTACAATATATAGGAAAAACCACTAGGGCACTTAATATACATATAAGTGAGCACATAAGAAATATTAAAAAGGGTTTTATTAACCATAGTGTATCCAAACACTTCCTTGAAAAACACAACTCCGATCCAAAAAAACTGGAATTCCATGCTATAGAAAAAGTTACTATGCATTGGAGAGGAGGGGATTTTAACCAAAAATTAAGTTTACAAGAAACCAAATGGATCTTCGAAATGTGCACTTTAACACCTAGAGGGCTCAACATTGATTTTGAAATGAACTGTATTTTATGATTTTTTTTTATGTATTTATATTTTTATGTATTTATTATTTACTTCATACGTTTGGGCGAAGGACATAGTTCTTATTAAAATAGGTATCTGTTAATACATTGTCTTTTTAATGAAATTATTTTTACTATATTCTTTCTCTCTTTTATGGTTAAATTAACATATACTGTGGACTATCTGGCATCTAATTGGAGATTAATTTGATCTGGATGATATACATATTGCCAGATATATATTACATAAAATACTGCCGTTCTTTGAACTAATATTTATGGAGAGGTGGAGTTTGAAGAAAGGAGGAGCCAACTACTTAGGAAAAACTTGACGAAAATATGCCGACTGGAAGTAGGCGCATGGCTATTTTGGAAAACAAGTTGACCTGAAGTAGGCGCAGTCATTTTGGAACCCCGGAAGATGCTCACCGGAAGTAAAGTCACCGCCATTTTTGAATCCCACATATTATATAAATGAATATATATATGAACACATATAAATGAACATGTGTTTTCTTTCTCCCCCCCCCCCTTCCCTCCCCTTTTTTTTCCCCCTCTCTATCTTTATTTATATATGTCAAAACATAAAGCATTTTTTTCCTCTTTATTTATATATGTCAAAGCAGGAAGCATTTTTTTTCTTTATTTATATATGTCAAAACAGAAAACAGGAATATGGTAAATTGGAGGCATATATAGGTGGGTCAGCATATGGGAGGATATACTGTACTTAAAAAAACACCCTGGAGGGTCGAAACGCGTTGTGCTAGCTGCTGTGTCAGCAATTTCTGCTTTTATTATTTTATACCAAATAAATGTTTATTTTAACACTTCACCTTACCTGGTTCCTGCTAAGAAAAACTTATTGCAAACATCTAAGTGGAGGATCAGATCCAGTGTATCCCTTGGTGGATGAAATACCTTTACAGTCCAGAGCCTAACTTATGTGACTCTGGAAAGTGTGAGTGAACCTTTTTTATTTTCCACATATTGTAAATATATTTCAACAGTATACACTATGTTGTTTTCTTGTATATATTATATATAGGGTGCACAGCTACTGTCTGTTGCTGAAAATAGGACCTATACAAGATTTTAAAGGTAAAATATTCCACTGTTTGTGCGCTTTCACCTTTTTTTTTCTGCTCACAGTTAAATAAGTAACTCCATAAATATAGGGTTTTGTTATTATAATTAATAGACATGTGCACCAGTGAAATTTTCGTTTCGTATGAATGAATTCGTACTGAATAAAACGGTCATTCATCCATTCCAAGTTTCGTCCATAAACCATTCGTTTTCAGATGAAATTCGGTAAACAGTTTGTTTTCGTCAATTAGGATGAAAATACCACTGCGCATGCACAACAACAACAAAAAAAAAAAAAAAGCAAGGAGAGAGCTGGCAGCGCTACCAGCTCCCTCCTTGTAATAAATAATATTAATTCCTACCCCCCCTCATTAAAACCTATAGAGGTCACTATGACCCCCATATTAATAAAAGGGAGGTTAAATCCTCCTGCATGCCCCTACTCGTGGCATTCTGCGAGTAGGGGCATGTTGTCTAAACTGTAATTTAAAACTACTAGTGACTGGGCAACTATTGTCCCCACCGGCCCCCACCCGTGGCTTAATTCCCTTGCAGCTTGAAGTCTATTAAACAAAAGAACTGAAACAAAAAGGTAATGCATTCCGCATTTGCCCTTCCGTTTCGTTTATATTTCGTATGTAGGACTTTTGTTTACGTTTGAGTAAACAAATACGTAAAAGTCAGAAATTTCGGACGAAATCGCATTCGTACAAAAACGAATGCACATGTCTAATAATTAATATAGCCACTTAATTCTTCAAACATATAAAACAAAATGGTTGGATTTAGGTATTATAAAAAAGCAAGGACATTAAAATTAAGGTTAGACTTTAGACATGACACATCTAATCATTTCAGACTTTTAAATTTATTTATAGAAATCTGATTGCAATCTATATATTCCCTGACACTAAGACAGGGATGCCTTAAAAGTGAATCATCTGATTTTGTAGAACTACAGGATATGTATAGACCATGAAGTTACAATTGTTGGACACAAAATATTGTATTGACTAAAGGCTAAGTACAACTGAGTTTGAGTCTAACAACGAATTAACTGTCTCAGTATGGAAGACAATGGATGAGGGCACATTGATAAAAAAAAAAAAATTAGGAAACCTACAAAGATATGTCTTTATTAAAAAATATGGGTGTTAATTATTATCATACCTAAGACAATGCTCATAAATAGTAAAAAGGTTAAAGGATCACTATAGGGTCAGGAACACAAACATGTATTCCTGAACATATAGTGTTAAAACCACCATCTAGCCCCCTTGGGCCCCTCATGCCTCCATAAATATAGTAAAAATATTACTGTATTCAAGCCTGAAGCTGTAATTCTGCATGCTGTTAGACTCAGAAAAACAAACAGTCAGCTGACATCAGCAGAAGTGGTAGCTTGATCCAATCACAATGCTTCCTCATAGGATTGGCTGACAAAGAGGCAGATCAGGGGCAGAGCCAGTATGATTCAAACACAGCCCTGGCCAATCAGCATCTCCTCATTGAGATGAACTGAATCAATTAATCTCTATGAGGAAAGTTCACTGTCTGCATACAGAGGGAGGAGACACTGAATGTTTGGATGCATTTTAGGCAGCCATGACCCAGGAAGGATCTCTAACAGCTATCTGAGGAGTGGCCAGCGAAGTTATCACTAGGCTGTAATGTAAACACTACATTTTCTCTGAAAAGACAGTGCTTACAGCAAAAAGGCTGAAGGTAATGATTCTACTCACCAGAACAAATTTAATAAGCTGTAGTTGTTCTGGTGACTATAGTGTCCTTTAAAAAAAAAAAAAAAAAAAAAAATCAAACAAAATTTTATTTTATATTAAAGATTCTACTAAATGTTGTATATTTTTTTTTTGGGGGGGGGGGAGATTATTTTTTGACATGTCTTTAACAGAGAATAATAAAAAATAAGAAATTGTAATTCCAAATAAACCCTTTAGTAATCCACTGCTTACTCAGTTTAAATGATGCTCCTTGGTCTGGGGTAAGCTACACCCTCCATGATGCAAAAGGAAAGAAAGGCTGACTTGGTGTCATGTGATTTGTAGGTTAGCATTACGTGTCATGTGATGTGCCAGAGGGTTGCAGTTTGGACAGTCCTGCATGGAATCATGGTTTTCTTTAATAGATGGTGCTTCTATATTCTTATAAATGCAGTTAGGGGCTGTGGTTTTTCAATTTGTTTCTGCTTCATTGGTAAAATGCTGTTCATTATTGTAACACATCAGATGTTCATCAGTTTGGCCCACACAAGAAGCAATTTGCTGGCTTTAGCTATAAGTAAATGGCTAGCAGATTGTGGCTGTTCACCGCAGAACAGACGCTTCAGTGAGCTGATGGCATTAGCCTACTAAAAGCAGGTTGGCCTCATTATTGGCAATTAAAGTTAATCAGCAACAGTTGTCTTGACCAAGATACAGATCAGAACTGTACACTAGCCTTCCTAGATCTGTAATGAGTGTAATGGGGGATATAGAAAATCTGATTTTATGTACAAAGCACTTAGCAATCACAATGCATAAAATAATGCAAATCACTCATCTCCACTCTCTTAACAAAAAACCTCTCTCTTTATTACTGGAATATAATATTATTGTGTGTATATAAATATATATGTTTATATTAAATATGGCCCTGCAATCAGCATTTCCATAACTCCTTCCACTTGCATAGGTGGTCTGGTAACCTTATACCGTAACATGCATTATGAATAAGAATATAACAGTTGGCATGGTATTTCTAGGTATGAACATATTCAGTTTCTCGAAACTTACAAATTACTTAAACAAAAGAGAACCAGGATTTTTGCCCAAGGTCAGACAAATCTGGCATGTGTCCTTAAATGCTATGTTGGTATACCAATAAAGGCATTACCACACAGTGCATATATTTTATTGTACAGCCTTTAGTTAGGCTTAACTGATTGCAATGTAGTAGTGCTTGAAACAGAAATCCCCACAATATACTTTCCTTTTTTTATAAACTGGGGAAGAATCAATAGATTATAATGGTACCACTTTGGAGCTGTCACAACAGAATTATTTCTGAATATTTAAAAAAGATAAAATGTTTATGAAATCCTAAGATTGACTATGATGGAATTCCATTGATTAAAATATATGATAAGAAGAAGTAGGCAATTACTTTGTCTTATGGTCAAGCCTGAAGTTTTCAAAACTTTTCAAAAACAAGAACTTCATGCTCACTGTATAACTTTGCTTATGGAGGATTTCCCGGTCTTTCGGGATGCTCCATAGACTCATGTGTTGTACTTTTGCAAATGCCCGAGAGTACAACAGCGACATTGGTTCCTGGCAGATTATAGGGCACATTTAATTCCAAAAATAACTAAAAATCTTTAAATAGAGTATTGAATTTAATCTACACATTGTAGCAGTTTTAAAAAACCATTGTATCTAATCTGTCAATCAATTCTTCAGCATAGACTCTATGCCGAAAAATTGATGGTTAAAAGGAGAGCAACAGAGACCTCCCACAGGAGGTCCTTTTGCTGTCCACCCATAGTAAGCACAGCGCATGCACTGTGGCTGCTATGGAACTCATCAAACATTATTTAAAGAGATAGTTATATAAATGCTGAGATATTCCTGAGCTAACAGCCACAGTCTAGGCATGACTCAGGTCAATTCAGGCCTATTTCATTACGTCTGTTACAAATATAGCAAATTTCGAAACAAATAAGCCTAGATTGTGCTTTTTTTCCCCTTTGTTTAAAATATAAATAAATTGCATAACATAACTAAAAAAATTAGAGTTGGCATATTTCTTAAAAAAAAAATAAAAAAAAATTTGTATTATTTTTATTTTGTAAACGTTTACATTGCTCACTGCTCGGCACTCACAGCTATTCTTTATTCTGAATATCTATTTATTTAAACAAATAACTATCTGCATGTCAGGTTTATGTCTAATTATGTAATTAAAATGTATTTTCCAGAAAATGTTAGTGCTGTATCTATAACAGGCACATCCAATATTCAGCATATTGAAATGCATAAAATTATATATAAAAAGAAAAAAATCCACGGCATTTCACGATCTGTAAGAATATGATCCTAATTTGTTTTTCCACAAGTCTGTGTGTATTTTAACAAGATGTTTAATCTTAAGAGCTTTTATGGTTTAAAGCATTTCTTAGTATACTATAGAATATCTAGATCATCCATCACACAAGGCTGTGGTATCACCGGGGACCTTCTGTTGTAATTGAATACAGGCTTCAAAACTTTAAATTTTACAGAATGCAAAAGCAGTCTATATTGACTGACAGGTGATTTAGTTTGGGCCATCTGAGAGAAAGTGCATGTTTCTTAATACTTTGATGTATAAAACTAATGTATGAGAGATCAAGTTTTGTCATATAAAACATAAAAAAAAAATAACATACTGGATTTATTAGGAATAGTTAAATAATTAAAGTTTCTTGTCTCTTTTCTTTCTTTTTTTTACGTTTTCTTTTCTTGTTTGTTTCTCATGGATGAACTATTTAATGTATTAGGCATTTCATAATTATAAATGCACTGTTTTTGCACTGGAATATTTATATTTATGAATTTGATGTATAATTGACTGTTTTTATTTAATTGATTAATTTTGCACATAATTTGTTAATTGTGGTTATTGTTGACACCCTGTGACACAGCGGGGATAGCTTGATAAAGTCCTCTATGTAAGCCGAAACATTGCACTTTTTTGTTCTAATAAACCTGCTTTTTTGCACCAATCCTAATTGCCTGGACCTAGTTTTTTATTTTTTAAATTTATTAAATAATTAAAGTGGAACATAACCAATTATGAAAATATAACCTCTTTCACAAAAGGAAACCTATTGTATAGCAACGTATATTAGCATAATATCATGCAATCACTTTTTGCAGGTGCAGTATGGGTGCACTAGGGTGTCCCCATTTATTCAGAGAGTATAGAGTATCATAATAGACATTCTGAGGACATGATTCCTATTTAATTCCTTACTTAGAACGGGACTGTGTCCCCCTAAACATTTACTGAGGTACACTGATGAGCTCTCCATAAAGTGTGTCTCACCAGTGGACCTATACCAATGGTTTGTATTCTTTTTGGATTAAAGTGTCTAAGCCAATGATGGTAAAACTTTTTGAGTACGAGTACCCAGACTGCAACTTGAAACCAAATAGAAATCAACGTACTTATCGCAAAGTGCCAAAACTGCAATTAAAAATTAAAACAGAAGTCCAGCTGTGTGCGGTATATGTGAAAGGTGTTTATTTTAACTTAACTTCATTTATAAAATAGAAACATGTCCTGCCCACTCTCCTGCTTACTTTTTTTTTACAGCTGGCCCACTGGGGCTTAAAAATAAATATGTGTTGGTCCAGTGGTAGGGTTCATGATTCCCTTATGGTCAGTGGAGGTAAATAATAAATCCCTGGTAGTCCATTGGTCTTAATAACAATTCCACCTGGTGTGGACCATCTTACCTGCCCCTTCTTGTCTGATGTTTAGTGAGGATGTCAGAGAATAATTTCTTTAAATATATTGTCATTTTTGAAAGGGCAACAGTATTCTGAAATACTGTGCCTCCCTCCCCCCTGCCAGTGTGCTCTAAGGTAGCCACTTGTTCCTCCTTGTGATAGCACCATCCCTCAGAGTATCTGCAAGGACTCTATATGCTTGTTGTGACACATTTGCCATACATTCGTCATCGCCGATCTAGGAACTACAGTGTAGGCATGATAACCACTACAACCTGATATAGCTGTTGTGATGCCAGGAGTCTCTGGTGCTTTCACAGGTATTATTACAGTTTGACTCTTACCTGTTGCTCCTATGACAAGTCCAGTCTTCTTTTGTGATATCTTAAAGTCCCTACTTTCAAATGAGTGATATAAATTCTGTCCATGCTTCGAAACAATTCATTAGTTAAAAGCATCCACTGACACTCTTAGCCAATTAACTTTGTCCAAATAGGGACATAATTGTTGCAACACTAGAGGCACCCAGAGGACGCATTTAAGTTTCATATCATTAGAAAACACTACTTAAGCTAGGTACTCCTGGCAGCATACCTACTGTAGTGGTCTGTAGTAGCTATGGTACTTAGACTGTCTCTTTAAGAGTATTTAAGTTGTGTTAGAGGATAACAACACTGTTACTTCTGTTTTGTATGTGTGCTACTTCAGTAACACAATCCTATTTTTAGTCCAGTGAAATTGGGATGCTACATATTTCTTTGACTCCAATTATGAATGTATGTTATTTGCTGAGTAAGCTGGAGAGTATTCTTTAGTATTCTCTTCTCTTTTAATCCCAATATGCAGAAAACACATTCTGTGCACAAATAATAGTCCTAATGTTTTGCTTTTCAGAAGAGTTCAATATGAACAATATTTTGTATGCATTTCTTTACCCTATATGCTTTCTTAATCAAAGAGCAAAAACAGTATAAAATAACTAAATGTAGACTTAAAATCCAACCAAAGGCATGGAAGGAAACAATGAAAGAAAAATAAATTACTGTATTTTTCAAAGTCCGTGTAAACATTCTTACTGTATAATTCCCAGTTACAACATTTCAAGTAACGTGAGTGTCTAACTTATTCTAGTACCTAGAGATGACTGATTTTTGCTTATGTAATTTGGTATTGGTATTTAGTATTAGACATGTAAGATAATAAAATGGAATTCTTATTCTAGTTTAATTTACTTGCAAACATTATACATTTTTTATAAATAAACAAAATGGATATGTAATATTAGGTGAGAAATGATTTGCGTCAAATATGTCTGCATGGCATGGCACATGACACAGGGCTGTGAAAATAGGGCATGTGGGGCACAATGAAGTATGGTAATTGTAGTTAAAATGAAGTAGGAACTAATATGGAGATTGTATTATGTCAGTTTAAAGGACCACTATAGTGCCAGGAAAAAAAACTCAATTTCCTGGCACTATAGTGTTAATGGGTCCCCCCCACCCTCAGGGTCCCACTCTCGCCAGGCTGAAGGGGGAGGAAGGGGTTAAACTCTTTCCTTTCTCCAGTGCCGGGCTCCCTCGGCGCTGGGGAACTCTCCTCCCTCTTCCGACGTCAGCGCTGGATGCGCATGCGCGGCAAGAGCCGTGCACGCATTCAATCAGTCCATAGGAAAGCATTACTCTATTAATGCTTTCCTATGGACATCAGCGTCTTCTCACTGTGATTTTTACAGTGAGAAGCGCGGAAGCGCCTCTAGAAAGCCACTAGAGGTTGGATTAACCCTAGTGTAAACATAGCAGTTTCTCTGAAACTGCTATGTTTACAGCTGCAGTGTTAACCCTAGATGGACCTGGCACCCAGACCACTTCATTGAGCTGAAGTGGTCTGGGTGCCGATAGTGGTCCTTTAACCCCTTAAGGACACATGACGTGTGTGACATGTCATGATTCCCTTTTATTCCAGAAATTTGGTCCTTAAGGGGTTAAGATCAATCCAGATTGCAGTGATTAGTAAGAAGGTGTAAAGGATTTTACATGGGGAGAAGGAAATACATTGATAGTGATATTAATATATAGATAGGACAGAACTTTACATTTATCCTTAGTTGCTTGGAGTCAGAAGACTGTAAGTGGATTCACTTAGCAAATCTAATCCTTAGAGCATTTTATAATATTACAGGTGACATTACAGCTCTGACTATAGCAGTGCACCTCAAGTTTAATCTCATGGTAATAATCATAGACAGGTTCATTCCTATCCACAGCTGGTAAAATGTACCAACTAATAAAAAATAGAGTTATGGATACATTTGCACATTATAGGCTAACGATCACACATTCTAATAATAGATCCTTTGTGTATGTAAAGATAGACATGGCTAGTTACTCAACTGCAGAATACATTTTAGACAATGAGTTTCATACTGCTCATATTACGTCTGTCCTAAGCTGGCTTTCAGTCTGTCGTATACTGATTCTTCAGATATTTAAAAAAAAAAAAAAATAATCAAGATATACCCTCATAAACACTTTTTTTGTATTATTGTACCACACTAAAATTTAGAATGTAAGCTTGTTTGAGAAGGTTATCACTACCTTATATTTCCGTATATTCTAATTTAATAATAAATATAAAATCATAATAAATAACAGTAATAGACTACTAATCCATCAATAGCGACGATGTTAAAAGAAACATAACACTAATTGCTTTGAGTCACTTCTATCTGACTGACCAACATGCCCTGTAGAGAGATACTTTGTAAAGAGAGATGGAAGTGTTGGCCACTGTTTATTGTTGGATAATGTTACACTTGTACCTGTGTTGTGCCTATACATTTAATTCCTAATTGCTCGAGTCATTACACAGTCCAAAGGAGCACTAATTGTTTTGAATTGCCACATATCATGTTACATGCCTCTGGAAAGGTCTGAAGCCATAATTTTAATTGCAGATCAGCATTTGTTTCACCTGAATGGGCGTAGAAAGAGTTGACTAGTTGAAAGTGAGTTAATCAAAATAAACTGAACATTAACTGAAAATACTTGTGTAAGTGGACAATCCCTTTTATCAAAATATGCCGTTTGTTTAGTGTCGTCTGTGTATATAATGGATATTGACGTGCTACTATCTTCAAGTCACAAAACAGAATACATCGGCAATACAGTCATTTGCATTCAGCCATTGCAAAGTTAATCACTTCTTTTCATGCTGGAAGGTAAGGAAATAATTGGTCTCTACTGAGATTAAATAATAGATCCCTGGGTTTGAAGCCGTTTTATAAAAGTTTTAGCATAAAGCTCCTTAATGTACCACACCCAAGGGAGAGGTCCTTAAACAGACTTCAGTTTCTCAGTCTGACTTGTTCATAATGAGCACATCATTTGTATTTTAATACATATGGTCTCTTCATTTTTTTGATGTTAGTACACAACAATTAACATGCCAGAAATGCATTCAAGTCAATAAAAGACTTCCTTGCACTAGTTGAGCTTTGGAACACAACTATGGATCATACAATACTATCGAGTATAGTATGCAGATTAGTGAGGTACATGTAGCTTTATATGTTTCTATTCTGCGACTACATGTATCGCTATTTCATGTTTTTTTATCATACTGTGATTATTTGTATCACAATTTAGTTTATGATTTACATTCTGCAGCATCCATAGTAGCTCTGTACGGAACTTTATTTACAAATTAGATTTTTTAGATTGTTTAAAGGGACTCTCCAGTGCCAGGAAAGCAAACCGTTTTCCTGGCACTGCAGGTCCCCTCTCCCTCCCACCCCCCATCCCAGGTTGCTTGCCTGTATCCACTGCCACTTCAGTGACTTACCTGTATCCACTGCCGATGTCCCTCGGCGCTGGTTCAGGGTCCGCCCACTCTCCTCCCCCGCCAACGACATCTGGCGGGGGAGACCTATTGCGCATGCGCGGCCAGCCACGGGGGAGACCTAATGCGCATGTGCGGCAATGGCGCGCACGCGCATTAGACCTCCCCATAGGAAAGCATTGAAAATGCTTTCAATGCTTTCCTATGGGAATTTCAGCGACGCTGGAGGTCCTCACATAGTGTGAGGACGTCCAGCAATGCTATAGCACACAAAATCTGTGCTTAAACCCGGAAGTGCCCTCTAGTGGCTTTCTAGTAGACAGCCACTAGAGGAGGAGTTAACCCTGCAAGGTAATTATTGCAGTTTATGAAAACTGCAATATTTACAGTTGCAGGGTTAAGGGTAGTGGGAGTTGGCAGCCAGACCACTCCAATGGGCAGAAGTGGTCTGGATGCCTGGAGTGTCACTTTAGGTTTACATCTAAGTTAGAATTGCTTTCCTGTAACTAATGTATGTACCGTATTTTTTGGTTCACTCAGGCAAAAGTACTTAATTTTATACCAATACCATTCAAGACACGCTGAAGACCAAGGAATGTTCACTTTCTTTATTATATATTTTCTAACAACATTTAATCATTTAGTGAAAGAAGCGAGGTGTGCTGTTGTACAGGTCATTCTGCTATATAGGCCTTAAAGGTACAGGACCCACAGAAAATGCAGGAGGTTTTGAATATGTATATGTTTCTGCATTGGAAAAGGGAATAGTGTGGACTGAAATAGAAGGATAGAAAAAGTTTGCACATATCATGTTGTTTAAAAAAAAAAAAAAAAGAAATACAGAACAATTCTGAAAATATGCTAAAAAATAGCACTTAAGTCTATATATAATAAAATATGTCCTTTGAAATAATGGACATAATTAAGATTTATTGAAGGAAACATATTAAATGTTATAATGATAGAATTCTTATAAAATACATTTCAATAAGACAACCAGTAAAATACTACTTAACCTTTGACTTTCTTTAACCCTTAATAAAAACAAGTCCCGGCCAACAAAAGCATTGAAGCCTTTCAAGGCGCTTGGCATTTGGAATCTTTGCATATTAGTCAGGATAATTGAGAAGTTCAGAGCAAGCTTCTGATCTTATGCATGGCAGATGGCTGGGAAATCTGTCAGTTGGCATTGCAAACCCTAAAGGACACACTCTATACTACAGGGTTTAAGAACTTTATGAGAATATCTTCAATGACTTTGTAAACATCTTCAGGCTAACTTTGCAGAAAATGTATCTTTTTCTCACATACAGTAAAGAAAGCATTGGAACTGACAAAACGTTACTTCACTAAATATTATTATTATTATTATTATTATTATTATACAAAGTAAATATACCAATAACAGCAAATAAAACAGCACACAAATATACATGCACACAGACAACCAACACACACGTGTTTTATATATATATATATATATATATATATATATATATATATATATGTGTGTTTATATATATATATATAGAGAGAGAGAGAGATTCCCTTTTCAATGTTTAGCCCAGAAGTGCACCTATCAAAATAAATTGATTTCAGCAGATTATTGAAATATTTTACATTTTGGTATATCATTAAATTATTAACATTGATTCAATACAGTAATTCCTCACGGATAAGGTAATTGTTATTTAGGCAACAGTTGCACAACACATTCAACGTTACCTATGAAAAAGCTGTGGATGATCTACAGTGCTTCCAAAAGTATTCGTAAATGTATTATATTTTATTTAAACAAAGTAAAAATATTCAACTGCACATTTTTAGTTTTTGCAAACTAAAACCCCTTCAGTGACTTACGTGAATCCACCGCCGAAGTCCCTCGGCCCTGGGTCAGGCTCCACCCACGCTTGTCTCCCGCCGACATCAGCCGACGGGTGAGATCATATTGCGCATGTGCGGCAATGGCCACACGCATTAGACCTCCCCATAGGAAAGCATTATTCAGTGCTTTCCTATAGGTATTCAGGCGACGCGTGAGGAAATCCAGCGTCGTTTAAAACACTTTTCGAGTTTTAACAACCCGGACGTCCCTCTAGTGGCTATCTGGTAGACAGTCACTAGAGGAGGACTTAATCCTGCAAGGTAATTATTGCAGTTTATAAGAACAGCAATAATTACACTTGCAGGGTTAAGGGTGATGGGAGTTGGCACCCAGACCACTCCAATGAGCAGAAGTGTTCTGGGTGCCTGGAGTGTCCCTTTAACCATCAAGTGCCAAGTGACAAGTGTTTGATCATTGAGTTTTGAGGAATAGATCTTTTTTGTTTTGTCCTGAAAGTGCAGCGACAACTTTAAAAGCTGAGAACATAGAAAGGAACTGTGAACTGGATGATTTCGCAGCAATGGCTAATTAAATGCACAGCATTCACAAATATAACATGAAAATATGTAATGACATAACTGTGCTTTGGACCTACACACACATAAGAGGAAGGAACACCTTTACAAAGCATAGTTTATGGCCCCAAGGAGGAAAACCAAAACAATTCCAAGTCTTCATCGCAGACTGGATTACAATCCATGGAAAAAGCCAAGAAGAGTTCTATGTGTGCTTTAACACAGAATTAATATAATTAATGCAAGGAGAATATGACAGGTCCAGTATTAAAATGTAGTAACGAGAACTTGGTAATATTGTAGGAAAATATTTGTGAATGAATATTGATATAGTGCTATACAACAGTAAAATGTCCCATCTGCAATTGTGTTTATGCTTTACATCCTGCATCAGACATTCAATAAATGCTTTTTATATTTATTTTGTTTGAAGGATTTCAGCATTGTGGTATTTACTGTCAGTTCCAGAATGAAAACCTCATGTAATACAGAGTGTAATTGACGAATCCGTCTTCTATTTCTTTGTCAATTAATTTATATTGAAATTACTTATGGTCTAAATTGTACCCTTAAATAGTTTATTAACTATGTAATATGTAAGACCCCGATTTGACATCCTAAATAAAAGTGAACGGGGAGAGTTTACGGATTTAGATCTAAATTCTCCTCTTCTATCTACAGATAAATTGTAAACGTAACGACAATAAGTAGCTATAAATTATAGTCTTCATAGATAAATTATCTGTTTACAAAAATGTTGTTATTTGAAGCACATGTTTGCCTGGAAATGATACTATGGTGTAACTTTAAGTCCTGTAAGTAGAGCTTATTGATTTATGCTAGTGAAATCCCTTCGGAGAGAGTTGCACGTTGTGTTCCTTAGTAAGTATGATGATGAATGGTTCCACATGCAGATTTATCGCATCGCTGCTATTTTGTGTCCAAAATGAAATCATTGTATGTCTCTGCCAATTTCTGGCAGGCTTGTTCGGCCATAAATGAAAATAAATGTCTTAGAGTGGACAATGGGTCAATGGAGGAATAATCTTCAAATGCTGTTCCATCAGATTTTTACTGTACTGTCGCACACATCTTTTATAATTTTGTTTTAAGTTATATTGGTTTGGTAAATTGCACGAGCTAGTAGTAAATAATTGATACTTTAAAATGTATTAATCTCCTTCTCTCCCTACAATGTATATACGAGGACTAGTTTGCATTTCAATGGCAAAACAAAGCTATACTAACCCCTTAAGGACCAACGCTTTTTTGAACTGCAACGCATTCGTCACCAAAGCCTTTTTGGCACTTTTGCCATGCATTCATTCCACCACAATTTCCACCTTTCTATTTTAGTGCACACATATTATATATCATTTTAAAAGGAGAAATAGGGATTTATTTTGATGTCCTGTATAGCTACACAAAGCAATATTAAATAGTAAGAAAATATAAATATATATATATATATATATATATATATATATATACTTTATATATACATTAAATTACATTTTTGCCTCTGTTTTACATGTAATAACTTGTGCACACCAAGTGTAAGTGAAGAAAATTAACTCAAAATCAATTCACTAATTAGTCTTGTTTGATAACATGCCCAATATGTCTACGATTTCAATCGATTTTTAAAAGTTATAAAATAAATACTGCAAAGAGTGAATTATGCTCTTAAAGCTAAAAGTTTGCAAAATGTGGCATACTGTGTTTACAACTATAATAGTAGTCACGACATTCCAAACCACTACACAAAAGTATATAGTTGTAGAAAGTACATCACCCAGGCTATGTAACTAAGATTATTTTGACACTTTTAATTTAACCATTTATCTCACACCTAGGGCAAATGAGTTAATATTTTGTATTTTTCCACACATGTTTTTTTTATGGGGAAAGTCACAGACCATGCATGTTTCACTACTGCAGACTCCCCATATTTGTATTCTGTTACTAATCTCAAGCAGAATGATATCCCACATGGATACCCTTTCCCTTAACCCTGCCTCTAAACATACCCCTAATGTTGTTCCTAATCCAACCCTTAATCTGACTCTTAATCCGACTCCTAATTCAACCCCTAAACCGACCTATAATCTTATCCAGCCTATAATCCTACCCATAATTAAACCCATAATCCAATCCACAATCCTACTCATAATACTAACTATAATGCCAGTCCTATTGCCACCCTCTGATTCCAGTCTTCATCCCATCCCCTAATCCCAATGGATTAATTCTGCTTTTGTTTGTACTGACATCAGCGGAGGGATTTCCTAGCTCACACAGTACAAATGGCTCTGTAAAATGTTCATGGACATGTTGTGAAACCAAAGTATGTCAAAACCTAGAGCTGCCGGACGCAATATGTACCAACTGGGGGACTTGCTTACAGACTTAATACAAATTTAAAATCGCATCTCTATGAAATACATTAATGTTGCATAAATAAATAATAATACTAACATAAGGAGACTAAACAATTCAACAGTGGATCATCTGGCTGATGTTATATAGTCTGTTCTCCAATAACATGATTAATTGAAATTGCATACAAATCTACAAAAAGAAAGAACTGGAGGAGCCAGGTAACATTTTAAAATCTATATATTAAAGTTTTATTTTCATTGATGGTAAGGACAAAATCAGCATAAATATTCATGGTGTATATACATATTTATATTTGTTATATAAATGAGAAATGACAGGGACAGTAATCCAGCATAATAAAAATACATTATCTTTGAAATGTCCAACATAGTATCTACATTGTAAAATGATAAAGTTCCATGCGTCCCGTCATGGTTTTAATGATATCCTCATAAAGCAATGCACTGTCTTCTAATGGAACAGTCATTCACATTCATAGAATGTACATAGACAGATATCTGGCATCCTAATCAAACAATGTTGAAATATTTTGGAAAATAGGATTAGTTTACATATTAGAAAATACCTCTCTCTATGAAGAGAGGAAAAAATGCTGAAAGCATTGATGAAAAAGAGAGGAGGACCGGTAGGTTAGGAGTGATTATGGGGTAACACTGGAGAGTAACAGAGTGCATGAGGAAGAGCTGATGGGATAAGTTAAATTGAGAAACATAATGACTGCACATTAAGACAGGGATCGGTACAGATATAATATACCAAGTTTTACAATTTAGATGAGTTTAATACAGACAGATGTGCATTATAATTGGTGATAAACCAAGTGCGGCTGATCAACACTGTTTTATAAAAGCAAACAAAGCAATAAAACAATGTACAGTGAAAACATATATATATATCTGTGATCCCAGATTCACTCTGTCCAAGTGTGCGCAATTGTGAGTGATTTTGTGGACTATTTCATAGAAAATGGAGATATATATATATATACCTAAAGAGAATAATATGATTGTTGTCCCTGAAAGGTACACAGAAACATACACTCTCATAGGGTAGTAAAGTAATAACATAAGTCTCTTTAGGTAGTAAACTCACATTTTAATGAACCTGTTTTGAAACTGGCTCAGGTAATACAGCTTCACATTTATAGTGGATCCAATGCAGGAAGAGCAGGTAGTCATAGAGGAGAAAGGACACCAGCTCTTAATTTTAAAACAAATAATATTTATTGCATACAAAATAAAATGCTTACATACCAATGCCTCTATTGAAAATGTCATCAGTCCTAACAAAGCACAACACGTTTGAATGCTTAGATGAGCGTCTACCTCAGGTGGTTAATTCTTGCTTGTTCAGTCTTTTTATTGAAACCTATTTTGGCGCAAAACAAAAAAAAATCTAATTTGAAAATGACCTGTCCTTTAATTAACCAATAGAGAGTCTCCTCCTCCCTCTGCACTCATTTTGGCCGCCATATCGGTGCTCATCATGGTTCGCAATGTCCAAATTCCCTGTTCGGCAACTTCCATCTTGATTAATTAATGGACAGGGCTTTCCCAAATTGAATTTTTTGGTTCCAAAATATGTTTAAATACTGAAACCAAACTAGCACAGCCTGACCTGGATAGTATAGCTATGGCAGAAATGACACTTTCTTCTAGCCACACCAATTCATACCAGCACTGGACATAATGATAGGCGAAAAAGCAGGCAATCACAGCTTCCTGTTGCTGCTCATCCTAATACAATCTTCATTAGCCCATGCAGCAAAGAGGGGATGGACTGCTAACTCTTATTTACCATTAAACATTTTTAACACTGAATGGAAGGAGAGCACCGGGGTACTTGAGAGTAAGACACTATAACCATTTCAATGAGATTTAAAAACTGTTACACTGCATACGGTGTTCCTTTGATTAGCTTATTCCATATTATTTTTTACGATCATACTATGCCCAAAATGTGTGTGTTTTAATGACATTTTGGTGATAGGTAAAACCTACGGAAGAATATAAGCTCTTGAGAAAGCCACAAAAGGGTGAAACGCGTTGAGCACCCGAACAAGCACATCAAACCCATGAATGCAAAGGAATTCTGCCGAATGGACGTTCTGGTGAATGTAAGGAGGAAAGGACCGAATGAAAAGTTACTTTGGAAACCTATGACAATCATTGTGCTTGATCCTAGTAACTACTAATAGAAGGAACTTTTGGATCCCGGTGCACATTCTACCAGAGATAAGTGGCCCCCTAGTGGACAAGGCGAATATAGCACAAATATTTTTTGTGCAATTTCCTTTGTGAGTGTCTATTTGGCTACTTTAATATTATTTTGGTTATATTAAATACTATACTATGAGCTCTTCTTTCTTTGTGTTCTTTCTCGTTATCGGATTTATTGCATATATACCTTCCAAGAATATTTGGATTTGAAATTACAACGTTTTTAAGGTTAAATTTGTGTCACATTATTTTTGCACCCAGTTGTGTGTTCATACTGTGCACTTTGCCATTTGCGCCAAGGGAATTCTTATTTGTCTTTAAAAAGAATATCATTGCCAGCCTACTGGTATTTGTAGCTGGCACTGTGCCACACATGTTATCTGGGACATTTACTCACAGTGTTTCAAAAGTGGTTACTAATACACTCTGTTGGTTGCTTCTAGTTAATAAAAGCTTGAAACATATAATATAAATAATCCTGACACAACAACGAAATGTCAGCATTTATTGTTCACTTATTTGTAACAGATGAATAAAAAAAGAAAATGTATGAGATATCATAATTTTTTTCTCCATTGCTAAGCTAGTATTCATAAATTTATGTTGTGAATCAATAATTATCCACTCTTCAGTCCAAAGTACAAGCAGATGCTGGAGGACATTAGGTTTGCTAGAAGTCATTTGTGGTAGCATTGTTAAAAATGCATAAAAATTGTTTTGAGCCACAAAAATAAGGATATAAAGCGCATACAAGAAAGAGGGATATAATACAAGATGATTCTTTTTTTTTTTTTTCTAGAGCTGGAACCCACTTGCTAGACTGGAACACACACTTGTACAACCAGGCTCCTGGTTAATACATGCCACCATGCGGTTAATACAGAAGAGAAGTAAAATTAAATCATCACAGATTTTTCCATGACTTTTTCATGATTTTTCCATGACTGTCAAAATTGTCATTATAAAATACATGCTATGCATGTGCATTAAGCATCATATATATATATACCACTTTATGGTATGCTTGCAGTTGAACATATTCTTAACATACTGTACTAGGTCATAGTGAGACTTTAAAGTTTTTCTCTATGCTATTTGGTTTTATAATTCAGCTACTCAAGTAATACAGTTTTTATTTTCAAAGACCCACTGATGGTGACAGTGGTTAAGGGGGTGGAGGATGCAGGCAATCTTGAGTCCTACTTTACTGAAACTGTCCTTCGGAGGTGTCTCCATCCTTTTCCGGCTGGTCCTGCCGGCAGCAGTATTCTATTAATACTTTTTGGTCCTTCAGCTTCCATACTGACATACAATATAAATTCAGCATACTCAGATCAAGATCATCAGATATCCTGATGTAGAACCATTTTATATTTTTTTTTATCTCTACTGCCTGTACATTTAGTTATGTTTCTGTTGTAAAGACATATGTCCAGTATATGTCCAGATCAGAACTCTTAAACTCCACAGCACCTGGGTCCCAACTACTAGTCAGCATAAAAAAGTATTCATTCTTTCATTTTACTGCAGTAAACTACATGTGGTGGGCAATATTGAGCCTTAGTTATTATATCTCAGCCAGAAACCTGGCAATGGGCACTAAATAAGGCCCAATGGTTAATGGACCAGAGTCCTAAAACGAAAGAAAATGAAATGAAACCTTGTCCAACTGTCACAGTAACTAGGGTCCCAAACTGAGAACAGAATTTTTGTTAATGTAAGGTGAATTTTAGAAATGATCAAATCATCATAATATTAGAATACTGCCAAGAATTGGCAATTTATTTTTCTGTTTTCTTTAATTATTTTATTATTTAACAATACCACTTTTCATAACAAAGACTTACAATAGGTTAAATTATGGGAAGCAGGTTGGTATTTCTTGTTTGCAGGTGAACCTTTATACTAAAATATAGCTAAATGGCTGACAATGGCAATCCAACCTGCATTATGCCAAATAAATACTTAAATTGTGTCCGCAGAGGGTATTTAAGGATCGGACTTGAAAACCCTTGCTGCAGCAGACTTTTGTTACAGTACTCCTAGATAATCTAAACAAACTAAGACTGCATTTTAAATAATGAGTTATGGCAACTGGAATCATGACAGGAGATCAGAGATTGTTTAGTCAATTTCTGTCTGATTTCGTAAAGTGACTGGTTTTATTTAAGGTGTTTATTAGCAATATGAAGATGTGTTGAAAACTAAAACCTTTCTCAAGTGACAGATGGTTATAACAGATGAACATATTGAATACAAAATCATTTAGGGTAAATATGAATGATATGTATTAAAAAACTTTAATATTGAATACTCCTAAAACACCAAGACAGGAGAAAAGTACAAGATTTACAAAAAGCAGTATGATCTGTTCACTGTTAAATAGAAAAGCAATATACCTTAATAAACAATGTAACCATAACACTCTTAACCCTAATCATATATCTTTTAACCCTAATTCTCCTAAATCTAACACTATACTTACATTTCCCTGCTATAACCCTGAATTTCCTAACTCTATCACAAAATCCCCTAACCCTAAGGCTAAATATCCTAACCTTAGAATTCCGTCCTTAGCAAAGGGATTCTCCCAGCTGATGAAATTGCTGACATCAGCAGAAGAATATTACTAGGTTACAGAACTCACACTTTGAGCTCTGTTCTGTGTGATCACAGCATGAAAATATATCTCCTCTCTGCTGCTGAAATATACCATGGCGTCCTATACAAATATATAAGATTCTGAATTCTTTCTTGCCAGTGACGGGCTGCACTCAGCACACACAATTTTGCAATGAATGACAGGGAAGGCATTACATTACCGGTATATATATCTGTGTTATTTAATTATAGCAATTTCGTAATAAACTTTTTTTTTTTTGACAATCTCTATTTTTCATTTTCACGTTTATATATGCATAACAAAGGTAAGTACATCGTGTAGACACTCAGCCACTCGCAGGTGGTCCACGCAGTAAACAACGTTAAGGTGTTAGAACAATAATAGTGGACAGGGCCGGCCTTAGGGGTGTGCGAGCTGTGCGGCCGCACAGGGCGCCATGGAGCAGGGGGCGCCCTGTGGCCGCACAGCTCACACATGGCAGAAAAAAAAAAAAAATTTGCGGAGGGGGCGGAGCTTAGCGTGCGGCGGGGGCGGGGCTTAGCGTGCGGCGGGGGCGGAGCTAAAATGCCGTCTTATTGCTGCAGGGGAAGCAGGAAGGAGTCCCTGCTTCCCCCCACAACCAGAATCCAGGAGCTGCACTGCCTGTCTGCCTCCAGAAGGAACAGAGGTAACTATGTGATTGTCTGCTTGTGTGTCTGTGTGTTTGACTGTCTGCCTGTGTGTGACTGTGTGTGTGTGTGTGTGTGTGTGTGTGTGTGTGTGTGTGTGAGACTGTCTGTGTGTCTCTGTGTGTGTGTGTGTGATAGCAATAGCCAGAGCACTTATTCGTTCACCCAAAGTTCTACTTCTAGATGAAGCCACTTCTGCATTGGACAATGAAAGTGAGAAGGTAAGAACACAGAGTATAATATAAATCCCAGTGAATGGTGAAAGAGATCTATTAGAGCAAAACTGTAATGGTTCTTGTCTAGATTAACACCAAACATTCAGAGTTCCGTTTTTCATGTAGCTGAGTTGTTTTTAATTACTTAAGCATGTGTAAACACTACAAATTCCTGTGACCCATAGCCTAAAAAAAGTTTTTAAAAAACAAAAGAATACTGCTCCATTGCCAAATTGTGAGCTCTAATTAATATATTGATTGCCGTACAAATGTGTAGAGTGAGGAAATACAAAACTGTCAAGTCACTATGATGGATGCCTTTAACAGCACTCCAGATAACCAGATCTATGACAAAATGTCTTTGAAAATGGTTCTCTCAGGGAGTACAGACACTGCCAGATGGGAAGAGTGGAATAATTATGTACATTCCAGATTATCCTCATGCACAATCCCTAGTATGATACTTTAACCAATCCTTCTACACTTCTGTTTAGCTACACAAGGACATTAGATAGGAGAAAATTTAAAAAAGACTGCTTATCTAATGTTTGTGAAACCCTAGCATATCATAACGAAAACATGATTAGATACCTCAGACTTAAAAATTGTGTCCCTTCATATTAAAACAAATATAAATAAACGATTAAAAAGAAAATTAGGGTTCCCTGACACACCCCCAAAAAAATTTCAAGAGGCCCAACAAGGGACCTCTCCTCTTCATCCACCACCACATTGGCTATAGTGTGAAGAATAATAGAAATAAAGGCTCAAGAGATGCTAAAGATCCAGAGGACCTTACCTCATCAAATCCAATATTTTGAAAGCGGGTTAATATACAACAGTGGATAAGAGTATACTCTTTGGTTAATTGATTTCCTTGCGGCTACAGTTTGTCTGTTTAGAAAAGGTTGGAATGCCTGTTCCCGTTTAGTAAAAAATTGACATCAGGCACTCCAGCAACCTTTTTTCGATTGAGTAGGTTTTTTGGGGTAAATTTTGACAACCACATGCTTTTCTTAGCTTAAATGTTGGTCATCATACATGTAATAGTTAGCATGTACAAGTGCATCCTTTGAAGAAAAAATATCTTTTACACAGCAACTTCTACCATGCATTTCTGGGCCCAACTCTTTTTAACACACCCATGTATATTAAATCATCCAGACAAAACATACAACATTTTGCATTGTGGATTAAGAAAGAATAATGGGGTCACAAGAAATTTCAAAACTTCCCTATCCTTTCAGTTAGACTGATCTCAATTATAGAACTGCTGGCCTTTTCCAAATTGACACTGAATTTCATCTGAAATTTCCATTAGCTGTCTATGTGATTGTGTGTGACTGTGTGTGACTGCCTGTGTGTGTGACTGCCTGTGTGTGTGACTGCCTGTGTGTGTGACTGTCTGCCTGTGTGTGTGTGTGTGTGTGCGTGGCTGTCTGCCACTGTGTGTTTGTGTGTGACTGCCTGCCTGTGTGTGTGGCTGCCTACCTGTGTGTGTGTGTGTGGCGGTCTGTCTGTGTGTGTGTGTGTGTGGCTGTCTGCCTGTGTATGCTACTGACTGGGCAGACTAGATGGGCCGAATGGTTCTTATCTGCCGTCACATTCTATGTCTGTGTGTTTGTGTGTGGCTGTCTGTGTGTGACTGCCTGCATGTGTTTGTGTGTGCGCGTGTGTCAGGGTGTGTGGAAAGGGGGAAGTAGTGGGGGCGGGGGGAACGGGAAGGGGGGGCGCTGTGAAGATTTTTCGCACAGGGCGCCTAAAGGCCTAAGGCCGGCCCTGATAGTGGATATGCAGGCCATTCTTTTTGTACATGTGTTAAAGCTGTTTCCTTTAACCATTTTCTCTTTTCTTTTTCTTTTTTCCCTTTTTTCTCTTTCCCTCAATTTTCTCTTAATTCGTAACAAAGGTAGTATTAGTCATAAGGAACATAATTGCTTTGATTGGCATCGTATTGTAAGCAAGGACCTCATAGCAAGGGTTAGAAATGACATTCAGAGTGCAGATACACAAAGGTACTACAGAGTAATCTATACTGCAAAGACTGTACTTAAAACATATGTGACAAGCATGAGAGTTAGTCCCAGCCAACAGTAACCCATATGTGATCAAGATGTGATTAACATAAGAAAACATTGAATATCTCCTGTTCACCTCGCCACCTAATCCCCCCTCCCTTAGGCCACCTTTGTTTCGATGAACCATTGTTGAACCGACAAAGGTCAGGAAGGTTATGGTGTGCATTACTAACATAGGGAAAATAGCAGTGTAGTCTTATCTGGTTTAAGTCTGTGCGACCTTATCATACTTATGTAAGTTCTCAGATAGGTATTAGGTGGTTTTACTGCAGGATAAGTCTTGTCAATATGGTCATGTTAGAAAAATGAGACAGAGGAGTCATGTTCCTCCACTATCTTATCACTCTGCCCACTGTGGCGGAACCAGCCCCGTCACTTGTGCCTGGAGAGGACTGCTTGCCGACCTCTTGCCCTGTGACTATGGCCCTGGGATTTATTGCCCTTCTAGGAACTGATTTGGGCATATTGTATTTTATTATGCTGCTGCTGGCCCTTTAAGAACCATCTGGGGACATACTGTGTAGTTACTAGGTGGCCACCATTTCATGTATCAGAGGCACATGGTGAGAACAATGGATGCAGCACATGGTGAGAACAATGGATGGCGGCCATTTTAACTCACAGACACTGTTTGGACTTTTCTACACGGTGCCATCTCGCCTGTATTTGGTGCACAAAGACATCGTGCAGTCGTTTTAAACTATACAACAGGGGACACATTATACAGAAATTATTTTTCATATAGCCTGTATATGTTCTGCGGAATCTGCATTAAACTGTATCTTCCAAACTACTGAACGGATCTGGGTGAATTTTGGATATGTGGTTCACCCAGATCCCCCGGTTCCTTTTTATGGGGTTATTGCATGTTTTGGAGTCCCTGTGATATGTTTTATGAAACTGTATTTCTCTGCCTGTGATAATTATATTACCCATTGTGTTCAGTAATCATATCACAGGCAGAGGACAGGATTTTGTGTGGGAGTGTCTGTGTGTATTGTACAGATTGATTGGTTGTATTTAAAAACCCTGTGGGCAGTACTATGTTTGTGGATTGTGAATAAAAGAGGCTGTATGTGCCAGTACAGTCAGTTCTGCTTGACCTCAAAACGAAGTGTCGTCCCGTTATTGGGGGAATTGGATTGTATGCTGATTGCCAGGAGTGTAAGCCGATTGTATGCTTTTCCTGTTCAGCTGTTTACAGCATTCATATGCTTGAGAGCATTCGTATGCTTCTCCGGTTCGGTGGTTGTGGTGTCTGCTGCAGTGCTTGGAGTCCTCAGGAAGCACTAGGAGCATCCTTCAACGGAGATACCTAGTCGGGGTGCCCGTCGATCCGTTACACCCACCAATGGCCCCCCTCGAGCCCCGGGGAGTCGTAGTGTTAAAAGAGAAAGAGAGAAAGGGGAGAGAAAAAGGGGAGGGAGGGCAAAGGAGAGACAAGAAAGACAAAAGAAGAGAAAGCGACAATAATTGCTTTTTAAAAAAAATGTTTCTATACTTTACTTTATACTTAATACATATATATAGCAGTCAACCTCAAGATAATTCCCTTTTATTCTCCAGCCAGGGCCCAGTCGATAACACCAAGAAAAGACAGACAACACCTGCTGTTCTGATCCAGCATGGATTTCATGGATAACCCTGGGTCTCCGCACATAGAGAGAGAGGGCCCATATTATGGGTTGGGTGGGCATTTCACCATGTAAGAGCACCAGGGGGCCATGTCAGGGTACATTTCTCCGAAGTTCCACGTAGGGCGGCCGTGAGGGATTCCATGTTGTATAGTTCCTCCTCTTTGGCCATCCATTGAGTCATGGTTGGTTGTTCTGTCATGCGCCACTTGAGCGGTATCAGAGATCTGGTGGCATTCAGTAAATGTCTCATAAGGGAGCACTTATATACAGAGATAGAAAGTGTTGTATGCTGCAATAGCACGGTAGAGGATAGAATGGCAAGTCTGAATCTAGGATTTCGGCAATCTTGGAGTGTATTTGCTGCCAATAAGGCACAATATTGGTGCACATCCACCAGATGTGTAGGTCTGTCCCCACTTCAGTTTCACATCTCCAGTAAGTTTCAGGAAGATCACTATTCATACGGTGAAGACGGGCTGGTGTTCTATACCAGTTAACAATTAGTTTATAGTAGAGCTCTTGCACTTTTGTGCGGATCATGCCTTGATGCGCTAAAATTTGTAGTTTTTCCCATTGTGGGTTTGTTAGTGTGTGGCCTGATCCCATTGAGACATATATTTTGGTGGTGTGTACAGCGTGGAGGTAAGTAGAAAGGAGAATACAATTGTTATCCCCTTCTGAAGACAGTCTCTAGATGAACATAGCCTCTCAAACAAGGTCAGTTCCCTGTGAACCATGTGCTTGCCTGCAATGGTCTGGTAGTAGTGCAGAATTTGGTGGTACCTGAATCTCCCAAGGCCCATAATGATGCCGTCGGGAACCAGCTCTGAGGTTCCTAGTGGAGCAAAAATGTTACTGATACATCCAATCCGAGCCCCCTAGCCCAGAGATATCTCCAGGTGTCAGTCCATCCGCTATATCAGGATTATGAGTAATTGCTGTTAGAGGGGGGATGGGATCGTGGTGAGCATACAAGTCAACCTCAAAGCCACCCAAACCTTCAGAGGAGCATGAATAAAGGGCTTTAACACGCACGTGGGTTGTTTAGAGGGTTCAAAGTCCAGATCGCAGAGGGTGGCTTCTGACCCACCTGAGCGTTTTCCAAATCACACCAGAGTTTATCCGAGCCCCTGGTGTGCCAGCCCACTATGCATAGCAAATGGGAGGCTCTTTAATAAAGGAAAACAAACGGGAGGTCCACTCCCTCCATCTGTTTGGGAAGAGACAACAGCACTCTCCTTACTCCAGGGAATCCCGATTTCCACACAAAGTTAATCATATCAGAGTTTAGTGACTGAAAGAACTCCTTAGGTATATATATCGGTATGCTATGGATAAACACCGATAGTGTGTGCAGATACCAGGAGCTGGACTAGAATATAGCTGAGATAGGGTGAATATCTGGATATGAAAGTGAGTAGGTGTGCAATGGTACTGTGCCTTTAAGAGGGAACTGATGTTTATAAAAGGTAAAAGCAAGATAAATAGATAGATATACTTAAAAAGCATAAATGGGATATATCTGGATAAGAAATCGGTATCTTATAGACATATAGTACATAAAATGAATTGTCAATTTTATCAGCATGGATTATCAGCATGGATATTGCAATATTTACTACACTCAACCTGCAAACTATGCATGTAAACTGCTAAAAGATAAACATGAAAGTGATTTGTTAAAATTGTACATTTTTCTGAAGAATTCCATTATTGTGGCAATATTAAGCAATAAAACAAAAAATAACTTTGTATCTTTTGGTTATTAGAATCTTAAGAAAAATAAAAAAAATATGCTGCTGTCATGGTGACAAGGTTGACATTGTGTTAACAACCCGAGACACGTCTGCTTAATTTCCTCTTTTGCTATGCTATCATAGAAAAACAAACAGTATTTCCTTGCTTACCACTTAGTAAACACACTGTAAAATATATTATTATATTGCATAACAACATATGGGAAGCACTGTAGTTTTACTCATGTTTAATCGGTTTAAAAGCGTCTGTCATTTTCAAGTGAAACCTAAAAAAAAGCATTCTACATCATCTACAGAGTCTTTTTTACTAAGTTAAGGGAAATAAATTTCAAGACAAAACTTGAATTACTTCTCCTTGAGTTGCTCACATATAAAGGCAAAGCTGTTATCTCACGCAATTATGGTGGAACACTTTCATTAGCATAATAGACTATCTCAAAACACAAGGTCAGTTCAGAGCCAAGTCTTCTCTTGTTATTGAAACCAGAAATGTACTATCTGGTTAAAAAAGACACATTTACTAAACAGGTTATTCTCACCAATTAACAGGATATTCTTGGCACCAGAACAACTTAATTTCCAAGGTAAACCACTTTAAAACAGTTTAACACTTAAGATGTGTCTCCAGGAGTTGGTCTATAGCTCTTTTCTTCTGCTCAGAGTAATATGAAAGACCATCACCTGGGGACAGGGCCGGACTGGCCCACAAGGATACTGGCAAATTTCCTGGGGGACCACGGCACCTGGGGGCTGCACAACTCTAACTTCCTATAGAGAGGGAGCCCTGCAGACGTTATCAATAATATCGCGGCCGTTGACCGCATGTAGGTGCCGCCGGGTAGCCGGTCCGGTGGCACACTTTGAGGGGTTCACCTTGCGGCTGGCGGCCCCATCTCATGTGGTGTATGACTGCTGTCAGTATCAGTGAGTGTGCCGAGCGGCCACCTAACCAGTACGGTGGCACACTCACTGATACTGATAGCAGTACAGCTGTCAGCACAGGAGGACTGAGAGAGGGGGCAGAGCTAACTATCATGCTCCCTCACGGTTCTACCATGTGGCTGTGCTGGGAATTATGGGAAACCGCAAGGGAGCATAGTAGATAGCTCTGCCCCCTCCCTCAGTCCTCCTGTGACAAGGTCAGTATCAGACACAGGGGGAGGGCGGACAAAGAGACAGAGGGGTAATAGAGAGACACAGGGGAAGGAGGAACAAAGAGACAGAGGGGTAAGAGAGAGACACAGGGGAAGAAAGAGATAGAGGTGAAAGATAGAGACACATATTTGGGGCGGCAAAGAGACAGAGGGGGAGGGGGGGACAGATAGACAGAGGGGTAATAGAGAGACACAGGTGGAGGGTGAGGAAGAGACAGAGGAGGAAGAGATATACACATGGGGAGGGGAAGAAAGAGACACAGGGGTAAGAGAGAGGCAGAGGGTGGAGAGAAAGAAGGACAGATGGGGAGAGAGACACAGGGAGGAGAAGGGGGAGAGAGATACAGGGAGGAGAGAGACACAGGGAGGAGAGGGGAGAAAGAAACAGAAGGGGAAGAGAGATAGAGAGACAGATGGGGAGAGAGACGCAGGGAGGAGAGGGGGAGAGATACACAGGGAGAAGAGGGGGAAGAGAGACACAGGGAGGAGAGGGGAGAAAGAGACACACATAAGGTTTGTTGGGGGGACAAAGAGACATACAGAAGTTACACATAAGGTTTGTGGGGACAAAGCTGGGCTGGGGGAAAAGAGACACAGAGTGGCTGGGAGAAGAGAAAGAGGCACACAGAGAGTCTGGAGTTAGAAAGAGACACACATAGGGGATTTGGAAGGGGAGAAAGACAAATGAGCTGGGGCTAAAACATACACAAAAGGGGCTGGGGGAAAGAGACATAAAGAGACTGGAGAACGGTAAAAAGAGAAACACAGTGGCTGGGATGAAGTAAAAGATACACAAGGGGAGCTAAAAGAGAATTACAAGGGTGGCTGTAAGAGACAAAAAGGAGAAAATTGGAGACAAGATACACTAAACAAGGTAAAAAAATCAAAGGATGGAATAAGAAACACAAAAGAGGCAAGAAATTCATAAGGAAGTTAAAATAAACACAAGAGAAGATGCATTTTTTTTGTGTGTGTTGGGGGGGGGGAGGGGGGGGGATGCATTTTCACCTGTGTCTCCTGCTCTCCCTGTAACTCAGTCATGGGAGTTTATGCGGAAGAGCTAATTGACAGGTGAGAGAAAAACCTCTAATTAAATAGATTTTCCTTCCAATATATGCATTTTTAGTCTTGTTGCTAGTTGCATACTCCAGCACAATAACATATTCAAAGTGAAGAGCGCACCCATTGGCCTTCAAAATAAACAAGATTACTTCATATTTTATAGTTGTGCAACCGCATACATTCACCATTTCAGTCCTATTACTAAAATTTCCTTAATATGTCAAGGCCGTTGGACTGAAACATTGATTACATGCAAATGTACATCTGCTTAAAATAAAGGCGCCTTTTGTTTATTTTGAAGCCATATACAGTATGCTTTCTTCTGTTGGAGTAATAGTTTTCAATTTTAAGTTATCTTTTCCACCTCTATATCAGCATTCTATACTGGCCCGATGCATTATTGGGCTGGTATAGATTTTTTTCATGGGGTGCTTTTAGTTCCCAGTCTGGCCCTGTCTGGGGACACTTCTTGTCTGTGCTCTGTGCCTGCATGTGTGTACACTAAATATATAATTATTTTTTTCCAGCAAATGACCAACATTTTTAATGAAATGAAATGATATATACCCAGCACACCCACTCACTAAACTACAACTACAAAGTTCACAGAGTTCACAAAATGTATTAGTAGGTTTTTAAAAAAACACAAAAAAAAAAACACCTGTCTTAGGCAACAATAATGGGCACTTAGTTACAGTATATGATCATACATTGTTCAAGCCTGCAACAACACCAATGTACCACATTTTTTGCAGGTCCTATCCTAGAAATCGATTCTTCTGAGACTCTCTGTAAGTTTAAACGGACACTGTAGGCACCCAGACCACTTTATCCCATTGAAGTGGTCTTGGTGCCAACTCCCATCACCCTTAATCCTGCAAGTGTAATTATTGCAGTTATTAGAAACTGCAATAATTACCTTGCAGGGTTAAGTCCTCCTCTAGTGGCTGTCTACCAGCCAGCCACTAGAGGGACTTCCAGCTTTTTAGACGTCTTTTGGTCATCTAAACGACGCTGGAAGACCTCACGCTATGCATGAGGACCTCCAGCGTCGCCGGAACATTGAATAATACTTTCTTATGGGGAGGTCGAATGCGTGCGCACGGCCATTGCCGCACATGCGCATTAGGTCTCCCCTGCCGGCGGATGTCAGTGGGGGAGGAGCATGGGCGGAGCCTGACCCAGCGCCGAGGGATATCGGTGCTGGATTCAGGTAAGTGTCTGAAGGGATTTTAGTGATGCAGAAGGGAGGGGGGCACTCCAGGATTCTGCTGTGCGAGAAAAACGGGTTTGTTTTCCTAGCACTCTAGAATCCCTTTAAGTAGGGATGTAGCAGGGAAGGTTTCAAAGCCACAATTCTGACAATTCTTTTATGTATGATGTCGTTTTAAGCTATCTCTTAATTGAAGTTTATACAATGTTGAATGTATCCCTTTGATTAAACATTGCTGATTGTATTCCATTAATTTCAATAACGTGATCATTACTGTTCTAACTCAGTTGATTTACTTGTGAATATTTGACATTGGTGATTTAACAAGGCCAGCTGTGTCTTTGCTGATTGAACACTGTTGTGTTCAAATTGCAGATTTCATTATATAACTTTATATTTCCTGTCTTTTTATGTTTACAACATTCGGCTTGCGACAAGGAATAACGGTCATCCTATTTCTATGAGTTTCTATGAAATGTTTTTGACTGTCGGGTTCCGTATGTAAAATAAATTCTCTCTAGGTCATAGGTTAAATAGTTTCAATAAATATTGTAAATTCTTGATAAAATAATTAATGTTTAAAGATATATTAGCATTATTTGGGAAGGAAGAGTTAATTACTCTCAACTCCAACTCATAATGCTGCTTACTCAACAACATCAACAATTATTTCCCTATATATATTTCCAAGTCCCAGCACTCGATGTTCCTGGTCTTTTTGTGCTCCGGTGCACAATCTCCAACAAAAATATATATACCTAGTAGAGAGCACTCTGGAGTCTTGATAAAGTAAATTCAAACTGCTGCTTTATTAAACAAACACAGTGATAAACACAATAGTCGATGTTTCAGTCTATGCAGACTTTTTTCAAGACCTGTCAGTGTGGGCAGGTGCCAAGTCCTGCTGGAAAATGAAGTCAGCATCCCCATAAAGCTCATCTGTGAAAGGAAGCATGAAGTGCTCCAAAATCTCCTGGTAGACAGCTGCGTTGACCCTGGACTTAATGAAGCACAGTGGACCAACACCAGCAGATGACATGGCTCCCCAAATCAACACAGACTGTGGAAACGTCACACTGGACTTCAATCATCTTGCAGTGTGTGCCTCTCCATTCTTCCTCCAGACTCTGGGTCCTTGGTTTCTAAATGAGATGCAAAAGTTGCTCTCATCAGAAAAGAGGAATTTGGACCACTGAGCAACAGACCAGGTCTGTTTTTCTTTAGCCCAGGTAAAACGCTTCTGACGTTGTTTGTTGTTCAGGAGCGGCTTGACAAGAGGAATACGACATCTAAAGCCCATGTCCAGGATCCGTCTGTGTGTGGTGGCTCTTGATGCACTGACTCCAGCCTCAGTCCCCAGCACTTTTGAATGGACTTTTCCTGACAATCCTCTCCAGGCTGCGGTCATTCCTGCTGCTTGTGCACCTTTTTCTTCCACACTTTTCCCTTCCACATAACTTTCTATTAATGTGCTTTGATACAGCACTTTGGGAACATCCAACTTCCTTTGCAATTACCTTTTGAGGCTTTCCTTCCTTGTGGAGGGTGTCAATGATGGTTTTCTGCACAACTGTCAGGTCGGCAGTCTTCCCCATGATTGTGATTCCTACTGAACCAGACTGAGAGACCATTTAAAGGCTCAGAAACCCTTTACATGTGTTATGGCTTACTTAGCTGATTAGAGTGGGACACTGTGAGCCTAGATATTGCACCTTTTCACAATATTCTAATTTACTGAGATTGTGGATTTGGGGTTTTCATGAGCTGTAAGCCATAATCATTGCACTTATGACAAATCACGGCTTGAACTATCTTGCTTTGCATGTAAAGCGTCTATCTCATATATTACTTTCCCCTTTTACATTGCATTACTGAAATAAATGAACTTTTGCACGATATTCTAATTTTTCGAGTATCACCTGTATATTATATCTATATAATATATGTCTATATATCATATATATAATGCCATACTAAGTGTATTTTTATATTAATTATACTAATATAAAAATACACTTATTATTAAATTACACATGTATATATAATATGTATAATTACTATATATATTGTATATATATATATATATATATATATATATATATTTCCTGGCTAATCATGGCAGCATATACACATGGGTTAGCTCCTCCCCTACAGCCGATAGGACAGGAAAACCACCAGGGTTTTAAAAGGAGGCTCCATCCCTAAGTTCCTCAGCCACTTACTATGTCCCTATCAGTGGAGTTACACCTTACCCTGGCAGCTGAAAGTGGGATTAGATCTCTGAGTTTCCAGTGAACAGAACCTCATTAGTCAATTATTCGCTTGAATTCCAGTTTTTATAAGATTGGTTGCACAGTGTTTGGACCATGTTGCACAATATTTCCATTCATTTGTATGGAATTGTCATTTTCAAGGCTCTTCTTCACTTCAGAGGCTTGTTGAAGAACGAGTGGGTCCAAATTTGTTCAAATATCAATGCAACTGTATCCTATATCTATCAATATGGGTCTCACAGATACGTATTGATGGAATTCCAGCCCATAATGATCAGGGCACAGAAGAACAAACAGTGGCTCAGAATAAAATGGCTGTTTGCTGGAGCCGAATAACTGTGGACAAGGTGGATTGGCAACAATGTCCTGACGTATCCTCGGGGTTGACGCAGATTGTCTGATACCCTACATAGATCTGATGGCCATTTCTTGGAACTACCAGGTCCAGAAGTATTTTTTACATGCTAGGACCAGAATGCTCAGGTTCAGGATACACTGACTCAAACTTCGAATTTTAGTCTGATGTACATATTTTCCTGTTTTTGACTTTCCTAAAAAGGCAATGCAAAAGGTGACAGTGGAAGACCGTGTCAAATCTAATTCCTATGATGAATAAGATGATTCTGGAACCTCCAAGGGAAATTCCAGTACGTCCAGACCTATTACAAGGCCCCATGACACACCAGGATCCTCAAGTTCTGGTGTTGATGCGGGAGTCCATATTAGTATAGGCATCCCTGAGACGGTCATTGAGATCCTCTTACAATCCTATACAGGCTTTACTAAGCTTGACATGCATTTGTCTGTTGGAATTACTCCTCATTCAGGCCTTGAAAGGTTCTGTGTTATAACACTCTAGAGGAGCACTTGCTTCATATAGGCATTGATTGAAATCATGCCTCCACTGTGTGTGGTGAAGCCAATATGTGACGTACCACTGGTCTCACGAGCCCTGACTGAACCATTATTCGAACCTCTAGAAGGAGCTTCCATGGTGGTAGCACAGAAAGTGCTGGTGGCTGGTACCCCAGCAAGGAAAATGGGTGAACTCCAGGCTTGATCCTGTGAACCCCCTTTCACTACTTTTCAACAGATATGGTCGTCTTGCATTTGGCACCTGAAGATCTGCCTATGGTGAATGTTTATCTATGTCATTCTCTACTTGTACTGAAGGGTACCGATTGAGCGTTGATGCCCCTGGTGCTTTGCTTCATGTAAGCAACAATTGAACTCAAGTCTCCGCTGAGGGTGTTGAAACCAATATGTGACGTACCACTGGTCTCACGGACTCTGACTGAACCTCTAGCAGGAGCTTCCATGATGTTAGCACAGACGTTGCTGTTGCTGGTGACTGGTACCTCAGCAAGGTGAATGTGTGAACTCCAGGCTTGATCCTGTGTACCCTCATTCACTGAATTTCAACAGGATATGGTTGTCTTGCATGTAGCACCAGAGATCCTGCCTAAAGTGAGAGCCTTTCAATGCCATTCTCTACCTGTACCAAAGGATTTGGGGCATTCTCCACTAGTGCTGTTACAGCGTCTCGTGGGCTTCCATGGCTATGGTCTCTGCTGAAACTTTGTAAAGTTGGCATTTGGACCTCTTTGAACTAGTTTGTCCTGCATTACATATTGGACATTGAAGCAATTAATGAGGCACAATTTGAACGTCACGTCCGTTCTCTACCTGTGCTGGAGGGTATCAGGGCACTCTCCTCTCATGCTGTTGCAGCATCATGGGTTGCCATGGCAATGGTTTCTGCTGACACTTTTTGTAAGCTAGCATTTGAACCTCTTTAGACACGTTTGTCTGGCATTTCATACTGTTCGTTAAAACAGTCTGATGCACAATTTGGTACTCAAGTACTTAACTCAGTTCATTCTTCTATCTATGTTGAATTATTTTGATTATTTGATTGGCTATTCTGTCCCTCCCTTTGTAAGCTTGGGTATTCCCCATGTGTATATGCTGCCATGATTAGCCAGGAAAGTGGAAAATTTATTCATACTTACCGTAATTTTCTATCCTGGCTATTATTCATGGCAGCATATACTTCCCACCCATTAATGTCTCTATTTATCTACTGTAGAGCTTGTAAACTGACTGAGGAACTTAGGGATGGAGCCTCCTTTTAAAACCCTGGTGGTTTTCCTGTCCTATCGGCTGTAGGGGAGGAGCTAACCCATGTGTATATGCTGCCATGAATAATAGCCAGGAAAAGAAAATTACGGTAAGTATGAATAAATTTTCCACTATTATAACATTCAAATAATAAGTAAATTAAAAAATGTAAAAATAATAAATTAAAAAAAATTATATATCTATATGAAATTTTATTCTAACTGTATTTTGATATTAATATATATATATATATATATATATATATATATATATATGTTTATATCAAAATACACTTAGAATTAAATTGTATATATATATATATATATATATATAAATCAATAAAAATAATACGAAATATACATATGTCCATATACAAAATTACATAAAGAATTATACAAATATACACGTAGACTTCAAATATATAAATATGCATATATATTTAAATTCTATGTGCGTATTTATGTAATATTTTTACATAATTAAGTAGTTTTATTGATTGCAATTTGAGGGACCTGCCTGACAACCCAGGCCGAAAGTCCAGAGAATTTAATTTGCAGGCACTGTATTTTACCCTGTAACTTTCTATAACACCCTAAACCTGTACATGGGGGGTTCTGTTTTACTCGAGAGACTTCGCTGAACACAAATATTAGTGATTCAAAACAGTAAAACATATCACAGCGATTATATTGTCAGTGAAATTTACTTTTTTTTGCATTTTTCACACACAAACGGCACTTTTACTGATGATGTAATTGTTGTGATAAGTCTTACTGTTTTGAAACACTAATATTTGTGTTCAGCAAAGGCTCCCGAGTATAACAGTACCCCCCATGTACAGGTTTTATAGCGTTTTTGAAAGTTACAGGGTCAAATATTTTTACATTGAAAATTGCCAGGTTGGTTACATTGCCTTTGAGAGCGTATGGTAGCCCAGGAATGAGAATTTCCCCCATGATGGCATGCTATTTGCAAAAGAAGACAACCCAAGGTATTGCAAATGGGGTATGTCCAGTCTTTTTTAGTAGCCACTTAGTCACAAACACTGGCCAAAATTAGCGTTCAATTTAGTTTTTTACTTTTTTCACACACAAACAAATATGAACGCTAACTTTGGCCAGTGTTTGTGACTAAGTGGCTACTAAAAAAGACTGGACATACCCCATATTGAATACCCTGGGTTGTCTACTTTAAAAAAATATGTACATGTGGGGTGTGATTCAGAGATTTATGACAGATAATAGTGTTACAATGTCACTATTGATACATTAAAAATATATATTTTGAAGCAGCAATTTCCTATTTGTACTTATAGCCCTATAACTTGCAAAAAAAAAGCAAAAAGCATGTAAACACTGGGTATTTTTAAACTCAGGACAACATTTTTAATCTATTTAGCAGTTTTTTCATTAGCTTTCCTAGGTAAGAAAAAGATTTTTCAAGCAAAAGTTTTAAAATTTTCAACATATATATATATATATTTTAAAGTAAATTATATGACATGATACAAATAATGCTATGTAAAGAAAGCCCTTTTTGTCCTGAAAAAAAATAATATATAACTGGTATGGGAACCGTAAATGAGAGAGAGGAAAATTACAGCTAAACACAAACACCACAAAAGTGTTAAAAGAGCCCTGGTCCTTAACGTACATCGCCGCAAAAAACAGGCCGGTCCTGAAGGTGTTAAAACATTCTTTTATTTATGATAACTGATGTAATATTGAACTATTAAAGGGACATTCCAGGCTGAGCCCATTCTTTTTCTAATATAGGTTGAAAATGCCTTAAATGTGGAAAGCAATACATTGAAAAGTATTAATAAGGAAAATATACATATTACATATGACTATACTTTCGGAAAAGCCTTTTGCAGAATTTTCAGTTAGCAGGAAGTGAATCAGACAATAATTATGCTTCCTTAACTGTTGCAGTGTCGAACATGTCCCATAAATCCTTGTACAGGCATGCTTCAGAGCCACAGCAAGGATTTCTGGGATGTGTAGTCCAGCTGTCAGTGTTCTTCTGTTGAAATAATAGTTGAAGTAGAACCTGAGAAACATACATTTTGAAATTAAATACAACTGTATTATTGGATGAAAAAGAGAAACAGTGAAGGCTGGGAAAGATACATTATTGAGCAAAGCTATTTATTATTAGAAAAAAATAAATATTAAATAAACATTTTTCTCTCGTGTTTTATGCATAAAGCTTAAGTGCTTTTTTATAACCAAATAAGTATTTTGTGCTGTAACAATCTTGTGTTTGAGTATAGGCAGATTCAATTGTATTATTAAAATAGCTTAAAGGAGAACCACTTTTCTGGAATTCATACCATTGAATAAAATATTCATAATAACCCATGGCTTGTGTTAACGTTCTTTTCATGTGATACTTCGCTGTCTTTCAAATATATTAAAGATCTGTCAGGTGACACTTTAGTCCTGGCACAGCTGAGGTACACATTGCACTGGAGGTAAAGAAACATTATTTCTGTTTCTTCTTTTCTGTTATGAACTCTGTTCTAGGCTACCTAATGTCAATTTTGTGCATATTTTACACCTGTCGTTTGCATACACTGCACGCTGACAATAGATGCTTTGACAGACCATCTGGTACCCTTGTCAAGCCTGCTTCCAAGCTGTAACTGGGACACCTGGAGCACATCATCCCCCAGTCTCTGAAGCTTGACTGGGGTCTATTCAGACTTTTCCCATTTGAGCTATAGTCCCAAAGTGATCTGGCTCTCCTGCAGAGTGTATAGCCATCTCAACCACACACTTGCGGTGACTTAGTGAAGGATGAATAAGAACTGATTTTACTGAACACAACACAGGTATATATAGGAGTAATCAGAATAGGGGGTCATCAAACAAAACAATACTAGTCACTCCCTGGAGTCTTGGTATCTAAGACTTAATTAGTGTAATATTCCATAATTGAATTACCTGCCTGACACCAAGATCCATTGCACAATAGCCATTGCATAATACACATTTTATCTTCCCTTTTGTTTTACCTTTTATACACACTAACACAATTATCTCCCATACTACAAGAAAACTCCTAAAAACCCATATAATACTATACAGCAGAAGAAAAAGGGTCTACTGAAAATTGAGACAACGCACTTCTGGGAAAACAACAAGGAACAAGGAAAGGGGAGGAGGTGAAGGAGAATAGCTAACAAATAGCTAATAAATTACACACCCTCTACCTATAATGGACACAGGATGACTAAAACATAGAATCAATCTGGGGACCTGCGTAAAATGTCCATCTTCAGCCCCCATTGATGGTGACTACCATCACAGATGCAATCTAATCTTGGGTCTCCCCTGCTTTGTCTTTTGTGTCTATCCTCCCTCCCTTTTTATCCCCTTCCTCTTGATGGCTGAGAGTGAGTCAATGCGCTGTGAGACGGCTAAATGGTCCAATCAAAAGCTTCTCTATGAGAAGACTTGAATTGGCTCGCGTGTCGGCTACCAAGACGTAGCCTCTATGATCAGAAGGGGTCATGGAAAGTAGTGCTGTGAGCTGCGCCTGGTGCTGGATTTCAGGTAACTAAAACTTTTTTTTAAACTATTTTTATAGTGATCCGGCGGGAGTGACATAAAAAATAGGGTCTTATTCATTTTTTATTTATTTTTTAATTTGTAAGGGTCGAGGTAGCCCTTCAACTTTCACTACTCACTAATGAACATGACATCTACCAGCTGCATAATTTTAACAAAAATTGATTCTAAACGTTGGCTTAATTTATATAACATTAATGGCCTTATGTTAATTTTATACAATAATAATATATACATGCATTTTCAACTTGCAGTATTTTCTGATTTTGTTAGAGGAAATTATGCATACCGATATAAATATTCCACTTTATTAACAGTAATACACTGGTGAAATGTAAAATGTACAATTTGTTTTCAGTTGCTGACATAAAAAGTCCAAAATATCATCCTATTTGGAACTTGATATCTTAAGACTGTATATAGACAGAACACACGTTTTTCTAGCAAGCATATCAGATGTGAAATGCATTACATATAATTCTTACATACCCCTCCTCCTGAAACCAGCATATAACTACAGTGATTAAGTATAAACAATTTGGACATATTTTTAAAATTATTAAAACACTTCTATGAAAGGTCACAAGAAGGGAGCTCTACACCATATTATTTATTTGAAAGTCAATGGGCATTGTTCTAATGTAGACATAGGAGGACTTAGGGATGATGTGATAGTGAGTATTTTATTGTCTGTACAAATTAGAACAGCAATGATTGCGGGTGGCACCTTAGCCTACTGATTGTTACCTATCTAAATTTCAATGGAAAACATGTAAGCAAAAATCCCTAATTATAACAGCATTGCTTAGACTAAGGATTCATAAGTCCCCCTAAACCAACAGTTTAATACTGCTGTATAGATGGGTATTGGGTAAAAATGTACCGTTCTTCCAAACCACTTTGGCAGGAAAAAAAAAACGGGACGGTAGAATTTAATTTGTGCCGCTGTTCGCCTTGTCTACATTCCAGTAACCAAAAAAATTCAGGAAGGCAATAAGGGCAACAACAACAAAAAGCATGAGAATTTTAGCCTATGTCAATGCTGACATGCAAAAGCAGTCTCCTATTGCCTGGCCTATTGGCTACACAATATTAGGCAATTATTATATATCTGGATTAAAAAATATATATATTGGATGTGAGAGAATAGATGATTGGAATCATTTTCCTTTTGGTATATTGTATATATGGAAAATGGAGAACATGAATCATTTCAAGTTCAAAATAGGAGATTTATCCAAAAATGTCCTACCTGTGAATCAGATGGCAGCTTATGCAGCTAACAGTCACATATATTTTGTGTTATGGTCTACTTTTGAGAGTGTTTCATAATTCATTTCTGAGCTATTTATGTATAAGCTGGGGCAAATTATGGCAAATTACATCAACATGCTATCAGTTTGTCATAGAGCTTTAAGATGAGTTGATGGAACTTAACAAGTGCAAATGTTTGGAATATATTTGCTCTAGGATATTAGTGTTATTATTATATTTTTTCATTAATACCTTTCTAAGCTTTGAAGGGTATATATGTTCTTAAAAACAAAATGAGAATGAAGTAGAACCCTCGATATACAAATAACCAGAGAACGTTATGTAAGAGACTGGTCTGTTAAGTGACTGCGAGAGCTCATTGGTGGGTGCTTACTAAGGATCAGGTATTATAAAGTGTCTCCGACTGGATTCATTTTAAGGGTTCATCCAATCAAATGTTTAAATGCAGCATTTGTTTATATGTTTTGGTTCATGGTTCTCTCTTGCATGTAATTTGTTGATTTGTTTGATTAAAAAGAGAGTGGTTAATTATGATCTTTGCTGATATGGTGGCATTGGTAGCACCTGGGAGCTACCCCTGTCTCCTGCTATTGTCTCAGGCGTGCGTTCTCCTATCTGTGACTTATTCCTCAGGCCTTAGAACTCTGGAGCCATATATTTGTTACCTGAGCCATTTCCCTTTTGTACTTGACGTTTGATTCTTAATATCTCTGCACCAGACTGTTGTGACAGCGATTATAATTTTTTTTAGTGTACACCTGTAGTTTATGAAAGTTGATATGTTATCATAGAAATGCAGACTGAATCTATGCCATGCCCTGTGTAGTCATGCTTGGACTAGTCTCTCCTTACTAGTGATGTCACGAACACAAAATTTTCGGTTCGCGAACGGCGGATGCGAACTTCCGCAAACGTTCGCGAACCAGCGAACCGGGCGAACCGCCATTGACTTCAATGGGCAGGCGAATTTTAAAACCCACAGGGTCCCTACAGGGACTTTCTGCCCACAAAAGTGATGGAAAAAGTTGTTTCAAGGGGACTAACACCTGGACTGTGGCATGCCGGAGGGGGATCCATGGCAAAACTCCCATGGAAAATTACACAGTTGATGCAGAGTCTGGTTTCAATCCATAAAGGGCATAAATCACCTAACATTCCTAAATCACAATGGATATGGATTGACATCTGACATATGACATATTGACACCTTGACATATGGATTGACACCTGTCCTCAGAGGCCCTGATACACACTGACACAGAGAAAAATAGGGACTGTTCCCCCTACATAGGGTCACATGGCAGATATGGATTGACACCTGTCCTCAGAGACCTAATTGTGTAATAATGGTAATACTATTATCTATTATAGAATATTGGCAGGGGCAAGGAAATTCCCTCTAAATAGATGGGTATAGGCAGAGAGTATGGAGACCGGAGTGATAAAGTGTCAATAAGGTGATATAAAGTTAAATGTATCACAGACACACAGCCACCCTTTCTCTTAGCTAGTTTCCAGAAATGCTGGATAGGTAGAAGGGCTATAAAGACTCAGAGAGGTCTAAGAAGAATCCTCTAAACCAGTGTTTCCCAACCCAGTCCTCAAGGCACACCTACCAGTCCAGGATTTAAGGATTACCCAGTTTTGTCTAAGTTGTTTTTAGAAAAAAAAGAAAAAACACCTTAGACAAAACTGGGTAATCCTTAAATCCTGGACTGGTAGGTGTGCCATGAGGACTGGGTTGGGAAACACTGCTCTAAACTAGCCCTAATCTCCTTAAACACCTTCAAGGGTGTTCTAAGCTAAAGCTCAATCTAAACGTTTAGATGACTGCCTGATTTCCCATCACAGATGCTGGCTAGGAATAACAGTGTGCAAGACAAAGAGTGGGTCTAAGTGTCCATAGTGCAGTAAAGTGTCCCTAGTGAAGTGAAAAAGAGAATAACGAGCTGGCGCCCAAGAGAATAATGAGCTAGCGCCCTATCAGGGGACGTGTATATGGCATCGATTTTAGGAACCGGGAGATGGAAAAAGATGCTTGGTCGGTCCTCCTACTTCAAATTTGGGCCACTGCGCTTGCAATCTAATGTGCCACCAGATAGGAATAGTACTACTTAACACACCATTCCTATCAGTTTAATCCCTGTTATGTGCCTTTTTTTTGGTTTGGTTTTTGAAGCCACAGTGCAGCACCAGAGGGACGAAAAATTAGGCATGTACACATGCCTTAAAAATTAGGTATTGTTGCAGCCGCTGCTGTAGCAGCGGCCATAAAGATTGATGTTTGTTTCCCAGGCAGAAAGTGCCCTAAAACATTGCGGCTTGAACCCTAATTGGTGGCGGATAAGTCATGCAAGTCAACCGGCATTCAGAGCTAAAATACAGCAGCATGTGGACCATTTTTAGCCCAAGGAAGCTCATCTCATCAGGCCTTTTTTAGTCGAATGTATCGCCCACTGTCAGTCCCTCCCGGATCCATCCCTCATTCATCTTAATAAAGGTGAGGTAATCTAGACTTTTTTGCCCTAGGCGACTTCTCTTCTCAGTGACAATACCTCCTGCTGCACTGAAGGTCCTTTCTGACAGGACAATTGAAGCAGGGCAAGCCAGAAGTTCTATCGCAAATTGGGATAGCTCAGGCCACAGGTCAAGCCTGCACACCCAGTAGTCAAGGGGTTCATCGCTCCTCAGAGTGTCGATATCTGCAGTTAAGGCGAGGTATTCTGCTACCTTTCGGTCGAGTCGTTCTCTGAGGGTGGTTTCCAAAGGGCTGTGGCGATGCGTAGGACCTAAAAAGCTCTGCATGTCCTCCATCAACGACACGTCTTTAAAGCGTCCTGTCCTTGCCGGCGTGGTCGTGGGAGGAGGAGGATGACTTTCACCTCTTCCCCTGTTAGATTCCCGTTGTGCTGTGACATCACCCTTATACGCTGTGTAAAGCATACTTTTTAATTTATTTTGCAAATGCTGCATCCTTTCCGACTTGTTGTAATTTGGTAACATTTCCGCCACTTTCTGCTTATACCAGGGGTCTAGTAGCGTGGACACCCAGTACAGGTCGTTCTCCTTCAGCCTTTTTATACGAGGGTCCTTCAACAGGCACGACAGCATGAAAGACCCCATTTGCACAAGGTTGGATGCCGAGCTACTCATTTCCCTTTCCTCCTCCTCAGTGATCTCAATGAAGGTATGTTCTTCCCCCCAGCCACGTACAACACCACGGGTACCAGATAGGTGACAACGAGCACCCTGGGATGCCTGTTGTGGTTGGTCTTCCTCCTCCTCCTCAAAGCCACATTCCTCCTCTGACTCCTCTTCCTCACAATCCTCTTCCAGCGTTGCCGCAGGTCCAGCAAGCGATGCTGATAAGGCTGTTTCTGGTGGTGATGGTGACCACAACTCTTCCTCTTCCTCTTCACGCTCATCTACAGCCTGATCCAGCACTCTTCGCAGGGCACGCTCCAGGAAGAAAACAAATGGTATGATGTCGCTGATGGTGCCTTCGGTGCGACTGACTAGGTTTGTCACCTCCTCAAAAGGACGCATGAGCCTACAGGCATTGCGCATGAGCGTCCAGTAACGTGGCAAAAAAATTCCCAGCTCCCCAGAGGCTGTCCTAGCACCCCGGTCATACAAATATTCATTAACAGCTTTTTCTTGTTGGAGCAGGCGGTCTAACATTAGGAGTGTTGAATTCCAACGTGTAGGGCTGTCGCAAATCAAGCGCCTCACTGGCATATTGTTTCGCCGCTGGATATCGGCAAAGTGAGCCATGGCCGTGTAGGAACGCCTGAAATGGCCACACACCTTCCTGGCCTGCTTCAGGACGTCCTGTAAGCCTGTGTACTTATGCACAAAGCGTTGTATGATCAGATTACACACATGTGCCATGCACGGCACATGTGTCAACTTGCCCAACTTCAATGCCGCCAACAAATTTGTTCCGTTGTCACAAACCACTTTGCCGATATCCAGTTGCTGCGGAGTCAGCCACTTTTCCACCTGTGCGTTCAGGGCGGACAGGAGTGCTTGTCCGGTGTGACTCTCTGCTTTCAAGCAAGTCAAACCCAAGACGGCGTGACACTGCCGTATCCGGGATGTGGAATAGTACCTGGGGAGCTGGGGGGTGCCGTTGATGTGGAGCAAGACGCAGCAGCAGAAGAGGACTCAGCCGAGGAGGTTATGGAAGAGGATGGAGTAGGAGGAGTAGAGGAGGTGGCAGCAGGCCTGCCTGCAAGTCGTGGCGGTGTCACCAACTCCTCTGCAGAGCCACGCATTCCATGCTTGGCAGCCATCAGCAGGTTTACCCAATGCGCAGTGTAGGTGATATACCTGCCCTGACCATGCTTTGCAGACCAGGTATCAGTGGTCAGATGGACCCTTGCCCCAACACTGTGTGCCAGACATGCCATTACTTCCTTTTGCACAATCGAGTACAGGTTGGGGATTGCCATTTGTGAAAAGAAATTTCGTCCGTGTAACTTCCACTGCGGTGTCCCAATAGCTACAAATTTTTTGAATGCCTCAGACTCCACCAGCTTGTATGGTAAAAGCTGGCGGGCTAATAGTTCAGACAAGCCAGCTGTCAGACGCTGGGCAAGGGGGTGACTTTCTGACATTGGCTTCTTACGCTCAAACATGTCCTTGACAGACACCTGACTGTGGGCAGATGAGTGGGAACTGCTCAAGGCGAGAGACGGAGTGGTGGATGGTTGAGAGGCGGCAAGGAGGACAGCAGTGGTTGACGTGGCTGAAGATGCTGGACCAGGAGGAGGATGGCGGCTTTGAGTTTGTGTGCTGCTTGTACTCATGTGTTGATCCCATAGGCATTTGTGATGTGCGATCATGTGCCTACGCAAAGCAGTTGTACCTAGGTGGGTGTTGGACTTCCCACGACTCAGTTTCTTTTGGCACAGGTTGCAAATGGCATCGCTGTTGTCAGAGGCAGACACACACAAAAAATGCCACACTGCTGAGCTCTGCAATGACGGCATTCTGGTGGTGGACACAGCATGCGTTGATTGGCGTGCTGTCGGGCTGACCCCGGGTGCCGACGCATGCTGTCTGTGCCACTAGCTCCTTGCGACGACCTCCCCCTGCTTCCAACTCGTCTCCTCCTCCTCCTCTCTGTCTCCCCATCTGAACTTTCACCTTGTTCGTCTTCTTGCCGAGCGGGCACCCACGTGACATCCATGGACGCATCGTCATCATCAACCGCTTCACTTGTATCTGACAACTCAGCAAAGGAAGCAGCAGCGGGTACAACAACATGATCATCACACTGTACGTCCATGTGTGTAATGCTGCCTGCCTGAGACATATCCTTGTTATCTACATCCTCTGGCAATAATGGTTGCTCATCACTCATTTCTTCAAATGGATGTGTAAATAACTCCTCTGACATACCAAGTGAAGCGGCTGTGGTGCTAGTGTTGGTGGTGGCGGCAGGCAGGGGAGTGGTATCTTGAGAGGTGCCCGAAGCTAAGCTGGAGGAGGATGGTGCGTCAAGGTTCCGAGCGGAAGCTGTAGAAGATTGGGTGTCCTGTGTTAGCCAGTCAACTATGCCCTCAGAACTTTTCAAGTTCAGGGTACGTGGCCTCTGAAAACTGGGCATTATTCTAGGGCAAAAGGGAATCACAGCACCACGGCCACAATGGCCCCTGCGGGGTGGCCTGCCTCTGCCTGTCATGTACAGCACTACTCATTACCAACCAAACTGAATTTGATCTGTGTACTTGTTTTCAGAACTCTGTCTAGCGTGCATAGTTTGCTACAGGTTTATCCCCTGCTGTGAAGTTGTGTGAGCCTTGTTAGGTTACCTATATCATGGAAATTATTTTTTCCTAAGATGTATGAAACAACTGGGGGAGCTCTAGTGAACAAAAGTTGAAGGTGAAGGTGAATCTAATGAGCAAGAGGTAGATGATTTGAAGAATGCATTGAATACATGTGGTCAAGAGTATTTTAATAAACGAAAGATGTAAAATGGGAAAGAGTCGTCGATGGCTTTGAATGTCAGAATCACAACTTTACGTTTTATTTTTGGCGAGGAATGATGCAAAGTGGAGCACAGGGAGCGGAATGATGAGCGTTTAACATATAAAACACAATAAGGAAATAAAGAGATACTCTAAGTACTAAAACCACTACATTGTCATAGAGAAGCGTTATATATAACGTTTTTTATGATAAGCATTTACAGTGTTTATAGGCAACGTGCTATGTCAGTTTGACAGCCATAGAGACATGCTCTTGGCAAAATGTAAACACTGACTTTTCCCTGAAAAGGCAAAGTTTAAAATAGACAGACTACAGGGACATGGTTTATGCACCAAAACCATATAATAAACAAAGTTGTTTTGGTTCTTAGAGTGTTTCTTTAAATGCTTTCTAAGGTATCTGAATCATTGCCAATTTTCCAATGAAGCAGACTTTTCTGTTCTTTGTATAGACATTTAGTGCTCAATTGAAGTTGTCATAGATGTCCATATGACCTCTATAAAAGAGTTTACATTTCTTTGGTATATGGCTTGCATGTTATATGTAGTTATCTTTCAGTTCCTTTGTTGACTCAGCAGTCTAGGTTCAGATGTAGTCACAACCACAACTCAGACAAGAGAGCCATTTACTTTTCAGCTGATAAGGAGAAATAAATTATCTGTGTTGAAACAATAAAAGACATATGATTAGAGTATATATTTTTATTGCTGAGTAACAAAGAAGTGGATTGTGATTTGTCTGTTCATAATGCTGGACTGATAAAGATGGACCTTTAATTTACATTGCCATCAGACCCACCTAGACAAACGGATAAGATATACATTGGAGAGTATAGGGCTGGCAACTTTTGGCCTGGGTAGAAAAAGGAATATACTGATGTTGTCTCATAATGCAACCTTCGGGCCACATCTTCACAGATATAAAATGCAATAAAGTTAACTTAATTAATATCATGTAAGTAAAAAAAAATGTTTTACTAAATTTTCAGGAAAATATAGCCAATCCAACTTACCGATTTTTATTGCATCACTCCTACATAATGCAGAATGTGAAAAATAGTGTACTAGCTCATATAAAAGTTTAAATTAAAAATCCTTCCTTATTTTCAAGTTGTTTTTTTGTTTTGCTAGTAAAATATATAATTATGTGTAAACCTACTGGAAGCTAAATGTTAGATTAGTGTGTGAAAATTTAGGATGTGCGAAAAATATTATAGACAACAATGTGAAAGAATGTGTTATTTTTTTATTTAGGTCTTCCCAGTTTTTAACTAATTATTCACATGTATTGTTATTATTATCGCCATTTATATAGCGCCAACAGATTGTGTAGCGCTTTACAATATTATGAGAGGGGGGATTTAACTATAAATAGGACAATTACAAGAAAACTTACATGTTATGTTAGGTGTATATATATATATATACAAATGGAAAGAGTGCACTCGAAAGGTCTTCTTAAGGATATAAACAATTTATTTTGCCAAATTTCAAAAGACATACAAGTCGACGTTTCAGTCCTCGTGGGACTTTTTTCAAGACAATGAAAGGCGGAAAAACAGTGATTTAAATATACATTGCAGGTGATTTGATTGGAGAGTAGGTTATATGAAAGAGAGGCTGTGCAAACGTGAAAGTGGTTATTCAACTTTGAAAAATAGGGATTAACCCCTTGAGTGCCTACATAAAAAAGGCCTGAAGGTGGATGTGGTTACGGCCAAATATCTAATAATCTGCGCTCGCAGACATATATTAAAATTCAAGGATAAGAAATAAGAAATATCGAAGCCACCTTAAAATGACTAAATGTTTAAGACTCTATTTGAATATTTAAACAAATTTGTTAAACTGAGATAAACAGTATTTTACGTTTGCTACATTTTTAAACATTAACATAAGGTGGCTGCGTATAGATTGGAATTCCCCGTGTCAATAGATACTTTGTAACAAAACTTCAAAGTATATTTGAATGCCCCGCGGGGGTACTATGTATGTACTAAATTGTATTACAAATTAACGGCCATACAGTCTATAGAGTATAACAGGGGCAACCATCAGCCAACATATTCTAGCTAAATAAAAATAATATATGAATAATATGTGGTGGATTTAACAAAAAGTCTCATGAGTTAATCACCAATTATGATTTTTCTATGACCTTTAGTACAGATATATCAATTACTATTATCTTCTTTATCTTTTCGGGATGAAGCAGCTGAGTGGGTTGATTTCATTAAGTCCCCCCGGGGACAAAGTTCCTAGTGTAAAGATCCAGAAGGCTTCTCTTTGAAGAAGTAGGACGTCTCTGTCACCCCCCCTGTTCGGGGCCGGAACATGTTCAATGCCCATAAATTTCAATGTGGGCAGTGTGTGCCCTATTTCCAGGAAATGTTTGGCTATGGGGGTGGTTGCTATGCCGCTAGATAACGCAGTCCTGATAGTGGATCTGTGTCCCCTCATGCGCTCCCTGAGGTCATTAGACGTTTTGCCGATATACATGAGTCCACATGGGCAGGTGATGCGATATACTACATGTGTAGTGGTGCACGTGATCCTTTGCCGTATCTTGTATTCTTTACCTGAGCGAGGGTGGTAAAACGTTTTGCCCGGGGTCATACTATTACAAGCCATGCACTTCAGACAGCGATAACAGCCTGGACTTTGAACAGACTGATGCGCCATGGGTATATCCGTATGAACCAGATAATCTCTCAGATTCCTGTTTCTCCTATAACTAATCATAGGGGTATTTTGGAATATCGTCGGTAGTGTTTTGTCTTTTTTAAGAACCTCCCAGTTGTGTCTTACTTTCTGGGACATCTCTCCGGATAATGAATGGAACGTTTGAGGGAAGATCTTTCTATTTTGGTTGCTTTTAATTTTAGGGCCGTTGGTGTAATTTTTGAGTGCTTTTGAATATGCACACTCCAGCAATTGTCTTGGGTATCCACGTTGTGAAAATTTTTCAAACATTTCTTGTACCTGGTTTGCTGCTTTTATAGAATCAGAGTTGTTCCTCAGTATTCTCATAAATTGAGATACCGGTAAAGATTTTATAAGATTGGGTGGGTGGTGACTGCTGGCGTGTAGTAACGTATTGCGGTCAGTTTCCTTGGCAAATAAAGTATACCCCAGCTTGTTGTTTTCTATGAAAATTCGAAGATCCAAGAAATCGATTTGTTGGTTGTTAATTTGATGGGTAAGTCTTACTGGTGAATCCAGTTGATTCAGTGACCCTATCATATCATGGAGACTTTGTTCTTCACCCGTCCATATGATGAGCACGTCATCGATGTATCTCAGGTATTTCAGGATATGATGACCATATTTTTGAAGAATGTGTACCTGTTCATATGCATGCATGTATGCATTAGCATACATGGGTGCCATAGGGGCACCCATCGATGTTCCGGATATTTGTATATAGAATGCTTTTTCAAATCGAAAATAATTGAGTGTAAGGCATAATTCCAATAATTCAAGTATATATTCAATCGGGGGCTCTATACGTTCTTGGTACTGTGTTAGTACTTGGCGCATCGCCTGAATTCCCTCCTCATGGGGAATTATGGTGTATAAACTGCTTACGTCGATGGCTGCTAAGTAGACTCCTTGTGGGGGGAGTTCTATAGAGTTTAAGGCTGTTATGACTTGTGCCGAGTCTTTGACATAGGTAGGTAGTGACATTACCGGTTTTTTAAATTTTGCGTCTAACCATTTCCCTATGGGTTCTAATATAGATTGGAATTCCCCGTGTCAATAGATACTTTGTAACAAAACTTCAAAGTATATTTGAATGCCCCGCGGGGGTACTATGTATGTACTAAATTGTATTACAAATTAACGGCCATACAGTCTATAGAGTATAACAGGGGCAACCATCAGCCAACATATTCTAGCTAAATAAAAATAATATATGAATAATATGTGGTGGATTTAACAAAAAGTCTCATGAGTTAATCACCAATTATGATTTTTCTATGACCTTTAGTACAGATATATCAATTACTATTATCTTCTTTATCTTTTCGGGATGAAGCAGCTGAGTGGGTTGATTTCATTAAGTCCCCCCGGGGACAAAGTTCCTAGTGTAAAGATCCAGAAGGCTTCTCTTTGAAGAAGTAGGACGTCTCTGTCACCCCCCCTGTGAATTCAGTAAAGTTGTCCAACAGACACTGCAAAGGGGCTTAGAAGCAGGTTTCCTCACCACCACGGAATATGAGTACTTATTTGAAACCTACCCTCGGTGCCCGATCATATACACAGTGCCTAAGGTTCATAAAAACCTGGAGCGCCCACCAGGACGACCGATTGTATCGGCGATCGGGGGATTATTAGAACCCATAGGGAAATGGTTAGACGCAAAATTTAAAAAAACGGTAATGTCACTACCTACCTATGTCAAAGACTCGGCACAAGTCATAACAGCCTTAAACTCTATAGAACTCCCCCCACAAGGAGTCTACTTAGCAGCCATCAACGTAAGCAGTTTATACACCATAATTCCCCATGAGGAGGGAATTCAGGCGATGCGCCAAGTACTAACACAGTACCAAGAACGTATAGAGCCCCCGATTGAATATATACTTGAATTATTGGAATTATGCCTTACACTCAATTATTTTCGATTTGAAAAAGCATTCTATATACAAATATCCGGAACATCGATGGGTGCCCCTATGGCACCCATGTATGCTAATGCATACATGCATGCATATGAACAGGTACACATTCTTCAAAAATATGGTCATCATATCCTGAAATACCTGAGATACATCGATGACGTGCTCATCATATGGACGGGTGAAGAACAAAGTCTCCATGATATGATAGGGTCACTGAATCAACTGGATTCACCAGTAAGACTTACCCATCAAATTAACAACCAACAAATCGATTTCTTGGATCTTCGAATTTTCATAGAAAACAACAAGCTGGGGTATACTTTATTTGCCAAGGAAACTGACCGCAATACGTTACTACACGCCAGCAGTCACCACCCACCCAATCTTATAAAATCTTTACCGGTATCTCAATTTATGAGAATACTGAGGAACAACTCTGATTCTATAAAAGCAGCAAACCAGGTACAAGAAATGTTTGAAAAATTTTCACAACGTGGATACCCAAGACAATTGCTGGAGTGTGCATATTCAAAAGCACTCAAAAATTACACCGACGGCCCTAAAATTAAAAGCAACCAAAATAGAATGATCTTCCCTCAAACGTTCCATTCATTATCCGGAGAGATGTCCCAGAAAGTAAGACACAACTGGGAGGTTCTTAAAAAAGACAAAACACTACCGACGATATTCCAAAATACCCCTATGATTAGTTATAGGAGAAACAGGAATCTGAGAGATTATCTGGTTCATACGGATATACCCATGGCGCATCAGTCTGTTCAAAGTCCAGGCTGTTATCGCTGTCTGAAGTGCATGGCTTGTAATAGTATGACCCCGGGCAAAACGTTTTACCACCCTCGCTCAGGTAAAGAATACAAGATACGGCAAAGGATCACGTGCACCACTACACATGTAGTATATCGCATCACCTGCCCATGTGGACTCATGTATATCGGCAAAACGTCTAATGACCTCAGGGAGCGCATGAGGGGACACAGATCCACTATCAGGACTGCGTTATCTAGCGGCATAGCAACCACCCCCATAGCCAAACATTTCCTGGAAATAGGGCACACACTGCCCACATTGAAATTTATGGGCATTGAACATGTTCCGGCCCCGAACAGGGGGGGTGACAGAGACGTCCTACTTCTTCAAAGAGAAGCCTTCTGGATCTTTACACTAGGAACTTTGTCCCCGGGGGGACTTAATGAAATCAACCCACTCAGCTGCTTCATCCCGAAAAGATAAAGAAGATAATAGTAATTGATATATCTGTACTAAAGGTCATAGAAAAATCATAATTGGTGATTAACTCATGAGACTTTTTGTTAAATCCACCACATATTATTCATATATTATTTTTATTTAGCTAGAATATGTTGGCTGATGGTTGCCCCTGTTATACTCTATAGACTGTATGGCCGTTAATTTGTAATACAATTTAGTACATACATAGTACCCCCGCGGGGCATTCAAATATACTTTGAAGTTTTGTTACAAAGTATCTATTGACACGGGGAATTCCAATCTATACGCAGCCACCTTATGTTAATGTTTAAAAATGTAGCAAACGTAAAATACTGTTTATCTCAGTTTAACAAATTTGTTTAAATATTCAAATAGAGTCTTAAACATTTAGTCATTTTAAGGTGGCTTCGATATTTCTTATTTCTTATCCTTGAATTTTAATATATGTCTGCGAGCGCAGATTATTAGATATTTGGCCGTAACCACATCCACCTTCAGGCCTTTTTTATGTAGGCACTCAAGGGGTTAATCCCTATTTTTCAAAGTTGAATAACCACTTTCACGTTTGCACAGCCTCTCTTTCATATAACCTACTCTCCAATCAAATCACCTGCAATGTATATTTAAATCACTGTTTTTCCGCCTTTCATTGTCTTGAAAAAAGTCCCACGAGGACTGAAACGTCGACTTGTATGTCTTTTGAAATTTGGCAAAATAAATTGTTTATATCCTTAAGAAGACCTTTCGAGTGCACTCTTTCCATTTGTATATATTGAAGGCTGAGGCAGCACCGAGGCAAGCACAAGACCGGTACATTGAGTGCGGGACATTTGCAGTTTATATATATATATATATATATATATATATATATATACATACAGTATGATACTAAATGAAAGCCCTTTCTGCCATTTAAAAAATATATTTATAATATGTATGGGGACACTTGAAGATAAACGCTTAAATTACGGTGGAACAAACCTATAGCTCACATGTTAGGTATTGTTTCGGTTCAGAATGTGGACAATTGCCTCCATCATTAAGGGATTATTTGATATTTGTTTTTTTTTTGTATTTGTTAAGTGTATAGGAAGACTGAAAAAAAATGGAGAAACTAGATTAAAATAAAAAAATAAAAAATGTTCAGTGTGATCCAGTGTTTTCAGCATTGCCAGTAAACATCTGCTGTAAGGTGCTGTAATAAAAAGCCATTCGATATTTATCAACCACAAATTACCAACCTTGTCACTACTTTTTAGCGGGTCATCATTAGTAATTTGTACCTCAGCTGTTAGTGATAACCACATAATGAAAATTGAATAAAAAAAGTGCATGTAACAGTGAATTACCATATCAACAATAATACTGAAAAGGTTAAGTTTAAAGTCCTCAGGACCACACTAATAAAGGGTGGGACCCACAGGCAGAATGGTGAAAAGTAATAATGGGGTTGCTCAATCTCCAGGGCACTTGTAACTAAAAATGCATCACCCTTTATGGCTGAGTTCTTAAGTTTCTAGTCACCCTTCCTAAATTAAAAAATGCAAAAAACAAACAAAAAAAACCTCTGCAATATTCTCTTTTATTTTATACTTACCATTTATAGTATTTGTTCAATCTTCTGATTTGTATAAAAATTCATACACAATTTTTTTTTTTTAAGTGGACGCAACAAAAATAATCCAAGTAAGCCCATCAAGGTCTCAACTGAGCATTCAAGGCAGAAACATGTTGTCAGGACACTGTGATTGATTTGCTTGGAAGTCCCTGCACTGATAAACAAGTCTTAATTTGTGTGTGAGATTTACTATAATATATACACAAATACATCAAAATAGATTTTTGGGCCCATGTAACTTTTGCGACAAAATATAAATTTGGATCTGTTCACTTGCTGTTTCAAAACCAGTTTCTGCTGACTTTAGAGTCAAATTGTATTATTTTTTTCACTAACATATTGCATTTTAATTGTGATTTTAACAGCTCTCAATTTGTATTTTACAGCATCTTCCGAGAAAGTCTAGACTATTTTACGGTTACTTTTCTTGCAGTTCTCTCTCTTTTTAGTGCTATTAGATATATATTCACTAAACTGTGATTTGGGAATCTGGACACTCCAAAAGGAAGAATGATGAGGTTCTCTGTAGAAATTAAGTTCCAACCTCCATGGAATAAACACCCAAGTGTGAAATTGTGAAATAATACAAATGGTTATCAATTTTTAATGATACTAAATTATTCTGTAACTTTTTTCTCTATATTCCACCACGTTTCCACGTTTGTATATATGACTAAATATAATCTAATGAAAGCTCTGTCTGTGCCTTAAACCAATATATAGCAAGTAAGTGTATTCAATGAAAGAAGGAATTATACTTGAGAACAAGTTTAGTGAAATTGCAAATTTCCTATGCTCCTTAAGAATCAAACAAGCTAAAATAGGGTTACATACTCTTTCAATCTCCAAAATAATCACTAAATGAAAATGATTTTAAAGTTCCTGTATTCTATTGTCCCTAACACCACTTCAAAGAATATAAAAATAATTTTGTGCTTTAAACAGCTTTTCTTTCCCCAGGGTGTATATAAGGTCATGGTTAAAGTGCAGTTTATGAACTCTTCCCCTACTGAAAAAACATTTCAGTAGAGAAAGGTCACCAAATACTTGGTACTCTGACATAATGTCTAACCCCCAGATGAGAAACAAATTAAAACAACTGCATTTATGAACTGCTCCTCAAGGTTCACTAAGGTCATTTATTTATTTTTTCTTTCAAAATTTTTATTATTGCATGGGATTACAGAAAGTAAAAAGGAAGGTGGAAAATTAAACAACGTTTGAAACGGAATAGGCAAGAAGCATCCAAAAACAAAAATAGTTTGAAGGAAGGTAAGACGACAAGTAGGAAAATGAGAAAGAAGCAGAGGAGGGGGAACAAGGGCAGAGGAAGAAGGAGGTAGGGAGGTGGATTGGGAAAAATGAAACAAGCGGAAAGGTAGAAAAAAAAAAAAACTGGGGAAAGAGAAAAAGTCCACCCAGCTTAGACAAAGATTCAGGGAAAGGGGCTACCCCAATAGGTGCCTTAAAAGAGCCTATCAGAGAGCTTTACTTGAAAAGATACACTTTTCAGTGACAAGAACACTTCAGAAGTTCCTAAACAGATAAGATGTGTGGTGAATTTTGATTTAAGATGGGAAATGGCCAGGACGATGATGGATCGCTTCTGACCCACATCTATCCCCAATTATCTCCTAAAAAGCTTCCCTGACAGCTAAAAGAGGGAAAATCTTAAAGATCTATTGGTACCTAGTCATCTATTGACTTCATCTATCAAGAGAAGTTGGATCTCCAGGGTAGGTAACTATCAATGTGGTCACTGCATGGCATGTAGATATCTCCTGAAAGGATCAAATATGAACACACTTAAAATTCCTGTTCAACATTTTTTCAATTGTAACACCTCAGGAGTTATATATCTTTTAACATGTGAGTGTGGCTTGAAATATGTGGGAAAGACAATACGCCTATTTAAAAGAAGGATCATGGAAGATGTTCATTCTGTGATCTCCTTAACCCCTTAAGAACACATGACATGTGTGACATGTCATGATTCCATTTTATTCCAGAAGTTTGGTCCTTAAGGGGTTAAAAGACACACCTGTGGCAAGACAAGTGAGGACATACCACAGAGTTTCTTTCAAGGGTATGAAATTCTCGGGTATAGAAAGAGTCAGTGTGGGAAAGAGGGGAGGCGACCTCGATTTAGCCCTCAAAAAAAAAAAGATAATTTTGGAATTTTTAGATTAGACACTCTGGCACCCAAGGGCATCAATGAGGGTTTCACAGTCTTCCCCTTTATTGGCAGCTAATAGACTTGGATTTATACAATTTAAGATTTTTTGTGATAGATTATTTATTTATTATTTATTATGTTTCAATATTCTTATTACTTTTTTGTATATTTTTGGGAAGGCATAATCATTATGAGGACCACTTCTTAGCACTTCATCTGAGCCCTCCCCCCTCCTCCCCCTTCCCCCTCTAGACGTTATTTATTTACAACACTAAGGATAATCTAGAACCTTACTAATTTCCAATCCAGTGACCCTTAATATAGACATGATACCTGTTGTTATCTGCTCTATTGAGTATTTGAGTACAATGGTGGTCTCAGATGGGTCTATATTGGCATACTATAAAGTATTTCAATACTTGGGTTATGTTTTTTTTGTCTAATCCTAGGCATGGGGTATTTCTGCCAGCCAACAATTATAAGAAGTGGGTACTGAGGACTCAATGTTTATTGAAGACTCCATCCCCTCTACTATACAATGAAAGGGTCGGCATAAACACTGGTTTCCCCTCCATTCCTTCTGAAATTACCACATAGGAATTCTCCCATTTTCCTCCGTATAACGGTATGTATGAAGATGGGCGGTTCCCTGTACAAGGGACGTAACAACAGGGGTAGGCTCTATGATGATGAGCGATTTCACCACACATGCCCCCTTGAGCCGCGATTGGTCGAGGTTACCACATGACTGATTCCTTTGCTCATTTAAAAGGGGACCAGGTAAGCGGCTCCATTGAGTGCATCAGATGTTTCGCTTTAGTAGCGAAACGCGCGTCGAGGTTATTACAGGTTCAAATTGGCTATTCGAACAAATTATACGACTCAGATTTTCTACTATAGTGGCATTTTTCTTCTGGGGCTTTAGAGTGCCTTTAATTCTAGCCACAAGAGGTCTGAAATCGTTATATACATCGTGCTTTTTACAATCAACTCAGACTATTATACAGCTGTAGGATATAAAAAATACACTGTCCAATGGTTAACTAGTGATCACTATACTATACCATTAATAGTGGTTTTGCTTAAGAAGGCTATTTCATTGCCTTTTTTGTATTGCCACAAGGGATATAATGTAAATGTGATACATATAGTTATACTAGAGTGACAAGTTTCCTTAGGTGTTAGCCTGGGGTTTTTGGCTATAAGTGTAAACTATTCGACTCAGAATTTCTACTATAGTGGTGTTTTTTCTTTAGGGCCTTGGATCGCCCTTAACATTAGCCATAAGAGGTCTGAAATCGATACATACACCTTGTTTTATATGATATAAAGAATATTCAACATAATCCATTAGTTGATGTATAATCCCTGTCAGGGTAGCTAATCCCTTCTACCATCACCCACAGTTCACATTCTATCTAGCCCACTTTGGAGTCAGTCCCTGTCTTTTATTATAGAGCCTTTTCTATGGCTCTTTTTTAATGGGTCTATGTTATATATATATATGTCTTTTTTTCTCAAAATATTTAATAAAACGTATCTAATTGTTATGCCTTTTTAATATTAGCTAAATATTCTACAATGAACCTTCTTTATGTCTATTGGATTAGCTTCCTCTGGACACTTATACATTCTTCTCATGTATCTTATCTATACAAACTGAATTCTAAAAACATTTATTGCAGTTTAGAGATACATCACGGTTAGTATTAATGATGTGGAGCTCTGGTTTAAATCACCAACAATATGGACATTCTAGATCGAGGGGAACATTACAATGGAAAAGAGGGACATAGGAATTTTGGTCCAAACCAGTGACTATCCCTCCTAAACAGAGACACTTGGGAGGTATGCTGTAGATGGATTTGAGAAGATAAAGGACCAGTCAATATCCCGCAGTACGGTGGTCTATATATTTCGCCTTAAGGCATGGTATAGGCTTGTTTAATATTAAATTGATTATATCAATCTGTAAGATTGTGTTTAATTTTCCTTCTGTCCTCTTATACTTATTTTTTTTTTAAATAAAAAATCATATATATATATTTCCCTTTTATATATAATGTGTGTCTGTGTGTGTGTGTGTGTGTGTGTGTGTGTATATACACACACACACACACACATCATATATAAAAGGGGAAAAGTGCAGTCTTAGGCTGACACAAGTACATTAATTTATGCCAAGTATGGACTAATACAAGATAGAGGCAGTGTCTATTATGTCAAATATATATATTTCAAGACGTGATAATGAAAACTGTTCTATTTGTGCAGGTTTTACTGTGGCTCCAGACAAGATATCTATCTAATCAGTTTCCATAAAATACCAGCCATAGCCTATGACTTTGCCACTAGTAATTAAATATACCCTATGTATGAAACTAAGAACTGGGAAACTTAAATATTTTAAGTGGTTTTTAAATCTCGAATTCAAACCTTAAACGCCAAGATTTACTTTCACTGTGTCCCAATAAAAGGTCCAACCTCTGACTATAATTCACATTTTAAAGTCTGCAAAGAAAACTTTGAGTACACTTTGGTACAGTTTCACTGGTCTTTTGGCAAAAAAGTAATGTATTTCTAAAAATAAAGCAAAGGTGTCTATGACATTTTACATTTTCAAGGCATGATGAGATCTCCGAGGAATTGCTAATATTAATGTATGTATTATTCCCATAAGCAAACATTCCAGTTCTCTGATCCAAAGTATTGAAAATCCCAGTGGTAAGCCACAAATTGTTAATGTTCTAATGAAAATAACTTTTTAGTGGCAGCTCTTATACCTGATAATGTTGTCTTTGCATGCTACTCTCTACTAAATAATCATTAGAAGCTATCTACAATGTCTTAGAATTGCTTTTCTGTTTGACTCAATTTGGACCCAAGAAGCAGATAAGATGCAGTCTGTCTGCTGCTAGCAGAATCTGTTAGCCGCTGCCATATTTTAGAAGTTATCACCAGATACTCTTATCTTCTGGGCAGCTAGTAAAAGATTCACTGTGTTTATTGAACTATGTGTAAATGTGCTGGAACCAAAAACACATCTTGGTATTTTCCGAGCGCTGTAGATTTAAGGGCATATTCAATGCAAAGATCGAGGTGAAAATCCTGATTGATGATGATAGGAGTTTTTATTTAACAAGTGTATCTGGTTGCTCTTAAGTTGAATTCTTTAATGCTGTAACCATTTTTCTGCTGAAACAAATCATGCATTCAGTGGTATTGGAAGCATTATGCATACTACTTATGTGTGTGTTTTTTGATTGGCGAAATTAGAATATAAAAAGCTCAGGTATAAGTATATAGTGGTAGATAGTGTTCATAAAACAGAAAGTGACGGCAGATAAGAACCATTCAGCCCATCTAGTCTGCCCAATTTTCTAAATACTTTCATTAGTCCCTGGCCTTATCTTATAGTTAGGATAGCCTTATGCCTATTCCACGCATGTTTAAACTTCTTTACTGTGTTAACCTCTATCACTTCAGCTGGAAGACTATTCCATGCATCCACTACCCTCTCAGTATACAATACATATTATAATATTCTAGAATTAATCTGTTACTATTACAATTAATCTAAATACTACTAAATTATTTAGAGATGGATTGAAACCTATTCATTAATTTTGTCATGCCAATACCAGCTTAGGGAGACTGTTTACTTCAAATTAAATTCATGTTATAAAAATAGAAAATATGTTTAGATTAGATATAGATAAAATATATACAAAATGCATAAGTATAGCATTTTATATTTTATTTTTTACTTTATGTATTTATTTGCTACAGGAATTCTGCATTTAACAAAGAATATAAACAGCCATGACTTAAGGCTCATCTGTGTATGTCGTGGTTATTGTCCGTTTGAATTCTCAGTTGCACCAAAAACTAGAATTTCACTTTGATTGTGATATAGGACAGTAGTATTTCTGCTTTTCTTGGTGTCTTTGGATCATTTTTATTTGCTTTTTGTAAAATGTAGTTACTATTTTTGCTCGTAAAGGAAGATCATTTAAAATTTCCCTCTGTTTAATGTAAAATAATTTATATTAAGCATCAGCTACATTCCCAATAAAACAAACTATAACATAATTTAGAATAAATGATGGATAATTTATTAGATATTTGCTCTAACCCCACTAGATAAAAAGGGTTTAAAGCCAAAGAGCTGGGAGTAGGTAATGACTGAAGAAAAAAGGAGACTTTCCTAATTACGTAGGGCCAATAATGGTAGCCGTCTCTCCAGTATTAAAAAGATGCTGTGGACAATTGTTTGTTGAGTGGAGCATGTATCAGAGATGCTCTGTTATTTCTTTGAATTCTACAGTAAAGCAAATTACTGCGTGTGCCGATATCCACCTTCTAGACCCATGTTCAGTGTGGACAATCCATCGGTGTGGTCATACTTCTTTTGGTATCTCATGGATATCTTTGTTATCTCCTACAATAGAAGCCACCATTAAAATCTCAAATGATCAGAAAATTTCCAAATAAATGTTTGTAGAAATCCAAGCTTGGCATACATTTTCTAGAAAAAAATCAGCATACCTGTAATTACAATTGGTCCATACTGATCTTTAGGTATAGTGTTTCCAAGAAACTCAGGAGTCAGTGCAAAGTTTGTAATGTTCATCAAAATGTGTTGTGAATAATCTCTGTGAATCCTAATGCTGCTGTAGAGCAAATCCCATTATTTACACCGACAAAATATAATTTTGGATGCAATATATGCACAGTAACAATATTGTAGTGTTTGCAAATTATTAATAAATATATCTGTCAAAACATGCCATTTTTCCAGGACCTGTCCACGGCAGAAAAATCAGGTTCGACCAAATCACTTTGTCACTTTGTCTAAAAATAAATAAATAATAATTTGGGTAATCCGAAATTTGTCTATGTGTTGGTTTGGCTTGTCTGAATATGGCCCAAGCAAAATATTTGGGAAAAGCATTCAGAAGAAACAGTATAATGATAGGAACATTTTCGTGCCATTTGGTTCAAAGATTGCAAAAAAAAAAATCTGCATTTAAATATTATTTTTTTTTTAAATATATAATATAAAATATATAAAGATAGATTTATTTTTTTACTGCTCCTCTTTTTTCCCCTCAATTGGTAACTTCTTACTTGATCTGATTGGAGTTACACAATTGTGAAAACTCTCTATGTATGAATCCCATTTCTTTAGAAACCGAATGTAGAAGTCTAATACACAGATATCAGAGTAGAGACTAAGCAATGAGGTATTTTCTGTAGAAAAAGAAAATACAAAATGTATATGATCAATCGGCCCAACAATAATTTTAGAACATTTATCTCATCTGCATTGCAGACTTTAAGAAAGTTTTCCTGAGCACATTTCTAAATAGCGATGCTGTATAGATTAAAATGAAAAAAGAAAAGAAAATTATTTATATAAAATAAATAAATATATATATTTATAAAACAGTTATAAAACCCGATGCCCAGGTAATACCACAGGCGCCTGCACGCTCCACACAACCCCCCTGCGGACCCGCAGACCAAGCAGCTTAGTTGAATACTTGTTCAATTCATTACACATGATGGTATATGTATATGTATGAATGCATATAGATAAACGTATACCTATGTGCATAGGTGGATGCGTATATAAGGGCATGTCACGCATCTGGATAAGGGACAAAAAATAGCTAGTAAATGTAAAGTCCAGCAGAAACAGATTGTTCTGAATTATACATGTAACCCACTAAACGCTTATCTGGCGACCTACATGTCTCTGATCTTAGGGTTTAATTAGAGATCTGCGCATCTCAATATGTCTGATGTTATGAACCAAAATCAAAACCTGCATGTTCCACCATCCTAATGCATATTTTCCTTAACTCTACAAAATTATTTAATAAAAAAGAAATTCACAAAAAAAAATAAAAATTCAGGGTAGTATTAAACTTATTTACGCCATTTAGTGGAAAATTGTCCTGAAATGTGGTTTCAACAGGATGGTGCTACAAGCCATACAGCCAGGGCCAAAATGGACCTTGTGAAACAACTGTTCTATGAGCGGATAATTAAAAAAAAAAAAAAAAGATTCTTGGCCGCCATGTTTGTCCGTCCTTTCAGCTCGTGATTACTTCGCTGATTAGAGTGTGAGCCTAGACTATTGCACCTTTTCACAATATTCTATTTTACGGAGATTGTGAATTTGGGGTTTTCATGAGCTGTAAGCAATAATCCTCGCACTTTTGACAAATCACGGCTTGAACTATCTTGATTTGCATGTAATGCGTCTATCTCATATATTAGTTTCCCCTTTTACGTTGCATTACTGAAATAAATGAACTTTTGAACAATATTCTAATTTTTCGAGTATCACCTGTATTAGAGTCAGATGGGCTAAGGGATGAGGGGAGATCTATGGACATTTGATTTAAGGATCATTTAAGGAAAAACAAAGGGAAAGATTGAAACCTGCAGAGATAAGACAGAGGTATTCATGTAGGGAAATAAAACCATTAAACAAATAACAAGAAATATGTATGGGTCTGAGCTGGCTAAACTAACTTTTAACATAATGGACAAGACAAAGGTGATAAAATAAGCAATGTGCCAGGGATATGCAAAGTATGATTAGCACAGGCTGTAGTTACAAATACATGGAAATTAGAGATGTCCCGAATAGTTCGCTGGCGAATAGTTCCTGGCGAACATAGCTTGTTCGCGTTCGCCACGGATGGCGAACATATGCGATGTTCGGTCCGCCCCCTATTCATCATCATTGAGTAAACTTTGACCCTGTACCTCACAGTCAGCAGACACATTCCAGCCAATCAGCAGCAGACCCTCCCTCCCAGACCCTCCCACCTCCTGGACAGCATCCATTTTAGATTCATTCGGAAGCTAGATTCTTCTTTTCTTTTTTTTTTATTCTTTTTTTTTTTTTAGACAGAAGTGTGTTATATTTGAGCATGCTAGGCTGAACGTGCGTATATCATGGCTAGTTGCACTGAGGGTATGAGTATATAGCAGTACATTGTTGTGAAAGATGGCTGTCATGTTTAAGGTGTAGCTTGCACGTTATCAACTGTGTATTTATATCAGCAGCTCCACCACTAGTTATAAATCAAGTGTGAGTCGCCCCATGAGATGACACTAGTGAATAACATAATACATGAACGGTTAAGGTAAAGGCATGTAAGGAGCTACGACAATAAACTCTTTAGAAGGTGAAATAACGACAGGTTTAAACGCTTGCTACTTTACGATTAGTTAATGTGCAGAGAGCAGTTCATGTGATCAAAGGCATGGTGTGGAGGATCGGCTATAGTGGGACATGCTTGGCAGGCTGCTGTTTACTGCTTGTGCTCATCCAATCCCTTCTGGGCGCCAGGTGCAGACCCTGGGAGTCCCTGATACCTGGAACAACAAAGGCAAGTCTCTGGCTGAGTGCCGGGTTCGCGGCTTGAGGTGGTGGAAGCTTGTTTTGTTAGGTGGTCAGATCTGTCCCGGTGGTGCTTCACGTCCGGTGCGGGATTGTGGTGGCTTAAGGTGGAGGCGAGTGCTTGACGCGGGGAAGGCTCTGCATTTCTGTTTATGCCTCCCGTCCCGTCTTCGACGCCTTTTGCGTTGGTGGATTTTAATGGGGACTGCTTCGCTTAGCTGTGGTGGAGCTTGTTGGGGCTGTGGTGGAGCTTGTTTGGGCTTCCTGCTTGCTATTTGCTTCCAAAATTGATTAAAGAGTCTGTCCAGCTTTGACTCAATATCCTGCCATGCTTTGCTGGTACCAGGAGGACACGCGGCTGCCGCCATATTGGGAGAGTCGCAGATTAGTATGTCAGCCTGGGCGGCTGTGCTCTGTGCGTCCATTAGCTCCAGACAGCCTCTCAGGGGTGGACCGGGATAACCCTTACCGGTCCGAGGGGGAGGGGTAACGGAGCTCCTGCCGGGAAGTAGCTGCTCCTGGGCATCCCAGGATAGAGAGATCGGCCGCCTCTCCCGCCCGGTGAGCACCAGGCCACACTTGCCACGCGGAGGTAAGTAAGACTCTGTCGAGTTGCTGACCGCTATTAAGCATGTCGGGTCAGTCAGGTAGGAGCAACATTGCTGGGTCATCCCCTTCTGGGGTGAAATTCGCTTGTTGATAGCTGCTTAAAGTGAGATATTGAGGGAGCTCACATGAAGTGCGTCTTTCCTCCATGACAGCTAGGCCCCGCCCCCCAGAAGCTGCATTCTTAGTGAGAGGAGGGACAGTGTAGCTGCTGCAGATTTAATAGGGAAATCGATAGCTAGGCTAGTGTATTCAGTGTCCACTACAGTCCTGAAGGACTCATCTGATCTCTGCTGTAAGGACAGCACCCCAAAAAGCCCTTTTTAGGGCTAGAACATCAGTCCGCTTTTTTTTGTGTCATCTAATTGCAGTTGCCTGCCTGCCAGCATGTGTGTCAGGCTCACAGCGTATACTGTGCCCACTTGCCCAGTGCCACCACTCATATCTGGTGTCACAATAGCTTGCATTTAAAAAAAAACAATTTTTTGGCTGTAATATAATAGCAGTCAGTTTCCTTCACACGTGTGCATTTCAGGGCCTGCCAGGGCACAGTGTCACACCAGTGCAACTCATATCTAGTGTAACAGTAGTGTACATTTAAAAAAAAATTTTTTTTGACTGTAATAGATTGAATAGCAGTTAGTTGTCTGCAAGCGTGTGTGTAAGGCCTACAGCGTCTACTATACCAACTTCTGCCAGTGCACAGTGCCACTCATATCTGTTGTCACAGTAGCTTGTATGCATAGTACCACTAATCAAAAAAAAAATGACAGGCAGAGGCAGGCCACCCCGCAGGGGTAGTCGTGGTCGCGGTGCTGTGATTCCCTTTGGCCCTAGAATAATGCCCAGTGTTCAGAGGCCACGTACCCTGAACTCGAAAAGTTCTGAGGACATAGTTGACTGGCTAACACAGGACACCCAATCTTCTACAGCTTCCGCTCGGAACCTTGACGCACCATCCTCCTCCAGCTTAGCTTTGGGCACCTCTCAAGTTACCACTCGCCCGCCTGCCACCACCACCAACACTAGGACCACAGCCGCTTCACTTGATCTGTCAGAGGAGTTATTTACACATCAGTTGGAAGAAATAAGTGATGCGCAACCATTATTGCCAGAGGATGTAGATAACAGGGATATGTCTCAGTCAGGCAGCATTACACACATGGACGTACGGTGTGATGATGATGATGTTGTACCCGCTGCTGCTTCCTTTGCTGAGTTGTCAGATACAAGTGAAGTGGTTGATGATGACGATGCGTCCGTGGATGTCACGTGGGTGCCCGCTAGAAGAGAAGAAGAACAGGGGGAAAGTTCAGATGGGGAGACAGAGAGAAGGAGGAGACGAGTTGGAAGCAGCGGGAGGTCGTCGCAAGGAGCTAGTGGCACAGTCAGACAGCATGCATCGGCACCTGGGGTAAGCCAGACAGCATGCCAATCAACACATGCTGTTGCCACCACCAGAATGCCGTCATTGCAGAGCTCATTTTTTTGGTGTGTCTGCCTCTGAGAACAGTTTGCGGTGTTTGCGGTGCATTAAACGGGGAGTTTGGTCTGTCACTGTGAAGCGGGCGTAATCCTTAAACTACCTGATCGATACAACATCATACCTGATGTTTTAAAGCACGTTATTCCAAACAATTTAGGAATGTTAGGTGATTTGTGCCCTTTATGGATTAAAACCAGACTCTGCATCAACTATGTAATTTTCCATGGGAGTTTTGCCATGAATCCCCCTCTGGCATGCCACAGTCCAGGTGTTAGTCCCCTTGAAACAACTTTTCCATCACTATTGTGGCCAGAAAGAGTCCCTGTGGGTTTTAAAATTCGCCTGCCCATTGAAGCGGTTCGCCCGTTCGCGAACATTTGCGGAAATTCGTGTTCGCTGTTCGCGAACGGAAAATTTTATGTTCGCGACATCTCTAATGGAAATAAAGACATTGAAAATAATTAACAAATAATAATCACTAAATATAAAATCACACACACAAAAAATAACAGGGTATGTAAAAATATAATGAAATGTTGGTCTTCCGGAAGGTTATAGGTTTAAAATACCAGTAGGTTTTTCTCCAAATCTATACGTTTCCTAGTAAAACTGCTACCACAATTTATTAATTACATTTAAAGATCTTTTAAAAGAGTTAAAGTAAATATGGATTTACCCAGCTTCACACACTAACTATACTCACAAGTTCAAACACAATACATTGCAAGCAGAAATATGCACATACATTTATAGATGTTTGGTTTTTAAATATCAATACATGTTTCTTAGATCTTTTATGTCTGCAATGTCCAGTTAATAAATTCAATAAACTCACTTTATCTGTTTCTTTTATTTATTAGGTGGTGGGTGTAGCAGGGTGGAGCCCTAAGTAGATATATAATAACTGCATTCACTTTCAGATATAAATCAGAGGCACATTTATATGTAAGGTGTCGGTAAGCACCGAATTCTATCTATCAATCTGTCTGTCTGTCTATCATTTTAGTAGGCTTTCCAACTTTTAGCCATTTTTACACTTTCTCTGAAGTTTTGCAGGGATTTGATATAATGCCTAGAGAATTTGCTCATATAGTTGCTTTAACACAGGTTGGCTAATCACTGTCTCAGTCACTGGCAATCAGACACCCTCATATGTGCATGTGCTTCCTTTTAAAGGACAATTGTCTTCAAATTTTTACTTCAAGATAAAAAAAAGTTTACTACATTTAATGAAATACAAAGATTTATTTTTTTGAGTAACTCACTTTTTTTATCTGGCTGAGCAGCCATGTTGGGTTAGATTGTGACTAACAGCTGCTTAGCTTAACTTGCCGGCTAGTGTGATTGCTCTGTGTGAACCTGCAGCAGTAGGCAACTTAGGTTTAAGAATCGTTGATCTGATAACAGTAGAATCTGACCCAATATGGTTGCTTGGTCAGATATAAAACAAATCAACTTTCTCAGAAAAATCATTATGCATATATTTTTTATTTTTTTTTAAATCATTCAATTTCATTAAATGTAATTAACATTTAGAAAGCTGGAAGTGAAAATTTGATGGCCGTTGTCCTTTAAGGAAAATGTCTCTAAAATGCTCCCGCCAAAAATGAAGTAGGGAATTTGAATCAGAAGGTGAAGGAAATTGAGTAAAAAGCTGTTCCAGAAAGACACTGGTGACAAAGCTTTCAAAGAAACAATAAAAAGTCAGCAAAATCAAACAGTAACATCCTTCATATAATTGAAACTATTTAGGAGCTATGCACCTAAGCCAAGGATTACTAGTGATAACCATCAAATTGTGTCTGATTTTGCGAGGCCAACGCCCTCCTTCTGAAAAAAAAGAAGTTTAACCCCTTAAGGACCAAATTTCTGGAAAAAAAGGGAATAATGACATGTCACACATGTCATGTGTCCTTAAGGGGTTAAAGCCAAATAATTCAGACTTGCATAAATTGTTAATAGGAGCTACCCTCCAAAGATTGTCTGCACTTTATTTTTTTTCTCTGCCCAAGGGAAACTCAATATGTCTTAGGAGTGAATAATAGGGACTCCATCTTGTGTGTTACATGATATCTTCAAGTAATCCAGAGGATTTCTGCTTTTGTCTGCAATAAACAAAAGGCCACCCATACATTATGTGTCCAGGCTTTACCAGACTGCTCACCTATGCAGGTGGCACCTGGAAGATGGAAGTATAAGACTTATCTGCCTGCTAGCTGCAGGCACTGGCACTTTCAAGATAATTTAGAAGATGGAAATCAAACGCATGTTTCTTGCCTTGTAAGAGCAATCAGGCGTCCAAGCAGTTGTCATTTTTTTTTCCTGATGCTTTGCGCAGAAAATACAAGGGATTCTGTGCCATATGTTTTCCTTTGTCTTTTGCTTGACTAAAGCAGCAGTTTTCTTTTTTTTTTTTTAACATTACTTTTCCTTCCAAAATGAGTTTTTAAAACAGCTGTCTGTCTAACCCATGTTGTGGATGCATTATACATGTTTCAGATTGCTTTGCGAATTGCAGGACTGCAAGCATTTCTATTCATTAATGTTTGATCTCACGAGCGGTAAACATTACAAGATGGATAATTCCTAAAACTCTTTATATTCTACAGTATTATGTATTTGATTATCTGGGCACTAACACAGAACATTTTGGATGCTTTATGTAAATTAAAATGTATTGCTGCTGATTTCACATGTTAAAATAAAGCACATGTAAACATTAAATGTTATACCGAGTGCAATAATATAAACGGTAAAAATGTCATGTCATTGTGATTTCTCCCATAATTCAACAATATAATATTCTTTTGTTTTAGAACATTTTTTTCATTACTTTGTGTCTAATTCTAAGCAGAGAATGAATCAGTGTTGCATAATTATATAGTAATTTCAGCTGTTCTAACATCTCAAATCCCTGTTCAGAAGGGGTAAATACTATTCTAGATGCATTATGTCGCATATAAAGAGTAAATCTTGCACACACTCCCATAGCTATCAAGAGTTCTGCATCATGTGTGCCCTTGCCAATTAGGCACCCTTGTCTCACTGATCTGAATTTATTATCATTCTTCCAGAGAAAAAAGGCAAGATCTCCAAAATGCTAAGATAACTCTCTCTATACTTTTAGAGAGAGTTCAGAGAAGGGCTACTAAACTGGTTCATGGATTGCAGGATAAAACTTACAAGGAAAGGTTAAAGGATCTTAACATATATAGTTTGGAGGTAAGACGAGACAGGGGGATATGATAAAAACATTTAAATACATAAAGGGAATCAACGCAGTAGAAGAGGAGACTATATTTAAAAGAAGAAAAACTACCACAACAAGAGGACATAGTCTTAAATTAGAGGGGCAAAGGTTTAAAAATAATATCAGGAAGTATTACTTTACTGAGAGGGTAGTGGATGCATGGAATAGCCTTCCATCTGAAGTGGTAGAGGTTAACACAGTGAGGGAGTTTAAGCATGCGTTGGATAGGCATAAGGCTATACTAACTACAAGATAAAGCCAGGGACTAATGAAAGTATTTAGAAAATTGGGCAAACTAGATGGGCCGAATGGGTCTTATCTGCCGTCACATTCTATGTTTCTATATGCACATTATCAAATGCATTTTTGGGTTACTGCACTATAATTTGCTCATGCAGTACTACCACAGTGCATGTGCAGCTATAGTTGACTGACTGGCAAGGTTATGTGTTGTTTTGGTACGCTGTTACCCTATCAGGACACTTCCCGTCTAATTTCACATGTTCTTATCAGCGGCCAAACCCTTCCCAACCCACCTTCGTAGACCTCAGTATAGCGAGTTATGCAATCACTCTCAGAATATCACACTATGTCAGCTACATCAACAAACACAGCAAAATAAATTTTACTGCCAAAAGGAAATATTTATTTTCATCAACTTGGTGAAAAGACCAAAATGTATTTTTCTTGACACAAATGAAACATGGAATTTTTTAAAATATATTTTCATTGCATACAGGAAATTCTAATTAGCGTCCTGACTCTAATTAACTGTTGGTAATATTCTATAACAAAAGGTTCAGGCATGTACAAAAAAAAAAAGAACATTTACATAGTATAATTATTTAAACATAATATGGTGAATATCTAATGACAGCCAATTAATTAAAAAAAAAGTACAAATCCGTGTATTTTCTTTTTTTAAATTGACTCTGCATATTACTGGGTCAATTTAGTAGTACATTTAAAAATCAGCATAAGCAACAAAAATATTTACCACACTTGTAATCCTTTTCAAAGATCGATGAGATTTATAATTCTGACTTGCGTTATTTGGAAAGTAGTGTAAATATAGTCTTCAAAGTAGTGACGATATTAGACACGCCAAACCGACTCTATGTTCATCTATGAGAAACTCTATGTTCATCAACGAGTAACCACTATTGTGCCTTTACTAACTGCAAGACTACACCCGCATCATCATTTAGTCACTTTGGTAGAAGCTGGTAGAAGTTGCAAGAGGGTTGGAATCAGTCACTAAGTTAGTTGGAGGTGTTAGTGACTGGCTTCTTAGTAGTGGCTGCTAGTAACTTCCTGTCTCTACGTGTGAAATTGACCAACGTTAGACAGTGACTACTTGCTAAAAGTATTGACAACTAATGTAGCAAGCAAAAAGTATCAACAGGTATGGGGATATAATTGTGATGCATAATTTGTTGATGTATGTCACTTAGTTGCTCACTCAGCAAGCAGGCCTGATTAAATCCGGACAACAATACAAAAATAAGAGACTATGGTTAGAAAATGTTACATATATAACTGAACATTAATTCTAATTTTTACAACTTCATTTAATTTGAATGATATATTTTATTGTATTACTTTCATTTATATTTTCAAGTACTCTACCTTTTTCTCATTTTGGAATATATGGAGAATACATGTTAAGTTGTATGTGTAACATTTTCTATTTATAGTCCCCACAATTTGTGGGAGCTTGCTCTATTTGTTTTCTTTACTCTTTAAAAGATATTAATTGAATTTGTAAGAGA